>NC_084964.1:16911152-17285269 GCF_949316205.1 Platichthys flesus | reverse complement strand
CTCGTTAAACAATTACAGAACCAGTCTTTCACTATTTAAAACCGTATATTGTTTATATCAATGTTTGTTTGATTCTTGTTCACTGTCTTTGTTGGAGTATAATCTATCAATGCTACCAAGACGCTTGTGGTCTGCGTCTTCTCAGCACGTAATTACATTTTTTCCCGAGGTGCAGGTCCTAACTCCTGCCTTCGTTTGTTCCTGACTGAATTAACAAAGCCAGGACACCCAGTGGAAAATAATGTATAAAGAACATATGGTATCCTGTGTAATCCGCCCTGTACACAATTCTAAATAAAGCTTTCTATAAATATATTAATGCACCATAATGTTGCAGGGCTGATGGTGGTGTGGCTCACTGGGGAGGGAGGTAAAACCATAGCACTGTCTTTGCCCTGTGGGAGACGGGGGGGGCTGACAGACGCCCGGGTGTGAACACTGAGGGGCACTTTGAATAAATCAGCACCGGTTAGTGCGTCACTTTAAAAAACGTTAAAACACGTCATGTCAGACTTCATATGAACTGAGAGAATTTCCCCTCATGGAGAAATAAAACTTCCAGGTCCTTTAATCTATGATTTTCTCTTTTCTACTGTTTTTATTGAATCACATCTGAGAGTTTATAATTAATCCCTTTTTATTTAGGCCTGGGTTTTTCTTTCCTTCAGCTTGAGTGCTTGGTTTGTGACAATCGGCTACACACTACTTTTCACTATGCATTATGGGAAACAATGAATGCACTGTATGGGGTATAACAATTCTAACTAAACATTTGGACAGCCCTTCCTTCACAATGTCAGGCTCTGGGGACTTTAGAGTCAGTAGTTATCATAATGTTCAGTACCTTTCTCCAGCTCCGCGGGGAACAGGTCCAGCCTCTCCACCCTCTTCTCCAGCTCGTACTCGGCAGACGCGGCCATGGGATCCACGTCCTCGTTACGCCGGTCATAGTCCTCGTTGGGGTAAGTGGCAAACACCTGCCGGAGGAGAGAGAGACACCGGGTCAGACTGAGTCACCCAGTCATCCCAGTACTTATCTGATCATAGTTTTTGGGATTTCCTGGAATAAAAGAGACAGTTTGACACTCTGCTTCGAGTTAGACGCTAAAAGCTGCTTTCAGACATGTACTGTATTCCGGACATTTCCCTGAGTGAATGTTTCTGACCCTGACAATGTCCAGATAAGCTCTTCAAGGCCCAGACTCAACTTTCTGGAGATTTTCCAAAGGTCAATTCCGATAATGTCAAAGTCCTCCTTAAAAAAAAGTACCTTCTGACTCTCACTGCCTTGTTTTCACTCGGCAGAGAGGTCAACCAGCAAAGGTTAAACCTGCGGGAAAATGAAATGTGCGTTTCCTCTCTTTTCTCTGCAGCCACGCTGACATATCTCTGCTTTGTTCTTCTACCCACTTCTTCTTGGATTGTTTCCAAATATAGCGACGGCTACTGAAAACAGAAAAAACACTCGACTTCCTGTGCACCGCGGGGAAACGCTGAATCACTGGTGTGGATCAGCAGGTGAAAGGGGAAAACACATTCACACAGACAATGTTGTAGATTTCATATTAATCTTGTTTGTGCATGAATGTTCACATTTAAATCCTCACCTATCATCTGCTGAGACTAAACCAAATAGAAACTAGTTTTAAAAAGGTTTGTTATCATTTAGCTTCAGTTCAATGAGGGTTTTTTTCAGCACTTGTGTGAACAACTTCTCTAGAGAGTCTGGTGGTTTTTAAAAATAGTATTGAACAATTGAAAGTTCCAGTAAACAGACTGTTCTCATGAAACCGCATTTAAATTCACTAGATCCTGATTTGTATTCGCATCAGCAACAAATTCCCACACACACTCACAAATTGTGCAGAAAGAGGAAAGTGTAGAGAAAGTGAAAGAACATTTCCTAGATCCAACCCCTGAACAGCATCTGTTCCAAGATGTCAGTGGTTCTTCCCCGACATTCTGTGTATTTTGTACTCAGGAAAAACATAATCTAATACTAAATTCAATTAACACCAAATCCTGGGAGTCGGACTCAGCCGAGACGAGTCCGACTCGTGGTTTTGATAATAACTCGCCACCGCTGTTAACACAGACATGATTCAATTGAAATTCATCGACCAACTGATCCGAGGAGGCCGCAGCGTTTCCTCGAGGCCTCGGAGCCGGATCGCTTCACCGTGGTAATGTGCACCGAAAACACTGTGGCGAGAAAAATCAATCACAGCCACTGAAGTAGCTCCCATGAAGAGAGAGGGAGAGAGAGGGAGAGAGGGAGGGAGGGAGAGAGAGAGAGAGAGAGAGAGAGAGAGAGAGAGAGAGAGAGGGAGGCCTCTGTTTCCAGGGTCCCGGCTTCCCACATTCACTCTGGTCGAACAGCATGAAAGTTTACATAACCACCTCCAGCATGCTAATGGAGGCCTACTGCAGCTGCGCACACACACAGACACACACACTGACACACACACAGACACACACTGAGCTGAATCTTTAAAAGCCCTCACTTCTTCCGAGGTGATTATGCATGCACCATCTTGCACGGTCCACTAGCCTCACTGATTCAGAGCCGGACCTTCTTCTTCTTCTTCTTCTTCTTCTCCTCTCACACATTCTTTATTTATTTTATCTCTACACTTCTCTCCTTTCATCCCTTTGTTCTCTCCGCTGCCACATTTTAACACTTTTTTTCTCCTCTCTGTTTACTTTGCTCTCTCTCGCTGCCCCCCCCCCCTCAGCTGTTCAGTTTGTCCATCTGTGATACAACCGCTCGTAGCTTCATCTCGACTCCTCCAGTCGCCTCCTCTCCCTGGCAGCCAGCACAGTAAAGAGCCTGTCAGTCCTGACAGCGGCTTTGAAATGCAACCAGCCCCTCCGCTCTGCAGCCATTCAGCGCGGTTGTGTTTTCATGCTTCATCGAACACTGTACACGCTTCTGTTTCCACTCTTCAAGGCTCCATCACCCACCGGAGCAGAGGTTAAGATATCTTTTTCATCTCATCATCACCGTGAGATCACACAAGTGCTGACGAAGCACAAATCACACTGAGGCTTAAATATTACATTTACTCTGAAGTTGAACTGGGGTCAAACTATTAAATACATTTCAAGAACTACTCCCACGTATATTTAGTGCGAACTTAATCTCCCATTGATTAATGAACTGTGGTTTTTTAAGCCTTATTTATATGTACCAGATTGAAAGGGGCAGGGGGTGGAGCCTAAGTCTCATCTTCATATCAACTATACAAACACAACAGAGGTAAGAAACTGCTCATATAACTATATGTTTATCTGATCATCCTCAAATCCACCATTTAGCATTTAAAGATGCTAAATTATCAAATGACTGTTTCAAGCTTCTCAGATGTGGATTCAGGTCAAATTTCTGATTAATATCATTTGAACCTGAATATCTGAGGATTTTAGTTGGAAAAAACAAACGATTTGAAGACTTTCACTTTAAAATGTGATTTTTACACTTATCTTTAACCTTTTACAAACTGTACAATCCATCAGAAAGGGAATCGACATATGAATCCACAATGAAAATAATAATTACGTGCAAATACGACTCCACTGACACGATTTAAATCACAGTTTCTGACACCAAACTGGACCTGACCCCGTTGCTGATGACAGATAGCACGGCAGCAGCACTGACATCTAATGGCTTCTGATTTAGGTTACCTTTGTATTTAGAGGGATTAGCAGAATGTGGATTACAGACGATCAAACTACACTGTTGGCATCCTCAGTAAAAACAGCATAAAACAACAACAGCGCACGCCAAAGCCTGCGTGGCCCCCGTGCACCGCTCCGCTCCTTGGGTTTAAAGATCAAGGGGCCACAGCTGGTGGCCCCCGTGCCCTCATTCCACAGCCACGCCGCTGCAGAGGATCAGACCACCAGGCTCTGCTGCGTTTCAACGTGGCACTGGAAAAACATTGTGGGGTGCTGGGACCTGCAGCCTTGAGCGAGCAGCCTTGAGCGCTGAAGGCCGGGCGACACTCTTGGCCTCGCGGACACTTTCGCTTCCTGACGACAATGATCCCACTCTGGGACCCAGACTGGGCTAATTGGATCCCAGCATGATGCAACACTTCACCTCACATCCAGCCTGCAGCGTGGTAGAAGAACTCCTCGGACAGTGAGGTGGCTATCTTTGGAAGACAAACATTGGGATTAAAGGCAGGGTGGCGGAGGGGGGGGGGGGGGGGGGGGGTGGAGACGGACACTGTTCCAGTTGTGGCAGAGAGTAGGTCAGAGGAGCTAACAGATGGCCAGGAAACTCCCTTCCTCCCTCCCTCCCTCCCTCCCTCCCTCCGTTTCCAGCCGCATGGGATGTCCTACAAAGCTCGGCGAGCAGCGAGCAGCTCCGGAGCCTCGCACCAGCTCACAGATTGTGTTTTGCATCTATAACGGGCGCCGGCTCGAGACAGTAAAGAGTATAACACACAACCGACATGTGACAGCTAACACTTTACAATGCAGCTGCCGTGACAGGCGATGGCTAAATGATAGAGCTGCAGCAGAAGGCCTGGGCTCCCCCCCCGCATGTGGTTGCATGTTGATGGACCTCTGGCTACAGTGTGATGTAACACTGTGGTGCTCTAACCAGCAGGACAGAGCATACCCCCCCCCGAAACCTCACCACACCCCCCTGCCCACAGCAGCAAGTCAACCACCATGTTTCTTTCCCTCTGCACTCTCTTATTGTGGATTCAGCCAATAGGAAGTGAGGGGTTGGTGCCATTGGTTTTTCCCCCAAACAGAAATAGCACCTTTCCGCTCAGTCTCCCAACTTTCCACCACTTTTATTGACCTTTCGACTCTCGCAATTGTTTCAGCCGGTCTCCACTTCTGCTTTAAAACGCTGCAGTGTTTTAAGGTGATTACCGAGCCTGATGGGAGCTCGGTGAAATGGCTGCTCCTGCTATTTGGCTGGACCAAAAGAAGCTCTTCTCCTCTTAATGGACTAATGACACCCCCATTAATTGCTTTCCCAAACGACCACAGGTCAAACATGTCCAGAAGATGCAGCTGCTCCTGCTATTTGGCTGGACCAAAAGAAGCTCTTCTTCTCTTAATGGACTAATGACACCCCCATTAATTGCTTTCCCAAACAACCACAGGTCAAACATGTCCAGAAGATGCAGGTGATTGATCCCAAATCCTCCTAAAATTGGGGGTTAATCCAGGTCCCAGATGTACGACACGCAGATAGAAAATAGGGACGCCACCCCTCATGGCCGCCGCACTGGGCCGCTCTGCCCGGCCAACAAAATGGATATAGTGGGCTTGTCATCGTAATGGCTGCATGGCACCAGAGTTCATCCATTTTGGCAGGACAGTGTTTGGTCAGCAGTCGTATTTAGGCTTAGCACTGACTCCGGGGACAGACATGACAGCAAGAGAATAAGGTCAGCCACAGACAACTCAATAGCAGGATCGTATCTGGATGATGGAGACTTTACAACTACATGATAACTATACTGCTCACATCACTGTATCAATATTTATCTAGATATACTAGTATTATTTGTGTAATTTGTATTATACTTCATTATATTCGGTAGTCGACTAACTACCACATTATTTTCTATATATGTTGTTTGACAAGATATGAATAATTTAGGTTAAATATGATAATACATTTTATTCCCCGGCGCCTTTCTACATACCCAAGGACACCTGACTATATATAAAACAAATAAACACATGAATAATTTAAGGTAAACCATCAAATCACGACTAGACAATCATTGCTCGGCCTTGGCAGAGGCATTTCATCGTCACATAAATTGATTTGAGGACTTTCTGCAGTTTTATTTTTGCACATATTTGTTTTCCCGTATTTCTATGCACATCCCTTGTGTCGCTGTTAAATTAAAAAAATCACACACTTCACCGACAGTATTGTGTTATTCCTCTGTGCCACAGTTACCAACCGCTTGACAACACACAGCCTGGGTTGGTGTGTAATTGTTTACATGAGTCATAAGCAGACAGAATATTTCATTCAGAATCCCATTTGAATCTTAAACAATTAGCAACTCATGTAAACATCATGATCTAAATAATATCTGTATAATATCCGAATACTTTCCATGTGAACAGGTCTAGTGAGACAGTGCTGCACTGGTTAACATGGGACCTGCATCAAAACAATGGGGAAAAGTGTCGTAGAACAAATCTCGATCGCTTTGTGCTATGGAAATATAAAAAAGCATCTGTCTTATCTCTTAATTTCTCCGTTGGGAGTCAAAAAGCTGTAAAGTCTGGGAAGCTCTATCACTTCAGTCACTTCAACCAGCGTGTGTCGTTCTGTAGGAGCTCATCAAGACGAGGGCAGGTCTGAGGAGAGGACTTGTAATCCGTCTGCCCCCCCGCCCCTCCCGCCTGAGAGCAATTTACTGTACGGAAACGCCTCTGAGTCTAAGTAATAGACGGTTTGAGGATAACTCTGACATATGGTGATGCATCACCTCTCCCCCTGGGGCCGTCGCTCACCGGCTGACCCCAGCGGCAAACACTGAACATCCAAAGGGTTGCATTATGGGTACTCTTTCTTTCATGGTTTACAGCCATTCCTCCTCACTGTGCGTTTGTCAGATTTCAACACCCTCAGTTTATGATAATCTAAGAACAGTGATGGTTTTTGCTAATGATAGAGTGTGAAAGAAAATCATAGGTGTTCTTTGAGCCGAGTGGAGGGGCGGCTGCTCGGAGGCGCGTAGGCAGCAGAAACCCAGGTGTGTGTCTGTCTGTGTGTGTGTGTGTGTTGTGGTGTTGATTGAGGGGAGTGTGAGAGTAGGCAAAGAGTGAGAGCGAGGTGATGAGGCTGCACGGAAAATAAATCTGATTATTTTTGGTTTGGAGGGAACACAGTGTCAAGCCAGGGGAGATTATCCATTTCATCTTTTCTACAAAAAATCCCTCTCCACCAGGAGCCCAATACGATCAATACTAAAAATACAAATCCCCACATGCCAGGGGACCACGACCTGAACTTAACCATCCACAGACACCCGAGTGATTAGAGAAGGAAGCCATAACAAACAGGGAATAAATAAGACGGCTTCCTGCGCTGGACGGCGAGGCGGCCCTGAGAGGCGAGGCGGGTCTGTGACGATAACAATGCTGCTATTTTTACTAACAGAAGGAGACTGGTGACAAAGAGCGAGAAGGGAGAGAAGAAGGGAGCGGGAGAGAGAGAGAGAGAGAGAGAGAGAACGAGGAGGAGCAGACAAAGGCTGGAGTGTGAACTCTATTTTTTGCCGATTTGAGACGGCGAGGGGAGACAGAGACGAGCGTTCACAGAGACAGAGGACATGTGCCCAGACGTCCAACCGCCATCGCCACAACAAGCCGTGGCTGTGGCCCAGAGCTGAGGGGGGGAAATATGCACTGACATAAATGGCCACTTCCTGTTTGGAGCTGACACCGTGACTTCACAGCGACAGAGCCGTTATACAGTCGCATGACATTTTGAGCTGCATAATAACGCCCCTCCCATTTGACCTCGCTCCCCCGCCTCTCACCCAGCCCTGCATCAATCTCCATAACAAAGGCCACAATGATACAGTGTGAAGGGACGCAGCGGGAGGTTGTTCTCTGGTGACGGCAGCAGTGTCACAAACAAGTTCTGCTTTTTGTTTTTTATAATCCAAGCCTGAGATTTGACTTCTTCATCGCAGCACAAATAAAAGCTTCCTCCTCCGGCTCCATCCTCGATCTCGTGAGGATGAAAAGGCTGTTTTCTCATTTTCTCCTGCTTTAAACTCACAATGACGGAGACACTAAAGCTCCGGAGTGAGTAATAAGGGATTTATGGGATTTTCAGCACGGGTGAGGAGGGGGGTAGAGATCATTGTGTGGATATTAGAGCTCAACAGAAGCTCAGCACAAGTACTGGAGGTTTTTTTTATTTCTCATTTGCTTCAAAGCTGCATTTCTTTTTATTTGTTTAGTTTTTAACGTATTTGTAAAGCTATTATCATTTTCCGTCCTTTCCTTGAGGAGATAAGTTTACAGCCAGTGTTTCTCATGCATCATTGATGTCTCGACAAAACAGTTTAATGAATTTCCTTCCTCATAAAATAAACAAACATTTACAAAGCTAAATTTTATTCTCATTGTTTACCTCCTAGCTGCTCGATTGGGAGATTTCTTGAAGCACTGTGCCCGAAAAGACCAAAGCTTCGTCAATGGGAAACAAAAGTGACTCCTCAGAGCAAGAAACACTATTCATACAAATCAGCAACAGGGGGCGCTCATGCTCACGACCAGCACACGCTGCTACAGCCCTTTCACCTACAGAGGACAGAGCTACTCGATTGCGATGGCTCCAGATGTCAGTGACTGCAGTAGAACGTTGCTATAACAGTTGAAGTTACTCGAGATAACGTGACCAAAACATTGGCTGACGCACGCCGGACCAATCACGAGCCAGCTGACGTCTCAGCTGTCAATCATGAAGCTTCACCACATTGTATAAGCCTCAAGAACAAGGGGATGAAGATGCATTGGGCTTTACTTTAGCTGAGCAGTCAGGTCGGCCATCTTTGTTTACAGTCTACGAAGAGAACTCTGGACAGACACACAGATTGCCCCATTTGTTGGTACCTATTGTCGTGGTAATGCTCATCAATAGCTGGGTCTCAATTCTTTCTTCTGCGTTTGAAGACCTAGCAACTGGGAGACTAGTCTGTTCCAATTCAAAGGCTCCCACAAATGCCCCCCCCCCCCCCCCCTTCGGAGCACTGTAGGCTCCCCCAGGCTCAAAATATACCATAATACATTGGGCTTCATCCGAATTCATTCATATATGGAAGTACTCAAGTGATCAGCTAACAATGCGATCTATGAAGCTCCTCACACAGCTTAGGAATGTGTAAGGTGGAACTTCTGAAGGACCCCTAAAGGAGGGGGTGCCTTCAGTTGCCTGTTCAAATATTAACCATCAGTCTACAATATTGCTCAGGTCTCCTTTACAGACCTTAAGCTCATACACACGTTTCAGGACCTGGTGGTGAAGAGTCAATGTGCAGCCGGAAGAAGAGAGCAACTTCCAACTCGACTGGTCGTGATACGGGACAGGAGCCCTTTGTCACTGGGATGGTTTCAGTGTGAGGGGATGTGTGTCTGTGTTTTTGTGTGTGTCTGTGTTTTTGTGTGTGTGTGTGTGTGTTTTTGTGAGATGTTCAGTGTCAGGGCCCACTTCAGCTGCCTCAGACCTTGAGGCAGAGCAGCGAGTCTGAGCTGCTGAGGATCCGATGCTCCTCTCCGGATCATTACACCACCCACAGACACGCAGAGACACTTTAAATCAACTCTACCTCCTCCTCCCCACCCCCCCCTCTCCCATCTCACTGGTCCAAGAGGAGATTTCTCGCTTCCCCTCTCTCTCCCTCTCTCTCTCTCGCTCACACACAAATAACACTCCATTACTCATTCAGCTCCTCGTCCACTGTCCACTATCCACTCCTCTAAAAACAGGGCTAACTATCCAGGCCATCTTTTTTGTTCCTCCTCCTCCTCCTCCTCCTCCTCCTCCTCCTCCTCCTCCTCTCTCTGCACCCCCCACCAGGCAATTATTTACAGAAGCAGCTCCAGATAAGTATCTACATTGCAGCTCTTTAGGGGCCCGTGTCAGCTGCACAGCAGGAATGCACAACCTTCCGCTGACAACTGGGGACACTGGCCAGAGAGGGGCCGTGGGGGTGTGTTTTAGTGGTGTGCACTGCCACCCCCCCCCCCTGCGTTGGAACAGGGGTGAAAAATCAAAAAGGTCAGCATCATTGTGACACCGGCAGAGGCTGAGTGAGTTCATTAAAAGAGCTGACGGAGAAGACTGCGACTAAACCGCCGGTGGAGGAACTTTGAGGTCAAGTTCACACTTGACAGGCGGAGGAGAGAGAGGACAACCAGGATTCAGCTCCTCAGCCTCAGAGGGGGGGGGGGGGGGGGGGGGGGGTCTCACCTCCTCATCTTCATAACCTGGAATCAGAGCTGTTAGTTTGTTGTGTGTGCGGATCACGTGTCCTCACCTTGATGACGTCCGTGCTGAAGCGGATCTTCCTGGACATGGGGGGGCTCTCCTCCGCAGGCAGCCCAGCAATCTCCACACAGCTGGACTCCGGCTCGTAGCTGTCGTCCTCCTCCTCCTCTTCCTCCTCCTCCTCCTCCTCCTCCTCGTCCACTTCCCCATCCTCTCCCACCGCGCTGTAGGTGCTGATATCCAAAGAGTCCAGAGCCGACCGGTCGTCCCTCACAGTCCTGTCCTCCTCAGCATCCTTGTCCCTCTCCTGCCTCAGCATCTCTCCTCCCTGCAGGTCTTCTCCGTTCTCCACGGAGATGCGGATGTCTCCATGCTGTGTTGTGCTGGAGGACTCCGAGAGTTTGACCTCAGCACCTGCGTCTGATACAGTGCGTCCTCGCTCCTCTCCCGCACTCAGGGGACGCTCAGACTTTGGGGAGCCTCGGCCAACACTCTGGCCCCCATTGATGCCCTCAGACGGGGCAGCCATCCTTCCCCTGGGGGCCCTCGGGGGCCCCTCTTGGTCCCTCTGATAGCCTGCATCCTCGTCCTGGCCTCCTGCTGCAAAGGCACTGACTCTCTTTGTGATTATTTTGGAGTTCAGCACACCCACCTTGGCGCTGACCCCTCGGGAGGGCAGCGGCGGGGTGGAGGAGAGGCGGTGGAGGTTGTTCCGGAGCTCGGCGGCCCGCTCGAACACGGCACTGAGCTGGCTGACGGTGGGGGACACGGCCTCGCTGGTGTCCAGGCTGTCCAGGGACTCGGTGCTGCCGTTGAACCGAGCCATCACGTCCAGCCTGCCCTCCTGGAAGCTCGAGGCCTTGTCGGTCTTCAGCAGGACCCGGGTGGTGGCCAGCTTCTCCTGCTGCTGCTGCTCGAAGATGCGGCGGGTCTCCTGCAGCTTGGAGTAGCTCGGGGACGAGGCCCGCTGGTGCCCGTTCTCCGGCTTGGGGTCGAACTTGTTGACGCGCTCGGACACGGAGGACCCGAGCTTCAGGAGCGCGCTGTGGTCCACGTTCTCGTTCAGGCTCCCGGCTCTGGGGAGGGAGAGACGCACGGATTTCTCCGCGCTCCTGTCGTCCTCCTCCTCCGCCTCTGCGTCGGCCGGGGCCGTGGTCTGCATCTGCTGGAACATGTTCTTGATACGGTGCACGTTGGAGCCGTACCTGCGTCCCCGGGGGCCGTCCTGCATGTCCCCGTTGGAGGAGACGGGCCTCAGGGCCTGCATCCCCGCCTCGTACGCGTTCCTGTGCGGGGACGGGCTCCGGAGCGTGGAGCCAGAGCCGGTGCTCTTGGATGTGGATTCGGTCTTCATCATGGTCGGGTCAGGCGGCGCAGCGGATGCTCACGGACGGCATGCCTCCTGTCTCGAGCCCCCGGCGGTGAAATCTGTGCGGAGAGCCCGACGAGCCCGGCAGATGGAGAGAAACAAAAACAACAGATCGCATTAGAGGAAGAGGAGGAGGAGGAGGAGGAGGAGGAGGCCCTGTCTGCATCCGCTGCGACTCACGTCCCGACGCTACGGAGAAAGTGTGCACGATGCATCTGTCATTAGCCCGCTCCCCGCTACACAATGAGAACCTGCAGCGGAGAATCGCGTTGATGGATAAAGAGCAGAGACGCAGGAGAAGCGGAGCAGCGCGGATTGACCGCAGCTGAAGACAGATTGCTTACGTTTAATCCCTTTTTCCACTCAGCATCATTTTGATCTGTTCATTCTGGAAGCTGCAGATTTCTGCTGCTGCTGCTGCTGCTCACAGCTGCTGCTGCATGGAGGAGCGAGCCCCGGGTCCTAGTGCCCGTCCTGTCTCCTCCTCCTCCTCCTCCTCCTGTGGGTCTGTGTCTGCAGCTGCAGCAGCATCACTGAGACTCATTCATTTATAACCTGCAGGAACCGATAATGATAGCATGTGTTTGTGTGGGACATTTCATCCATAACACACTGGAAACAGGTTTTAATGGTGCAAAGTTTGGGATAAACAAAGGAGTCATGATAGAATATTATAGATACAAGAACAGCTCCAAGAGATAAACTGTCTAAAATGAATGAAAGAAATGAAGGCTCAAAGCAGTGTGTGTAATATATATGTGTGTGTTTGTGTTTTTATATAAGAATGCACTAGTTTAATTGTAAAATATAGAGTAAAGTTAAAAATAAGATAATAAGGTAAGATAAGGTAAGATCATTTAAGGTCAGATAAATTAATGCAAGATTATTCGAGATGGGGTAAAATGGTAGAACAAGGTAAGATATGAGAAGATAAGGTAAGCTAATAAGGTTGAAGAAGGTATGTAAGTAAATTTAAGATAAGATAAGGCAAAATAATGAGGTAAGGTAAGAAAATAGAAGAAATTCTGCATTCCATTCCATCTCAGAGCTCGTAATTACTGACCCCGAGTTGGAAGCTGCGACTGGAACTTTGTACACTTGATGCAATATGAATAAAGTTTTTTTAGTATCATTATTATAATTTCCCACATTTGAAAAAACCCTCTAACTCCATCTGACAGGTCAACCTGAGGTGTTCTGAACTCGACTCTCATTAGGACCCAGAGAAGCTTCCCTCACGTCAAATCTCTGGTAACACATCCGTTCTTCTCAGTCCACATTGTTGCTTCCTGCGTCCTGCGTCTGTCAGCACAGATGCAAACATACACTAGTATAGACAAAGCCCCCCCTGCTGCTCTCACACTGATCTGACTGTAAACTGATTCACCTGCACAAGGATACACACTCTGAGTCTCCATGGGACCACAACACACTGAACTCACTCTGTCTGACAGCAGAGACTCACTGAGGCTGAAGGACACAACTGCAGGGAGGAGGTCCACAGAGGCTGAGCTGCTGTCAGTGAGGCAACAGCGCCCCCTAGCCCTGCAGGGAGAGTCATGGTGTGTAACCTGAGGAAAGTGACTGAGAGTGAAAGAGTTGAATGAATAAAATTAATTTTTTTCTAACTTTAAATCAATTCTTGTAAGATATCAGTTTAGAAAAAACATTTAATCAATCAGAGTACATACGTTTTATTACGTTATTATTGTGTTGCTATTATTTTAACGTTTATTATTGCTGTGTGTGTTGTTATATTCCCTGACCTTATTTACCTCCTTAGCCCTGAAACGTTCTCATCCAGTTTAAAACATTTAAAGTTCTTTGTAACTGTGTTTTTTAAAGTGCTGTATAAATAAAGTTGATTATTTACTAACTTGTGCCGCCAGTAAATAAAGAGTAAAATGATTTTCTAGATATATGAATATTTAAAACTGCTGTCATCCATTCTTTCAGATGCATTAGGTTCTTCAATAGAAATTACATGGAGAAAAAAAATATGTAATCTATAAATCTACAATCTTACTGTGATTACTCTAATTAAAAATCTCAGTTTACCTCCAGCTTTAATAAAAGAACTGATCATACAACCAGGGGCAATAGTCCCGCCTCTGATTCCCTCCACATTTCACAGTGAAGCCGTCCGGATGTTATTATAGGTGAGTGAAGTATAAATAGACGTGACACGTCGCGGGCTGAGACCAAGCCCCTCTCCGCTTGCCCCTGTCAATCAAAAACCAAAACAAGATGGCAGGCTGCAGGAGCTGGGTCCTCTTCTTCACAGGCAAGTTTATTATTTCTATTCTATTATTTCCACTTCCTGAGACAACACAACAGCAGCAGGCCTCCATCCGGCTGGGGTATCAGATCTGTGGGTTGTTTAAGTGTAAACATGATGTCAGCTGGGAAGGATCAGAGGCCCTACTGTTAACTCTCCAACATCAAGGGGGGGGGGGGGGGGGGGTCTTTTAAGTGTTTAAAGTCAAGTTAAACTTTGTGAACATTCAGATTCATCTCTGTGCTTTTTCTCTCTACCTCGTCCTCCCAGTTTGTGCCCTCAGCTGGTTTGGGGCCGGGGCAGAGATCAAATTCACCATTCCTGTTGGGAAGTTTTTCACATACGAGCTGATGAGAGAAACTTTCCAGAACGACTTTGAACCTTTGTCCAAACTCTACGGTGAGACCCCAAAGTCCTGAAGTTCACCCATCAGACAAACTTCAACTGTGCTATTGTGTGTGTTTATTCATCTGCTCCTCTCTCTCCCTCTCTCTGTGTGTGTGTGTGTGTGTGTGTGTGTGTGGAATGAAGCCGGGTATTTGTATGATGACCCCATGATTTTTAAGTGCAACAGGCAGAACTTCCCCGACCTCCCGGAGTGGCTGCGCTTCACCCAGAGGCATCCCTACGATAACGGCTTCCTGTACGGCACGCCGATGTCTCCGGGGAAAAGTATCATCGAGGTAAAATGTCAACTCAGACGTGCACAACCAGGAAACATGTGTTACTGTAATAAACTATGTAGAAAATGCACAATACATTTAAAAATATGTTTACTTCTTGTTTTCTTACTTCAGGTTCTTTATATTTGGTTAAATTTGTGTTTTATTTTTATTTATGATCAAGTTTATGGTTAAACTGTATCAATCATTTCTTTATCATAAGGGTTTGATAATAATATTTATAAGCCACTATATCGGTATAATAAATTATTTTACTTCCCTTCAATATCAGCATCTGTTCCTAAAAATCCTAACCTCAACCGTGACCTCTGACCTTATTTAAGTTATATTCTGACATCTTGTTTTTCCTGTTCCTGTAATAAACCTCTCAGACATAAATTTCTACTGCAGCTAAAATGAAGGGGAATCTGAAAAGTCAATGGAAAACGTCAGGTTTCTTTTTGCAACCCTCGGAGACAAAGGCTTGAATTTCTCTCTGGTTCATCAATAATTCAGCAAGAAACTGATCTTTGAAGAAGAAGAAGAGAAACACAAATTTCTGAAGTTTCACTTTAGTCTAAAACAGAATTTATTACAACTTGAAAACCAGCACTGCTACATTTACATGTAGCCTCAGTTTACAGCTGTTCACCCGAACTCGACCCTTTACCCTCTTCAGACTTCATCACACACACATGAGATTCTTTTGGAGCACAAAGTCAAAGCTTTAAATCTAACTTCTCGTTTCTTTTGTACAAAGCTGCCAAAGACCTAAAGAAAATACACAAAAAATGACCAGAAATGCACAAATCTTTATCGTCAGTCACTTAAACAATTATTTTTCAACATTCCAAGGTTGTGTGTGCAATTTTGTCATTATTCCAACTAATTTTGCGCCTATTTCATGGAAAGTGTAACACAAAAAATTCCCTGTCACTTGATTTATTATTCTAATTAACTGTTATGTCCTTTCTGACAGGTCTACGCCATGAACAAGCGGAACTATGAAACTACCAGACAAATATTCGTCATTAAAATTGTTGCAGGTATTTAAATCATATCATAGATGTATAATTAACTTTACTGGTGATGATGAATAATTTGTATTTATATATAATTTGTATATTCTCATGTCTGGCTCAGAGAAGCTTCTGCCTTATCAAGCTGAGTTCTTCATCAAGCTGAGGGAGATTGAGAAGGTGCTGCCCTCTGCTGTCCAGGATGAGATACAGCAGGATCTGCAGAAGCTGTGGGACACTGAGGCCTTGGAGATCCTCAACATGACCAATGCTCTGGACCGAGGAGGCCGAGTTCCCCTCCCCCTCGCTGGACACTTCGAAGGGTAGACCCGCAGATTCCTGCTGCCTCATTGTGTGGACTGAAATGTGTGTTGGTTTAAAACCCCTCTGCCTCTCTTTGTCAGTGTGTATGTGAAGGTGGGGTCCGAACAGTACTTCTCAGACTGTCTCCTGAGGGCCCTGACCCCCCAGTACCAGAGGCAGTGCACGTCGGGGGCCAAGGTCAAGATCCCTGGAGGCTGTAACTTCTGCAGCATTCCCAGCAACTGCATCAGCTGGTGCAAGATGGAGCTGGTGAGGCAAACCCACTTCTGCACACTTGTAGTAAATGAAAATATAAAACACAAGATTACTTCAATGTTTTGAGATGAGGAAAAGTTATATGCAAAACTAATTATCTCTCAATATAATAATAATAATATATGATGTAAAGCAGTTAGTGACTTTTTACACACTTTCCTTGTCACTCCTCTCCTCCTCCTCCTTCTTCTTCCTCTCTCATCTTCTTCCTCCTCCTCCTCTTCATCTTCTCTCCTCCTCTCTCCTCATCTCTCCTCTCCTCCTCCTTCTTCCTCTCTCATCTTCTTCCTCCTCCTCCTCTTCATCTTCTTCTTCTCTCCTCCTCTGCAGTTTGATCTGACGAAGCGGGAGCCGGCTCCTCCTGCTCCCACCATCGGCTCCGGGATCCTGGAGGCCGCAGGGGACTTCATCCCCCCCGAGTCCCCCCCGAGCAGGGACTTTTTCCCGGACTACCTGGTGACGGTGATCGTTCCTCTGATCCTCGCCATCATCCTGTGTCTGCTGCTCGCCTACATCATGTACGGCCGACGAGAGGGAGTGTATGTATCTTTATCTTTACCTCCAGCCCCCCCCCCCACAACCCCCCACTACAGGGAGAGCCTTTGTAAACTCTTCATTGATCCCAGTGAACTTAGACATGTTGTTCTTTTGTTTTTATTTCAGTGAAAAGAGGAATGCAAGGACGAACCAGTGAGTACAATTACTTTTTCATTCTTTTCTTACACTTGCTGTTACCAGACCTTTTTTTTTTGTTGCAGTGGTGATATGTAACTAAGTACATTTACTTAAGAACTGATCATAAGTACAATTGTAAGGTGCTTTGATGAAAGGGGAATATACTATTTACTCATATTAAACTTGTTCTGTATAATAAACTATTTAAAAATGACGTGAAGCCTTTAGAAAACCCACCTCACAGTGAGTGATGCTCTGTTTTTCTTGCAGGATCCAGCTCTACCACCACCACACCATTCACGGCAACACCGACGAGCTGAGGAGCATGTCGGGGAGCCGCGGCGTCTCTCCACCTCTGTCCACGCTGCCCATGTTCAACAGCCGCACCGGGGAGAGGGCGTCTCCCTCCCTGCAGTCCGACAGCCCCACCATCCCCCTCATCATGGCCCAGCAGTAAGACCCTCACCCACTGACTCACCCACTCTGATGACTCCTGTCCCTTTTCCCTGATTGACTAACACACATTTGTTTTTCCTCCCGTCTGTACAGTGATCCCTACTGTGACACGCTGCCCAGGTAAACACCATCATCGGACTTCCTCCCATTCTTTATTACTGATGATTCAAACGTTTCGTTTCCTTTCTTTTGCAGATAATAAGATAAAGGACAGAGAACGTGTCGTTCATGCACCAGTCAGCTGCCACAGATGTAGATTTGCTGTGACAAATGTGTTTTTTCTTCTTTGCCATCTATTTAAATAGATGAAGTGTGCAGTTTTCATTATTCCACCCCTGTTGGATTATTAATAAAAAAAACATCAAAAGCCTTTATTTGTTGTATCACCTCTAATCTGCCCTTTATAGATAATTAACATCCACACCCTCCATTCTATAGATGCCTCACACAGCTCATTGCTACAGGAGCAGTTTACAAATTACACAGTGTATAAAAACAAGGACTTACCTCACCAGGCTCAATATTTGATTTCAAACTGAATGGAGGTCAGAAGTGCTCTTCTGTAAAACTCCGGAGTCGTGCAGGAGCCAGACCACCTGTAGCCGTACCATGTGACCTCAAAGCCTCAGGGTCTCTGAAGCCAAAATAACATTAAAAAAATAAAACATGTTAGCTGAAATTTAAACCCCAAAACAACCTCAGAGCAACAGAAATGACGGAGAATCTCCATCAAGTTTCCATAAAGCTCCACTGACGACCTGATGGGATTCAGGAGTTGTTGATTCAGAGGAGGTGTGGCCGACACTGTCAGCCTCAACTTGCATTTAGATGTATGTGTGAGTGGATCTCCCACAGTCCAAAGACATGCAGATTGGGGCTAATTGGTATAGATGATTAATGGATTTGTGTTAGTCTCAACCCACAATACAATGGATGTTGGCTACTTGATGGGGCCCTCCTGGTCTTTTTGTGGCCCAGACAAAATGGATATGAGTTTAAAGTGTCCCACTAAAAAAAAGCAAATATGGCCCAAATACCCCAAAACAGATGCCGGCCACTTGTGGTAAGCATGCAAGGTGTCATCTGGCTGTGAACCTGAAGTGGGCCATGTGGTGAATGGTGAATATGGTCCAAATGGCACAAAACTAATTTAGGCCACCTCTGCTTGACAGCAGCAGTATTGCCTTAGCTCACTCAGGGCCCAGATCTGGTAAAACAGGAAGTGGGATGTGGGCCAATCCAAGTGGTTCTCAATAAAGGGTCAGGACCCCTCCGATGAGTAAGAGGTGTCAAAAGAAATAAACACATCTGTGAAGATTCTCTGCCTGAGAGCTGAAGACTCAAACAACTCCTGGAAACGAATGACACTCTTTACACCTCCTCAGTCTTTTCTCAGCCTCTTTTACATTATCCAGTTTTGCCTGGGTGAAGGTCAAAGGTTAAAAACACTTAGTGCAGCAGCAGGTTTCTGATCCTGTTTGGTTCAGTGTTGATTTAAAGTCGCGAAGTCCAGAAGAGGTCGCTGGTGTAGTTCTTCTGTTTTTGTTGTGTTTTGGATTTTAACACATACACACACACATCTTCTCCCCTTTTAAAGGTGAACATTTATTTCCATGCAAATTCTTTTCCCTAGTTTAAGTCACATGCTAACTGACGACGACAAAATGTCCGATGAACAATTTTAGCTGTAATTCATTTTAAGGAAAACTTCTGATTAGATATTGGCCTTGTTTTCACTGCTGCTCATTAGAAACACATTCAGTGCAACTGCTGTGGAACAGATGATTTCTACTTTGCTTCCGAGCCGGAACATGCACCGTCTTTTCTTCTAAAGTATAAAAATTGCAGCTTCAGTGAGGAGCCCAGTGTTTTTTAAACCAAATCCTTAACCCCTGATTGTTTTTTTTTTGTTTTGTTCAGTTTCACAACAATTGCCAAACGGGACAGTGAAAACTCCGCCTCTGAGTAGACCACTTCACATGCTTTATTTCAGCACCCAAAATAATTAAAAACATCTCGATTTATTATACATGTACAAAATAAGTACAGAATCTCTCTTTTAAACCATGAAAAGTGGGTCTGCTTCAAATTTCTTTTTTAAGAAACCTTTGGCGGAAAAAAAGACATCAACAAACAACATAAACAACAGGGTGGGATGAAGTGTGCTGTTCTTTCTTTTAGTGAAGAGGAGGTTGGTAATTTTTTTTTTTCCACAGGGGCAAACAGACAGAAAAAGATCAACACTGAACACACGGGCAGGGAAATGAGATTTGAACCAGTCACTTGCTTCTGTTGTATCTACAGAGACATGCGTAACATGTGCATCGACCTCTGTCGTCAAACCAACACTTAAGAAGAAAACAATTGCATTGCATAGACAACAAATCAATTTAGTAGCACCAAAGGTTCTGCAGGCATTAGTGGCAGAGATTACAGTATTGACGGCTTTTAGTTTCACCATCAAACACCAATAACTGGACCTCTTTGATTTAGTAATAGCACCTTTGAATGTTTTCTACTCCCTCGAATACTTGTTTGTGTAAAATATACCCTTTTCGTTTAAGAAAAAAACAAAACACGGGGGTGACTTCTTGTTATGAGGTAGCCATCTACGCATTGTGAGCCTCTTTGTCTTTCGGGTGTTTCTCTTTCGTGAATTTAGAACAAGGAGACACTTCACACTTTTTACAATTTATTTAACACCAGAAAAATGGTACATATCACTTGTTGTTTTCAATGTCCTTCCGCACGGGTAGAAAATGGCAAAAGTCACCTGTGTTTCATTGCGTGTGGGATGTTTTTCTTTTTTTCTCAATCTCCAGGGGGACATTTTACACAAGTATATATTATATTCTTGTTGCCAGTGGAAACAAACGATTCTTTTTAAAGTGTCCTTGTGGTCGGTTTCAGTTGAAGTAACACCGTCTTCAGTAGAGTGGTTTTAAGCATGTGGACCAATGGCAGCCGAATGAGTTTTTGAATGCATAGAAAAAAGGATTTTTAGAGATGACCGCTAGAAAAAAAAACAACAATGTCATGTCCATATTTCTTTCTTTTTTTTTTACAAGAAGCAAACGGGGCCAACTTCGACGCCAAATTCCTGATCAGATGCACCAACATCCATAGGAGCAATGTCAATGATGGGCAGGCGGGATGTTTTTGATGTCTTGTAGTCGATGACTGTCTTGCCCCATGAGCCAGTGTGTGTCTGTGGAGAGAAAGAGGAGGAGAGAAGGTTAGAAGCAGCTCTGATTACATGTGCACAAGTGCTACAAGGAGCCAAATCTGTCCTGGAGGAACTCACCGTGCAGCCATCCTCGCTGACGCTGTATGTGAAGCGGCTGTTGCCCTCGGCTCTGATCTCGACGTCGTTGGAGCCCTGGAGGAGCAGAGCCTTCTTCAGGTTGCCGGTGGCGGCGTCCATGTAGGCGATGCTGTTCTTGCAGTGGTATGTGACGTTCTGAGAGGCCTGGTTGGACATCAGGCGCATGAAGGTCATCTGGATGCTGACATCCTCGGTATCAGCTCCATCGGTGCCGTACTGGAACTGCAGAGTGGAGGAAAGAGAGGAAAGCATGAGTAACTAAACGTTCTCCTGCAGTCTATCAATGGATGAGGAGGATTTCTGGAAGG
Organism: Platichthys flesus; assembly: GCF_949316205.1. NCBI lineage: Eukaryota > Metazoa > Chordata > Actinopteri > Pleuronectiformes > Pleuronectidae > Platichthys > Platichthys flesus. The sequence goes on along the minus strand of NC_084964.1, from coordinate 17,264,598 downwards.
TTTTTTGACTCTTTTCTTTTTCCCTCGACCTCCTCACCTGGTATCCACCGGTCATGGCCTCGCTGAACCAGACGTGCTTCTTCTCTTTGATGTTCTTGCTGTTGTACCAGTTCTTCATGGGAACGGTGGACTCGCTGGGGTAGACGCAGGTCTCTCCGGTCTCCATGTTGCAGTGGACCTTGATGGCATCCAGAGCAGAGCCCTGGTTGGGATCGACCCAGTAAGAGCCTGTAACAGAGACATTAAACATTGTGAATCAGAGCTTATCCTCATGCTATACTTAATCTCAAGGTCCCAGCCATGCACTCACCGCTCTTCCACTCAGGGTGGCACATCCTCAGGTCACGGCACATGCGGGCGGGGCTCTTCTGGGTACCGTCGGGGCTGCGGATCTTCTCGACCTTCTGGGTCAGGGTCTTGAGGGTGGTGTCAACCTCCATGTCGCGATCCTGCATCATTTTGGGGTCGTCAGCGCGGTATCCTCCACGGAAGGGATCGGGAGCCTTCTCCTGAGATGGCTGGCTGATGAAGTCGAATCCGCCACCGGGAGAACCAGGGGGTCCGGCAGGGCCTGGAGGTCCGGGAGGACCCTGTTTGGAGGCACCAGGGGTTGACAAGCTGTAGCTTCTTTCAAAGTGTAGCATTTTACAAATCTGTGGATATAATGTAGACAGCAGCGCAACTTACAGCAGGTCCCATCTCTCCATTGCGACCACGAGGTCCAGGGGGTCCGATGGGTCCGGGCAGACCGTTCATGCCATCCTTACCAGGGGAACCATTAGATCCAGCAGGTCCCTATGGAGTAAACACAATATGATGAGCAAGTGAAGAGACAATATCAATTGATAAGCGTCATGCTGGTGCTTTATATATTGTCCTGGTTATCACGCACTTTGTTTTATTAGTGACCATGAGTCAATGAAAGAATATCAAGTAAAAACTCCTCAACGCTAAGTCCTGGATTGGTCTGGAATTGTTTTTATTCTGTGTTGAAAGTAAACTACCAGTAAAGTGAGAAATGTGACATTAGTTGTACTTACTCTGGGTCCAGCGGGTCCAGAGGTACCAGCGGGTCCTCTCTCTCCAGATGCTCCCTACAACCAGATGAGGACATCAACATCAAATTAATTGTTTCTGAAATCTACAAACTTTTTTTATTGCTTCTGTGTAACTTTGGAGACAGTTACTTACAGCGGTACCGGGCAGACCTGACATTCCGGTGAATCCTCTGTGTCCCTTGTGGCCTCTATCTCCAGCCTCACCAGCCTCTCCTCTGTCTCCCTTGGAACCAGCTGGGCCCTGAACAGAGACAACAGGAGGTCAAGGTTTCATCTCAGGCTCTGCATTATTTAAAAAAATGATGCCAATATGTGTAAATTATGAATATTGTGTAGAAATTAACGTACAGCAGGTCCACGGACACCAGCGGCGCCAGAAGGACCAGCAGGACCAGCGGGACCCTGGAGGACAGAGAGCAAGTGGGAAAGTTATCTTCTCAGTCAGGTTCCAAATGTACAATTTTTACATTTATTTTGTAAAGTTGAACTTACAGCCTCTCCACGGTCACCATTCTTGCCAGAGGGGCCGAAAGCTCCGGGAGCTCCAGGAGCACCAGGGGCTCCAGGGGATCCAGCATTACCAGACTCTCCACGGTCTCCCTACAGGGGGAGCAAACCTCCAGTCACACAATGCTAGGTGGCTTAAGGCTAACAGTCATGTTTATGCAGGACTCAAGCAGAAGCTTTGTTTTCAAATATTATTTGGTGACGATTGAAAGAGGAACAGGAAGGTTACCTTGGGGCCAGGAGCTCCATCGCGACCAGGGGCACCATCGTTACCAGTAGATCCCTGTGGAGGAGCAATCATCACAGGGTTTGATGGTCAGCAAACCATTTGCTTGGTATCCGAGCTAACACAGTGCATCCTTAGCCAATAAATTAATAAGTGTTTTGTCCCTCCTGTCAGAGATTATCACGTACCTCGCGACCAGCCTCTCCGGTAGCACCAGACAGTCCAGGAGGTCCTGAAGGTCCAGGGGGTCCACGCTCTCCCTGGAGTCCAGAGGGTCCCTGCTTACCAGGCTCACCCTGAAGAGACACAAGAGAGGTTAGCGCTCTGCATGTAGGTGGACAGAAATATTGATGTGCTCAGGTGTGGTATATAATTATGAGCTGAAGCTCGTTCTACATTCATATACCTGTGTGTGCAGTACTGAGTTAATGCAAAGAAAACAATACAAATTCTAGCAATATTGTGTGTTTTGCTGTTATTTAGCCCACAGACAATTTAGGATGAACTTTAACCAGAGGGTACTCACAGCGGGTCCAGAAAGTCCAGAGTTACCACGCTCTCCACGCTGTCCAGGGAGACCGACCATACCACGATTACCAGCAATACCTTGGGGTCCGGGAAGACCACTGGAACCCTGCACAAAGAGACACAGCGAGCAGTGAGCAGGCACAGAAAGGAAAATACCTTGACACAACATCTAGTGCAAAGTCACAGCCGCAACTCACAGGGGCACCATCGGGACCAGCAGATCCCTTCTCTCCATTCAGACCAGGGGCTCCAGAAGAACCAGCCTCACCAGGGCGACCAGCAGGGCCAGTCTCACCACGGCCTCCTCTTGCTCCATCTTTGCCAACGGGTCCGACGGGTCCAGCGGGTCCGGAAACTCCCTGGAATTGAAAGATGAGTCGAGATATTGAGTCGAACTGTGCTGAAGACCATGATGGTAATATACAAGCAGGTTGAAGACAACATCACGTGTTGGTTGTGATGGTACTTACAGAGGGGCCAGGGGGTCCAACTCTGCCAGCGGGTCCAGGGAAACCAGTAGCACCCTAAAAGCACACATACACAGAAATGAAATCCCAAATGGAACTTTAAAAGCAACTTTGCCAAATGTTAAAATGTCGATGGGATACTCACAGGAGATCCAGCACCACCACGAGAGCCTTTAGGTCCAGGGGGTCCAGCAGGTCCCTGTTGACGGGAACATTTGCAGGTTAAAGAAGGACCACAATCCAATCATTTATCAGAAAAAATAGTTTTACAAATTTAGAAAGTGGGACCACATGCAAAGAACAGCAAGTTTCATCTGATTTGTGGGTCTACCTGGGGACCGGCAGCTCCAACAGGTCCAGAGGGTCCAGGGGCACCAGCATCTCCCTTGGGTCCGCTGTCACCAGACTCTCCCTTGGCACCAGGCTGACCATCAGTACCCTGAGGTCGGAGGTCAAGAGACAACACAAGTCAGCACATGCTTCCTTAATCCAACGCTGATCTCAGGTGTAATTTCACACAGTTGCAAGCATCTGATTCCTGAAATCGAATTATCAAAGGACTTACAGGAGGTCCAGCGAATCCGGCGGGTCCTGAAGGTCCAGCCTCTCCACGCTCACCCTGTTTGAGAAATAATGGAAGAAGTCTTGGGGTCATTCAAACGTAAGTGAGTCGAAATTAAATACATTTTCACTTTGTCTGGGTTTTTAGTCTGAAGCTAGGTGTGTGCTGGGAGAAGAGCTTACAGGAGAACCACGAGGTCCACTGGATCCAGCGCCACCAGGGGCACCACCCTCACCCTAAAACGAGAGGGGACAGGGAAAAAAATCATGTCAGCAGACAAATCAGTTGGTTGTAAATACTTATTTCACAGCTTGATATGAGCTTGATGATTCATCATATTGTTTAAAATAATAATGAAGGATAAAGTACGGGGACATTTCTAAAACTGATCTCAGCTCTGTATACTGTGTTTATGAATAAAGCTGCTGGGACAAGTGATGACAGACTTGACTTAATTCGTGATAACATAACAAAGCCCAGGCATCGTGAACCTGGATCTGTCATAGTTGCAGGAGAAGAGAAAAGCTGTGTCCGGTCTCACCTTCTCGCCCTGAGCACCAGGAGGTCCAGGGACTCCAATACCACCAGACATACCACGTGAGCCGTCTTTGCCGACTGCACCATCAGTTCCCTTGACACCAGCATCACCCTGACACGAGAACAAAGTCATGAAGGTCACTCTTGATTATATAGTTTAGCCAGTTTTGATTCATAATAAAAACCTAAATTTGTCAGTACATAATATTTTGCTGATCAGATAAGTGAGTGTACTACTAGCATTTTGATATTCCTTAATAATCTTCATATTTTCTGAATTATTGTGGTCTATGCTCCTGTCTTACATATTTTGGAGATTTAAGATATGTTTTTCTACCATGAGAAGTCAACTTAATATCTGAAAGATGAAATGATGTGACAGAAAGGAAATCTTTTATTTCAAGTGAAACTACACACCGAGATAGATTTTATCCCTTGTGACCAATAATTTAAACTGTCTCTCTTTTGGTTTGGGTCACGATAAACCTAAATAAATCAAGTGTTGTATTTGTGCAAAACTCACTCTCTCTCCCTTGGCACCGGAGAGACCAGAAGCTCCGCGCTCACCGGGCATACCCTGCATACCGGGGGCTCCAACAGCACCAGGGCCACCAGGGGCACCGGGCTCTCCCTGTAAGCAAACACAAAAACATTCAATAATCACAGTATTTATCTGTCGATTGATCAAATCTGCAGCAAGTCAAGAAGCCACTGGACATGATCAGAGGACAACAACGTCAGGTAAAAGTGCAAACGCTGTTAGTATTATTATTTATTGAACCAACCTTAGCTCCATCGTTACCACTAGGTCCGGGGGCACCACGGGCTCCAGTTGGGCCAACAATGCCGGAAGTACCGCGCTCACCAGGGAAACCTCTGTCGCCCTGAAGGAAAGAGCGGAGACGCGTCAGTCATGAACCTTTTAGCTAAAGAGGAGCTGAGGAACAGTTATTGGATTTGGAGGAGATACTCACTCTGGGTCCGAATGGGCCAGGGGGTCCAGCCTCACCGTTGACACCCTGAAGAAGAGAGGGGAAGTGGAGATGGTTATCATGGATTCTGAATTACTGTGACGAATTTTGAGCAGCTTGATCAGCAATGAATCTCCAGAAAGGAGTATAATGACAAAATATGTTGTTTGTGTGTGTGTGTGTGTGTCTGTGTGTGTGTGTGTGTATTAACTATATCCATGTTTTTATTTGGTTTATATCTGGTTCTGTATGAGATCTATGAATAGCAAAAGATTTTTACATTATACACAAAGGCCTAGTTAAGATACAAAACCAATTCCCTCTGACTCTTACCTGCTCACCAGGCTTGCCAGTCTCACCAGTAGCGCCTTGGGGTCCAGGAAGTCCCTGCGCAAATAAAGAAACAAGAAAAATGTGTCATTAATATTTAGAATTGTGACACAGCTCAGAAACACAATAAAACAATTTTTACAGTGAAAGAGGTCAGGCTGCAGAGAAACCGACCTGGAATCCAGGAGAACCAGCGGGTCCCTGCTCTCCCTTCTCTCCAGCAGGTCCCTGAGGAAAAAGAAGCAAAGTCAATAATGAGAAACTCTGGAATGGTCTTAAAGATGGGAATTTTTTCTATAAAATAAGCAATATGGGGCTAAATGAAGCAGTTGAAAAACCTACAGCAATGCCAGAAGGTCCTGGTGCACCAACGTCACCATCTTTGCCAGGAGCACCCTGTGAACACCAACATGAGCCAAACCAATTATCAACAGTTTTTCAGCTTGATCTGCATTTATTTTGAATTTAAATAAATTTACAGAGTTTGAAAATATACAAGTACTTACAAGAGCTCCAGTAGCACCAGCAGGTCCTCTCTCGCCGGGCTTTCCACTCTCACCCTGTTAACATGAACACAGTCCACACTTACTTCTGCTGATTGAGGATTTTACATCACCTTAGTTGTAGATTTAGTTCCAGTTTGTGATCTTATATTTCAATGAAAACTTTTTTAAATTTTGCATTTGAATGTAAACAATTGGCGATGTTCTGTTTACTCACACCAGGTCCCTTAGGTCCGGGGAATCCCATGACTCCAGGCTGTCCTCTTGATCCAATGGCACCGGCAGGTCCGGAGCGGCCATCTTGTCCAGGAGTGCCCTAACAGGAGAAGAAAGAAAACATTAATAATTGATCACAGCTGCAATCTTCTCCATTTAATAAAAAACTATATCAGATTCTACTAATGGCTCAGTACTTACGGTGGGTCCAGCTTTGCCATCAGGGCCAGGGCTTCCTGGGCTACCAGTCATACCCTATGAATACAGAGGATATGAGATTCACTGAGCATAATGAAAAACAATGAGTTTTATATAAATAATGAGTTTTAGTTTCATCAACACAAATGAAGGAATATGCAGTAGAACTCACCTTGGATCCAGGAGCACCAGGAGCTCCGGAGTTGCCAGACTCACCAGTGGCTCCCTGAGATCCCATTGGGCCGGGGGCACCACGCTCACCAGGGATTCCCTGTCAGACAAAAGAAGAGTCAGGACAAACAATGGGGTAAGTCTATGTCCATTTTTAAATCTCTGCTACTGTGAATTTGACAGACTTACTACTGATATTGGAAAGGCCGCCTAACTCACCTTGCCACCAGCAGCACCATCAGAACCAGGGAGACCACGAGTTCCAGGGCCACCCTAACAGGAAGAAGAGAGACAACAGACCATGTCACTAACTGTGGTCTCAATGCTCAGCAGTAAATCCCCTTGGGAATTTAGCATAGCGAAATTGTGCAAAATCCTGTGTATGAGCAGTGATAACAGGATGTAAAGAAGGAGATGTGATGTTGTGTTATTTCAATACAAGAGGGAGGTGTCATGGTCATTACAAATATTATCCTTAACATTTGGCCCATGATGCAGTCCAACCTCCTCCTTAAATCAGTGGCAACTACAGCATCAGACAGAAGTTTAGATGATGAAGGGAACGAGGGGGTAACGTACACGTTCTCCATTAGGTCCACGAGCTCCAGCACCACCGGGCTCTCCGCGACCTCCTCTCTTTCCCTCCTCACCAGCGGGTCCAGGGAGTCCCTGAACTCCAGCGGGGCCCTGGAAGAGACAGGAAGGTCATCGAAAACCAAGGTCTTCCATCTCTGGTTATTTCCGAATATCAATATTTTGTTACTGAAACTTACACCATCTCCCTTGGCACCAGGCTCTCCCTTAGGACCGGAAGGTCCATGGTCACCCTGTTGGAAAAAAACGAGAAAAGTTTTCATTCAAGTCTTCATATGATCCAGGATCTCTATAACACTGAGGAGCCAGGTATGTTAAAACTAAAAATGCACAGTTGTGTACTCACATTGTTACCCTTGGGACCAGGAGCACCAACGGCTCCCTGAGCTCCAGCAGGACCACGGGTTCCAGGGAAACCAGGAGCACCAGCAATACCAGCGTTACCCTGTGGGATGGAGAATCAATAAGTTACAAAACCTTAAATGCAGCAGATATGTGCCGTGAATGTGATCAATGTGCATGAGACTTACAGGAGCACCCTTGTTACCGGGGGCACCATCAGATCCGGGGTTTCCCTGATGAAAGAAGAACGACATAAAGTGTTAAGCATGAATAATACTAGATTTATTAATTTACGATATTAATTTTACAATGTTTGAAAGAGCGCATAGAGCGAGTCCAGTGTCTACTCACAGCAGGTCCAGCGGATCCAGCAGGTCCTGGGTTACCGGGCTCACCACGGGATCCCTGGGGTCCCTCGGATCCACGGCCTCCCTGAGGGCCAGTCTCTCCCTGTGGGGGGAAGCAACAGGCTCATCAATATTGTGACTAATAATGGAAAATAAAACAAATGACAGTAAAATAGCCCCGACACTAATCTGAAACAGTCCTTTCAAAAACAATTTTTTTCTCATCGTAGCCCAGCTCTTGTCTCTTCAAATAGTCAGAGTGTGTGTCTGAACAACAGGTGAGAGTTAGAGCAGCTGCAGCAGAGAGGAGGCAACAGGAAGTCAGGTCCATTTTACAGGTCAGCTGATGTCTTCTTGTGCCAACACATTTTGTTTTGTGTTTCCTCAGGGCTGACTCTGGAGCCTCGAGGGGGTCACTTATTAATCGAACTTGGACTTAATATAATTTTCCTCCTAATTAGCATAATCAGGGAGATGATGAGACATTGAGACAAAGTGAGGGAGGGGCTGATCAATTAAAATATGGTTTCATCAATAACAACATTAGCAAAATAGATTTAACGAGGCAGACCACAAAATAGTCTGATAATTGATAGACATGAAGCAGGAGAGCAGAGAGTTACTGCTGCACTGGATCTATGGATAATTAACATACTAAGCCAATTGTCTATTGGGATGTGATGTGAAGCTGTCTGGAGTATAAGGTCACCTACCTTAGCTCCAGCACCACCGGGGAATCCAGGAGGTCCAGCGGGTCCAGTGGGTCCCTGAAAAATAATGATACATGATGTCAGCAGAGAAAATGTATCCTCTAAAACATCCAAAGAATTCTGTGCTATCATCCTACAAGCATTTTGCATTAGTGTCACTATAAAGTTCTAAGTAGCCTGCATGAATCTGCAAGTTGCAAAAATACAAACTCACAGGAGGTCCAGAGCCACCAGAGGTGCCATCGTTTCCACGAGCGCCCTGGGGAGGAGGAAGGAAAATGTACGTGTGTCAAAAGATGACATTTTAAACTTTAACACATCTATGTGGCTAAAGATCAGAGGTAGACAGAAACACAGGTGTTTCAGTAAAGAGATAAGTTTACTCACAGATGGGCCAGGGGGTCCGGGGCGGCCTCTCTCACCAGGGAGACCACGTGCACCCTGTAAAAGACAAAAAAGGTTAGGGTTAGAACAAGAACAAGATAAACTTCACAGTGCAATGACATTTTTTCATATCAGCTTTTCTATGCGCAAACCAACAAAATTGTTTGACATGAACCCAAACCTACCATGGCACCGGGGATACCGTTCTCACCGGAGGAACCAGGCTCTCCCTGTGGACGAACACAGGACGGAATAAGAGATTAGACGGCTGTAACCTGAAGGTTCAAACTAAAACAAACGAGTAGATTTTGTCACGTAGAGCACATCCTGATATCTCACCTTAGGTCCAGCAGGTCCGCCGTCTCCCTTGGCTCCATCAAGACCGCTGAAACCCTGTGGACAAAAATCAATGAGCATTATGAAGCTCAGTCACTAAGCTGCTCACGACGACAGCACAGGGGTTGAGAAAGGAGGATTTGGGCTGTTCGATGCTTTTCCGCACTCACTCTGTGTCCCTTGATGCCGGGGAGTCCGGGAGTTCCGGGGAATCCACGAGCACCCTGCAGAAGGACAACATGATTCATATTAGATTCATATCTAATAGGATTTATTCTGAGTTTTGAGAACTAATGTTGTGGAATTATTTAAAATTACTCCAAAACAGATCATATGAGATATAGATACCAAACTATGGTAATGTTTTTTGGCTGACCACCTCTTGACCTTTGTCCTAAATGAGAATCACTCACCTGAGATCCAGCAGCTCCGCGCTCACCGGGGCGTCCAGGTTTGCCAGGCTCACCCTGTTGAAGACACACAGACACAAGGTAACGGGGTGTGGAAGAATCAACAAGAGATCCACAATAAGTAAATAAATAGTGTCTTAGTAGAGTTTATGACATATTATCAAATGATGCCAATGACTAGAACAACAGAACAAAGTAAAAAACAATATTTAAGACACTTTTAGCGCTGTCTTTCTGAAGGTCAAGTCTGAACATGACTCCTCTTAAACCAGGATAGACAGGGAAGGAAATAATCAATAAGTCACTTACATCATCTCCGTTCTTTCCATTGGGGCCAACAGGGCCGCGGGGACCCATGGGACCCTAAAAATACACAATAAATGACTTTATTAGCATCAATCAATTAATGATGAAAATTTACTCGGTAGAGTAAGGGAGTGGGGAGGGTGTGTGTAACAGGAAGTGGAAGAGAGAGAACAGGAAGTAACGTGTGAAACTTGGATAACATCTTATTCATCAATGATAGTAATGTAGATTCATGGTTTTTTTTCGTCAATGTGGACAAAGCCTATGCTTTTCAGTCAAACTCAACTTCCGCATAAAAGTGAACTAAGATTAAATTATTATTTTGATTTGATATACTCACAGCAGCTCCAGGCTCACCAGGCTCACCAGAGGGTCCAGTGAAGCCCTGAGGACCCTGAAAGACAACGAGACAAACAGATCAATCCAACAGCTTCTCTCTCTTACGTTTTTATGCATTGATCCTGTGTCATACATCTGTTGTAAGATGAATTTAAAAAGAGATGACAAATATTTTATATCTTTGGAAAAACTGTCAAATAATTACAGCACATTGCCAAAATGAATCACTGAGCTAGTCACATATTAGATAAGAGAACACTTACAGGGGAACCAGCTGATCCAGGAGCACCACGAGGACCCATAGGACCCTGTTGATCAAGAAACAAAAATAAAGCCTTAACAACTGACCAAACATGGAACTGGATTTCAAAAGTCTACTACTGACAATAATGTAAATATCTAAACTGGGAAATTATTGCTTCATATTTAGCAGTAAAGCAAAAAATCCTTCGTACCATTGGGCCGGGAACAGGTGGGCCACTGTTTGATTTGGAGTGGTCAGTGTAGCTCATCTGAGGAGAGAAGTTCTGCAGAGGACAAAACATAAAGGGTCAGTGACTGAGCTTCATGGAACCACAATTAAAAAGTACTGTCCAGTGTGTTATTTTATACAGTTGCTGTGACTTGGTTAGTTGTGTAAATCCTATAGTAATGTATTCTACCTCAGGAGAGGAGTATGACGTGCTAACGCTACCCTCTTCTTAGAGCCTGTAGCACAGATTCTTAGGTCAACATGTTAAAATAGTATAAAATGTTAATAACGCTAAGATATTCGGCATCTTCCCCAAACCTAAACCCTGAGGACCAGGAAGCTGTCTGCCCTCCCGGCACTGAGATGCAAACAGAGGAGATTACCCAGATTCTTTACGCCTCGGATTCACTTCTGATGAAACCCAGATACATTTATAGATGTTCTGACTCGGTGATACTTACTCCGCCAAGGCCAGGGGGGCCAGGGGGGCCGGGTGGGCCAGGAAGACCGTTCTGTCCGGGGAATCCATCATTGCCAGGAGGACCAGGCAGACCCTGTAGATAAAAGCCAAGCAGACATGGTGAGTTGGTGATATTATAAAATATGTTATTCATTTTTTTATTTAGTGTCCCTTATTTAAAGTCTATATGGCTTCACTTTAGATAATTTTCTCCACCTTTAATACACAAATCAGCTGTTTGAAGCACAACATTTTGAAAAAAATATATGAACATTATTTATATTCATAATAAATAATACAATAATAATATTCATTTAAAATGTGTAGGTTTGGTGTCTTCCTATCATCTTCAATTCCTTTCTAATCTAACTTGAGCGACGTGACTTGAACTTTTAATGACCTGTTGACCTAATTATCAAAGGTCATCAGCAGCTTCATCGGTGTGTTGGGGCTCACCCAGGAAATGACCGATACAAAGTACATGTTTTACATGTTTAAGTCACTAAATGGATATAACAAAGAAACATATTTCTTATAGTTAAGCATGTGCAGTGCATTAAAGTGGCCTGATTTGTGCCAACATTTTACATGTTACAGAAACTGAGAAGAAATGCAACATGTGCATCTGCCCAAACATTGCTCTTATCTGTCCCTAAAGCTACCATAAGGACAATACTTTAATTATTATTAAAAATTAAACATTTGAATCTAAAGACAGACAATGATGGTAAGAGGTGAAGTGAACTGGAACCTACCCTGTCTCCCTTGTCGCCAGTGGCTCCCTGTTCAGGCTACGGAGGAACAGAAAAAGGGAGTTAGGCTGCGTCGGCCATGTCGACCTCTCCAAGGAGAGAGATCATTATGATGTTCAGACAGGAGAATCAAACCTAAATACACATTAACGTCAGTATCAGTGAAGGTTAAAAAGGGGCAAAATACCTGAATCACTCCTTGGCCATCATCAATCCCTACAGAACCAACGGAGAAGAAAGTGTCAACACCTCTTGAACATTTATGAGAGAAACATTCGTTACTATGGACATTTACAAAAGGAAACGTGGCAGCAAAGGTGTTTGGGTGAGGATTAGCATTAAACTGAAGCTCACAGCTATCTACAGCGGGTCTAAACAAGAAGTCAGTGCTGACTCGAGTATGAAATACAGAGTGATTGTGAATCAAAGGTCGGCCTCTTTGATTCAAAATCATTTCTGCAAAAGAATAAGTGGAAAACAGAGTTTTTGGGGGGAGAAATGAGACATGTGTAGGCCATGTCGCAGCCTGCACAGGTAAGCATGATGATGAGAAATAAAAAATCACGGCCAGGCTTCAGGAAAGAGCAGGTGTAATCCGTCGTTAAAAGAAAGCATATTGAAATTGAAATGAGGTAAATCCAAAGCCACTGAAAATCCTCAGACAAGCAGGCAGGCTTAGGGCCTCGATCCATTCACGGCCCAGGAGCCTCAGATTGCCAGAGACAAGGCGGGAAGGCACTAGGTGGCGCCACAGAGCTTGTTAACCACACAAAAGGCTGAGGAGGATCAAGGCGCTGTACCATCATCGGGGCAGATGGGGCAGCACTCTCCGTCTGGGATGATTGGGTCGGCGCAGTCGGATGAGTCCTCGCAGATCACCTCGTCGCACATGACGGTTCCACTGTCGCAGACGCAGATCTGACAGGGCTCTGGTTTCCATACATCCTTGTCATTGTACAGCTGTCCTTCTAATGTGCAGCTGCTGAATGACACTGAAAGGAAAGAAGAGAGCCGCGATGAGTTTGGTAATAGTCAGAGTAAATATCCCCCCCTCAAAATAACAGAGTGATCAACTTGGTTTGAAGTTCTATGGGAGCCAGATGAGTCCCTGCACCAGACAAGGCAACTTAAAACTCATGAAAATAGCGCTGCTTGGATCCAATGGGACACACAAAACTTAAAATTCAGCAAAATATTGCCTTCTTCATTATTGTACTTGCACTGAACGCTGATATAAAGACCTGACCTCTGGCATGAAGCTCGGACCCTTTGGCCAATTTTTATTTTTGCAGACAGCAACCTTTGACCTTTCTGTTCCTTGATCTCTGTCATCCAGGCCACATTCAGATTGAACCTGGAACACGTTTATTGAAGGATTTGTGAACAGAAACAGAGTTTCTATGGAAGTTTAACATCAGGAATTGTTTTCTAGGTAACCTGGGCCTGTGTCACGTCAGAATACAGAACTTCATGGAGCAGAAGTAACCACAAGTCATTATCCAACATCTGCTAGACTGCAGTGAAGGACTTGCTCCTGTGGAAAATAACTCTGGGCATAATCACATTTCAATCTGGTGGTCGGGAGTTTGAGGCCTTAAAGGAGCGAGCACCGATGGATCCACAGTTCCAGTAGTGGCCACAGAGCTGCGCTGTTGGCCCACATAACTGTGTCTTCCGCACCCTTCTTCTCCTGCTTGGTGATTAATTGATGTCTAGACCTTTTTTCACTGTCGACGTCAGACTTTAGCGATTTTTTCCACTGCTGCTTTTTTTCCAGTAAGTTTAATGCAAACAGGACAAATGTTGTTTGATTGTGTGTATGGTAATTTCCCAAAACTTTTTTACTGCAAAATCTTTTAAAGCCTTATGAAGCCAGAAAAAGTCTCTATTGTCACGTTTTGTTCCTCAACAAACGTTTGTTTACCCCTCTCTGAAGAAGGTGAAGCTGTTGGGAGGGCAGGGACCTAAGGGGGGTTTGGGGAACGTATTGGCACAGGGTTGAAAAACCTTTCTCTAAACCTGATCTCCAAGCAAAGTATAACCAAGATTTCATTCAAGGCACTTTGGCCCTTTTTCCTCCAGATGTCTTAAATGCTTGTGCTCTGCTTCAACTCTCCCTGAACCCACAGTTCTGTCAGTGCGCTTCAAAGAGAACGCAGCTGCTCCCCTCAGGTCTGCGCTCCAGCAGGAGGACGCGCACTGAGCGTGTGTCTGCACGTCAGGGGGACAGCATCAAGCCCATCAGAACAAATCCAAGTCAATGAATTCCTACTGGCTTGCAGCCTCACTGGTTAACACCTCACCCCCATCACTGGAGCCAGGGATCCCGTAGAGGGCAACCAGTCCCAGCAAACAGCGCAGCATCCTCGCGCTCTACCCACATCTCGAGGGGGCCACAAGTCCCAAAAACAAGTCAAATCAAAGTGTGAAAGTGATACTTACTATCATCCTCGCCTTGACCTCTTGCCAAAAGCACTGCTGCGCTCAGCAGCAGCGCTAACCGAATATCCACAAAGCTGAACATGTCTAAATATTAGACATGTAGATTCTTTGAGATAAGGGGGAATCCTTTTTTTCCTCAGACACCACTCATGTACGGTAGGGTCCGGTCTTTGCGTAACTCCAATCCAGACCCTAGCAGAAACTCCCTACTGCTTAAACAAATGACTTAGCTTGGCTTTTATATGCCCAGAAGTTTTTGGGAGGTTCCGAGCGCAGCAGATCACTTGTACATGTTCAAGGGGCAGAGTCCCTCCTTCATCTGAGAGAGGGGCCGTCTCAAGAAACCATGTCACACAAGTTCACGTTTCAGCTCAAACGTGGACGATGAGCGCACTCGTCTTTTACGCACCGGCTCTCCACCGTTCAGACGTGTTCGGTCGCCCTCCTGTTCGCAGTGGATTTTCATAATTGAAACTTTTGTACTTTCGGCATCAAACCTGAGACACTGTGTCGCTGAGCTGATTTTCTATTGTTCGTTACTGGATGGTTTTCGTTTAACGCAGCACATCAGTTGCAGATTATCTCGGGTTTATTTCCAAAAGAAGCTGTTTTCTGTTATGCAGAAGGTTATTGTGTTTGAAAGTTTATAGGAAATGGTCATTTGGACTTAATGGTTTCTTTACAAAAATGGAGGAAAGGGATCAGAACTATGTCTGGTGATGCAGAATGAGGTTTGCGCATTTTACGCACAGGGAGGAAACCAGATGGAGACGAAAACGTTGCCAAGATAATTTCAAGCTCCAGTGTTTTAAGACTAAATCATTTTCTATATACAAGTGAAACATATCACCCTTCTTTTCAAGGTAGAATCACTTGGTGTCATTCACCTGCTACCAGGTGCAGATTCATCATGTCACACAACCATTGCATCCAAATAAAATCTACCAACCAGAGGTCAATATGAATTGTGAATATTCCCTAAATCATTCATATATTGTCTGTTTTCCATTTGAACCCTTCTTCTACCAACTTTCTAATGAATAATATGTGCCGATATAATTTACAATATCTGTCAATCCCTATAAAGTCCACAGTAAAACAAAAGCACACAAAACAGAGATTTAAACAAACATTGTACGTCAACCTGTGCATAATCCACCTTTCCAAAAGAGGCATGGCCGTCCCATGATGTTAGAGACAGGGAGGGAGGGAGGGAGGGAAGAAGGGAGAAGAAAAATCTGGCAGATCCACAAAGCATTCTGGTTACACTGTGGACACGTTGCAGCTTCTACAACTACAGAATGGCCTGATTCGAACTCTGAGTTAACCTCTGCTGCCGTCTCCTCCTGACATTCAAACCCAATGACGCTTCCCCGTCTTCACTAGCTGGAATCAATATAGGATTCGGACAGTAGATATTTAAGAAAATGGAGAAAGTATTACATTCCAACAAAGAAGCATTAGCACCATGTAAGAAAAATGCAGGAAATTTTCAAAACGAAAAAACTCAGTTGCAAGAGAAAAAATTGCATTTTAGTTTGCATGAAAACATCATACTAGGAATGAGAATTATCTTTTTCCACATTATCATGAATTCATCATTAAAAAGATGCACCCCCCCAAAAGAAACATAGCCAAACTCATTCAGATCTGACAACACAACACAACCACAGAATTCCCTGTGGACGTTTGTCTCCTCCACGTGTGCACACTCAGCACAAACTTTGTGTTATCTTCTCTGTGTTAGGTAGAAGCTCGGCTGCTGAGAAAATTAAAAGGTTCCAGGCAAAGAAACGTGTGTGGTTAGTGATTTTGTTTGCACTAAGTAGGTATTTTTTAGTTTTGTTTATAGCACCTGTTGCTCATCTAATGAAAGCAGCACGTCTGCTCAAACAACTCACACTAGAGAGACAGCTGTCAATCTTCACTTCAGCGACGCTACACATGTTTCTCCTCACCCTCTGTCTGAGGGAGGCTTATATAACAAGAAGATAATAGTGATATGTGATGTACACTGATATCTGCATTATGTGCATCTTCTTCGCGATTACCAGAGCATTAAAACTGTTCAGCATCTTTGCTATGTGATGATTAAAAAAGGGAAATAAGTCAACAGGGAAATAAAATAATATCAATAATTACTGCAGAATAATTTTCATAAATAGCAATTTAACAAAAGTTATAATGACAATATGTTGATATAATGCTAATGCATTGTTGAAGCACATTGAGGAGGTATAACTATATAAAAAAACAAAACATATATCAATATGACTATATAAAATGGATAAAATGACAGTTTCTCATCGTTCTTAACTCAGGAGCTAAAGACCAGTATGAAATAATATTGTGATAGTTATCAATATTGACATGAACATTTTTATCTTGATATCATTTTTAGGAGAAAGCTTCAGGCTATTGTTTGCAGCACATGCATTCTGCAACAATAGAATTACACAGCAGGACTGGAGCTTCAAGACAAGAGACACCATCTGAGGGAATTTTATTTCAGATAACAAAACAGTGGGGAACTGTAAAGTACAGAATATCTCATGTCTTCACGGTGCTTTGAAGGAAGTATAAATAAGGAAGTCCTGTTTCACAGAGTGCTGCTGTTTGTCCAAGAGGAAAAGTCATTTGATAAGACCTGTGCCGGCTCTCTGTGATTTTAACCTAAAACCAAACTGATATAATCGACTGGTTTCATTCTCACTGCAGTTTAAGTCTTCAGGCAGTAACTCACACATTCAGAAAGACTTTCCACCAGTGAAATGAAGCTGTAGCTCACAGGACGGTGTTTAAATAGAACCGGTAATTTTCTGGTGTTTGCCTTGGACTCAAGTTGCTGCAATCTATAATATATTTTTTTCTGTGGCGACTCTCTCTGTGTTCAGACTGGTGGTTTGGGTGGAAGTGCTCAGAATGAGCTTAGCTGTATTCAAATATTCTTTGACTCTGCTTGAAGCTAAGAATTTCCTGACTGACTGAAGATATTTAGCACCGTGCAGATGAGATATTACTGTCAAGAGAATCAGAGACATTCTCCAACTCTAATGTTTTACCAGCGTGTACAGGTTAGATCTAGAAATCCATCCTTCTCAGACAGTGAGTGTGTAACAACAGCAGAAGGGGAAGGAAAATAACTGAATTAGAGCCACCGAGCTCGGGGGAGGAAATTCCATGTTTGTCACTGGCAGCTTGTGGAGGTAGACGAGCCCAAGATGTAACAGGTTGTGGGAAAAGGTGTCTCCACACCCACTGCTACAGCTTTTGCCACGACTTTCTTTTCTGTTGACAGGCTTCAATTGCAGGAGCAGGAACTGAAGCTGTTTCATGGCAGAGGAAGAACACATCTTTGTTAAAAAGAGGTGGAGCCCCTCAGAAGGGGTCAA
The DNA here is from genome assembly GCF_949316205.1 of Platichthys flesus. NCBI lineage: Eukaryota > Metazoa > Chordata > Actinopteri > Pleuronectiformes > Pleuronectidae > Platichthys > Platichthys flesus. The sequence goes on along the minus strand of NC_084964.1, from coordinate 17,247,038 downwards.
CTCATGTGGGTCCTGTATTGGTGCAAGTGGAGCTACAGAATCACACAAGACAAATCAGTAAATCAGCATCAATCCGTTAGCTCTTATCCTTTGAGAGTCGCGGAGGATGCTAGCACCAATCCTCGCTGATACCGGGCGAGATTTGGGGTACACCTTGGACTGGGAGCCAGCTTTTCACCATATCTGTCAACTAAGTCTCCATATAATCTAAACCAAATCTGTATGTCTTTGCACTGCGGAAAGAACAAGCAACTTCAGACATATCTGTTTATTGATGTCTTTCAGGCCACGAGGAGGATGTGTTTTAGAAACGACTTACCAACTCTGTCTAGCTTTGCGTAAGTATAGGCCGACGTGCAGCACCGGAGCTTACACTGAAACTGAAAGGGTCTAAACTGTGCATTCCCCAGCAAGCCTCTGAGCTATAGCCAGCAACACGTAGCATCTGCCTGGCTCTGTCCACGTGTTTCTACTTGTAGGACACTGCAGCCTCTGCAAAGCCTCTCTCTCCGTGTCCCTCTCTCACTCTGCCTGTAGCCCTGGTTCTCCTCCGCCCCACGTAAAGGTGCCATGGGGGCATTTATTCATTGGTTGCTTGGGTCTCTTTAGCTCAAACCTCTCCTTTTGAGATAAGGCCACCATTTTAAACCATTGCTCGGGGCGTTTAGGATGTTTGTTAATTATTTTCAATGATGGGTTATTGCACAGACATTTCATGCTTTGTTTAGGTAGAAGCCCGTTGGAGGCCCACCTGCTTCAGACAAATTACAGGGTATGATGAGGAAAATTGTACAGTATCACAAATAAAATCATTAACTGTACGGTATATCTTTAAGATTTAAATGGCTGTTTTCAAGTGTACCAACAAACTGTAATACTGTTTATCAGGACAGTTTCCCCAAATCATGTGTTTGCTCATGACAATACTCTGAAATCAAATAAAAAGTTCTTCAAGATGGTTTCTAGATAATTCGTATCACACTGATGTTTGTTCAAGTGCTAACTGTTCTAGTTTTGCTTTAATTAGTTATTTGATCCTATATAAACAGAGTTGTGTCATGATTGACAGCTGAGACTGACTCCCCATCGGTGTACTGGTGGGATCCATCCCCTGATCACTACTGCGCAGACTCCAGGCAGGATTGGAATCTGGGATACTTTTGTTAAATTCTGGATGGAGGGAGGTAGTGGACACACATCATCCATCTTTATTTAAAGTTTAAAAGAGAATGGTTAAAAAGAATCGCTCGTAATGGAAGTGATAACAACTAATGTGTTATCATCCGACACATCTCAAATCATTCAGTGTTTCACACACTACAGTGTAGTTTTGTCCAAAAGCAAAAAAGCTATAGACTCCACTCTCAGCATCTCATAATCGTTTCCTGATTCACAGTCAGGACAGTGAGACCCTGCCGTGTACGTGTACAGACGGGAAAATAACTAGTGTGACTACAACAGTCGCCTGCATGAAAGTCAACTTTCCAGACTCTACAAGTTCATTCAAAGCAGCAGAATCCATTGAAAAAAGAAATGAAAAAAGGGACTTCCACGCGGCATTATGGGTAAAATGCTCAATTACAGGGTGAAGGCTTGAGCGCAATACTGACTGTTACTTCAAGCAGATCCCTATGTGAACTGCAATCATCTCATGGAGACCTGACTTTTGTCTCTTCAGTCTCCAGGCTGGCGTTCTTGCTCGCTGGCTGAGGACCAATCTCACCACTGCAGCAATCATTTACTGTGAAGACAGTGATTTTTGCATCTGTAGGACACTGTATAGATCAGATAGAAGATGCTATACTGTTCATTTGCTAAGCTGAACGAACCATCTTCTGGCCGGGGAACCTTGTGAGAGGTACTGAACTTGTTGAGTCATATATTAGGGATAGATTCCATAGACTGTAAATAAAGATGGAAGACATGTCAGATCCCCAAAATTGAAGCCCACTGGGTCGCTGTACAGGTCTTTCACTTTTTTAAATACACTTTGGTAATGATGGATATTATCACTATTATCCCCATCAGTGTCCAAGAAGTATTATCAGAGTTCCTGGACAGCGTAATATCAATATGGTATACTAATCTTTATATGGTTTACAGATAGCCCAGCCTCCTAAACTTAAGGTAAAGGGTAAATGGATGCCAGAGTATTTAAGTAGTTTAGCTTCTGAACGTACCCAGTGGCTCATGAACTCCACCCATCATGACACATCACCTCCCTTTTGGGGCGTGAGAGAACCCAAACCCACAAACCCTTAACCCCCATCGTGGCACCACGTCCTTCCTTACTCTAAATATAAACTGTTTAATGTTAAAAAGATGAGAGTACTGTTTTTTATTATACGCACATGGCACAAGTTCTGATTCGAGGTGTGCTGCACAGTTATCTCTTGGCTTCGCTTCGCTCACACAACTAAAATACGAGCAAAAGCCCATTTTTCTCTCTGTGTCCTGGTCTGCTTTTCTTCTTGTCTGCTCATCTGGCTTTCTCCACTGACCCAGCACCCCCTCCTACCACGTCCAAACTCCAGCTCTCCACCATCCCTCCCTCTTTCGCTCCCTCCCAGCCTGCTCTATTTTCTCTCGTCCCTCCACTCCGCCACCAGTGCAGACATCCAGTCAGACACAGAGAGCGGATGGAAAATATGACTGGATCCTTCCCTGGCTTCAGATAATGTGTGAGGCTGCTGGCGAGCGTGGCACCACTAAAAACAGGGGGAGCTCTGAGAGGGAAAGAGCAGGACAGGCTCTGAGAGGTTTATCTGAAGGGCTGCTCTTATTATCTCATAAAGTAAAGCAGAGAGTTTCCACTTTCTCCTGGTGAACGTCTCAAACTGCACAGGATGAAATGATCCATACATGTGCACAAGCGTCAGAACAACTTGTCCCTAGAAATGCGACACTGACATTTTATTATAGTGGAGAATCAGAGGATAAACCGTCTTAGTGACCCCTCATGCGACGACGCTTTATGTTGATTATTTACACGTTAGCGCAACGTCAGAGGCCACAGCACAGACCCCAGAGAGCCCCGCTGAGTGTGTGGGTGTCATGTTTCCCTGCCACAAGAGCTCCAGCTGTGGGAGGACCTTCTGCAACGCAGGCGGCGCATGCGAGTTAAAACAATGATGTCGGGATGGAATATTAAATTCTGGATGGGGAGACACACACACAGAGGAAAAGGAAAAAGTGATACAAGCTTTCAGCTGAGTGTGTGTGTGTGTGTAGAAACAGGATACCTATGCTACCTATTTTGAATCATTAACTCCAAGTTAAAACTAGAGAAAGCTTTCTCTGACGTGTTAACAACAAACAACTATTCAGTCGAAAAGCAAAGTCCCCCCCCCCCCCCCCCCCCTTCTCCTCTCTAAATGTAGATTCCAGATGACCTGCAGTCTCTTCAGGATGATTTCACGCCAGCATTTCTACCATCTGGGAAAGTTAACCAGTGTCTAAACCTCGCTGTCTTGTCCTAAATTTTCCTTGTTGACTCTTTTGCTTTATCTGCACAGCAAATCAAATGGTTATAAAAGCTGAAGTTTCAGAATAATCCACTTTTCTCTGTGTTTTGTGAATCTTTGAGTCTTGCTGAGCACTTTAATGTTTAATCTGTGAAGTTCTACTTTATAAACAGTGTCTCAGAAGCAGAATTTGAGGCAAAAGTCAGAGTCTGTCCCAACGTGAGTTTGCAAGGAATGATTCGGGGGGGGGGCGAATGAGCTCAGAGATCCCGTCTGGAAATGCCGTTACTCCAGCTGCCCTGCCTCCCTCTGCAAGAACTCATAAATACTGCAGCCTACAGAGATGTTCACATGTGAGGAAACACGGTGGGGAAAGTAGGAGGTACAGCTGAGAGGGGAGAAGGAGAAAGACAGAGCAAGAGAGAGAAACAGAGAGAGGCAAGGAGAGGAAAAATAAGTGGGAGGAGGCCGAGGATTCAAAGCGAAAATGGGAGTTTTACTCTCTATAATAGACCCCCATTACTTCTATAGAACTAACACATAGAGAAGAGCAGAAGAAGAAGAAGAAGGGATAGAAAGAAAGGGCAGAACAGACAGCAGGTAACCTCAAACTTAGGAAGACTGGAGATGGAAATAGAGAAGCCTGTAACTATGTGGGGGGAAAAATCCCATCTGTTGGATGACTCATACTCTCCCCTCGGCCACAGAAAGAAAATTAACAAGGTCCCAGTTTCCTCTCTGCTCGGACAATGATATTCTGGGCAAATATTTTAGGAATATTTATATAAACAAAAATATTTTGTCATCTTTACATATTTAACTTAAAGTCTAGAAGCACTTTCCATCTTTAGTGTGTATTACCCTAAAGACTTCAGATGGAATGTGTGTGTCTATATTTTGGGGTTAAGATGAGTTCATATCAATAAAAACCTGTTAATACTTCTGATTGTATAATAAGAAAATGGCCGGCCTGTGTTACCTGTCCAGGGTTTTTGACTGCAGGACAGTAAAATACAAGCTGTCATGTTATCTCAGTCTTGGCGATGTGCATCATTTAAGATTTTCCCTCTCAGTCACTTTTTCCCATACAGACGAGCAGAAGGTGAAATCATTAGTCTACCTGGCTCAGCCGCCGTCCACACACTGGATCTCTGGTGTTTTCTACTAGCTGCAGAGAGGAGAGAGAAAGATACGTAAAGATCGTAACATTCATATATTCTTTTATTGCAAATTCTGATATTCTGATAGCTTTGAATATAGAGGCACTGTTTGAACGTGACTTTTACATATATACAATCCATTTACCATTTAATTGAGCATTGATGTTTTGCAGTTTAACCACTAACTCCTAACAGATCTTTTCTGCAGGGTTTAATCTATAAAATAAAAGTTTTGACATCGGAAAACACAAATGAACCAATATGTCTGTGAGAGGCTCAAATCAACCGACACTGCTCCGTCATGTACTCAACTACAGTCGTTTCAATTGAATGTCTCTAGAACAGGGGCAAGAATGAATTATTGTGAGATATAAGAGGCCTCCTCACTTATTTAACTTTATTTACTACATTTCTTACAGACAGAATAAACTCTTTAACCTCGATTTAATCACCCTTATTATTCTGTGTTTTTTATTCTTCAGACTTTTCAAACTCTATTTTCCATTACTTTTTTACAACTGTTTTGACATGAATTGCCTGTTTTTTTTTTTTAATTAATTGTTACAAAAGCACATATAAAGTTGACACTATACTTTTAAAACCTATTTTTGTAAATACTGTTTCACAAACTGTATTAATGTGTAAGTTCTCACCGGGAGCTGGACCAGGAGGTCATTCACATTGTTAGCATGGGTTAGCTGTAGCCTAGCTTAACCCAGCAGCTAGGAACAGTTAGCATAGTTAGCTTCCCATCATGCTCCCACCTGTGTCTGGTGTGTTGAAGTCTTGTAAACGAGGCTAATTTCCTGCTTTCAGACTTTTACTATTTTTTAATTAAATTAATTGTTACCAAAGCACTTGGTCTGAATTTCATATCTGAAAGAAGCTATATATAAAGTTTACACCATATTTTTAAACCTATTTTTGTAAAAAATGTTTCACAAACTGTATTAATTGGGTAGATGTAAAATTTCACCGGGAGCTGGACCAGGAGGTCGTTCACATTATTAGCATTTGTTAGCTGTAGCCTAGCTTAACCCAGCAGCTAGGAGCAGTTAGCATAGCCTATCAGCTCCCACCTGTGACTGGTGTGTTGAAGTAAACAAGGCTAAATTCCTGCTTTCATACTTTATGCTAATCTTTGCTCAACAAAACACACACACACACACACACACACACACACACACACACACACACACACACACACACACTCAACTTGTTGTTATTAATATGATATGCTGAAAGTGCTCAACTTGGAAAGTATACTAATGAATGGAGTTCTGAACATGTTCTTCCTGTGTTTCTAATGGTAACACGTGTCTCATCCTTTAACAAGGCTGTGAATCAGTGTTACCTGATGGAACCCTCTCCTCACATTCTCCCCACTTTGTTTGCCCAAGGCCCCCGAGGTCCTAACACTTGACATCACAGCACATGGCAGCAAAGGATGAAAAGATAGCCCCTCAGCTTGGACTCCCTCCAGGGCTGAGCAGGAAACCACAGGAATGGTGTGCGGAGGTAAACGACCCTCGGTGTGTTTGTTTGTTTTATTTGTGGGAGAAAAAGTTGTGTGTTTATGGTTGCAGTGTCCAGGCTGGTGGGCAAATTAAGTTAGCCTTTACTAATCCCTGTCCCAAAACTGTAATGGGATTCCTCATTATTTAGTGAGCAGGGTAAACACATTTAATGAAAATAGTAAATATCCTGAAAAACACTCAAAGTGGTGCTTGAAGCAGTTTGACCCTTTTTCTCATAAGCTACTGTTCTGAAATGATGATGGATGAATTGAGTCTCTAAAAAGCTTTTCTCAGGATTATTCTAGCACCCAGTTCAGCTTCTTTATTGAGTATTCTGCTGGATGCTTCTGGAAACTGTGTCTGCTCGGAAAAATAGGAAACATCAGCCGGCAGACGTTGCCTCTGAGCATGAGCAGTAGATCCCTCACGGCTCCATTAGGTCGAGCTCTGAGTCCGGCCCGACGTTTGTTGAGTGCTTCAGAACGTTTGAGAAGAAAAAAAGTGACCTCAGTACAAAAGAATGCAATGTGGTCGGTTCTCCCTCCCCTACCATCCAAAAAAGCCTTCTCTCAACCCACTGTTTAGCAGAGGGAGTGTATACGGACGGAGACGTTTAAATGGCCACATAGCCGTCTGTGTCTCCCTCCTCACTCCTCTTCCTCCCTTATTTTCACCTCCTCTTTTCATGGGGAGGATGCGAGTAAAGTTGCCACGTTAAAGGCTTTCTCTCTTTCTCTTCCTTTTCTGTGATTGTTCTCACTTTGCAAAGAGGTTGATTTAAAAGACAAAGCTGCTGCTGGCAAACTCCTTTGTCGTTGTCACACACTTACACACACTCAAACACAAGTTATGATTGCTTCGTCTTTGTAGGTCACACCAACGTATGGCAGACGCTCTGCCTACTCTCAAGCTCTGTTGATATTTTCAGTCTCAGCAGAGGGTTTGGAAATACCAACTCATTCGGTCAAGTAAACAGATTCTGATCACACGTCCTGATAGCAGTGTTCGTTAACTTCCTTTTGCCTCGCCTTCCCTTTTTTTTCAGGGTTTGTGCATAATTATCCTGCCTGCAATAGTGAAAATGATCCTTGATTATCTTCCTCCTCGCCCGTTTAACCCCTTTACTTTGGGGTTTTACAGCAATTGGAACACAGGAAAGTTTAAAAGAAGAAAACATGTATTCTAACAGATATTTACTCATGCACAGTACAGTTGAATAAATCGTAATAAGGCCGTATTAAACTAATAAGAGACACACAGGATTTTCTGAATCTTACCATTTGAAATGTTCGCAACCTAAGGCCTCGAAAAGAACTGAATCTCATCCTAATTGCTTTTGTGGTGTTAATGTCTCTGATACTGTCATGTTGAGATTCTACCTTGGAGGCCTCAGGAGGAGAGGTTTCATGCCTGCTGAGGTGTCCTGGTGCCAGGCAGCCACATGTTCACAGCCCGCTGCTGCTGCTGGAGGAGGAGGAGGAGGAGTTTAGATTTATGCTTGCCTTCTGTGTCACCCTGAAAATGCAGGACTAACAGCTTTCAGATGTGTGTTGCAGAGGAAGTACGGAGGATGGTGGAGCTGGGATTAGAGGGAGTTGTGTGTTTGGATTGTGCTTCACAAAGTTAACTAATTATCTTTTTTAATGTAGGTATTTAAATATGTATGATTTATAGTGTGACCAGCAGAAGTACGGCAGCAGGGCAGCAGGGTCTGGTGTGCAGTGTGGCAGCTGTGATAAACCTTCAGACTTATATTGTATCATATAAAGTTTCTGTTTTCATTTCATTTTACACAGTTTTATTCATTCATGTGTCACGTTTGATTATTGATAGATTTAAATAACACTTAAGTGTTTGTTGAGACTACAGTTCCATTTCTTTGATGGCACAACAACTTTGTGCACAAGGTTCTACATAGAGAACAGAATAGAATAGAATAGAATAAATGCCCTAATGGCATTGTAAACCAAATTAGAGATGTTACTTGTGTATGTGTTTGTCCCATTTGCAGTAAACTTGTTAACTACATTCTTTAAAAATAAAAATAGGAAAGAATCTCCAGCAGAGCAGTATTTTAAATTGCTTTAGTCTTCATGTTAACGAGCAGGGATTCTGTTCTATATCTTTATAAAAAACAGTCAAGTAACACTGTGCTTTGCCCGGGTGTCTGTCAAAGTTAAGTGATGACTTGATGACAGCTCACATCATGCTTCTTCCCATTATTCTTCCCCCGGTGACAGTAAGGGCTTGGGCCATTCCCACTGAAGCCCTTTTCTGTCATTAAAACATCCCACTATAATTTTTTGCTGTGCTCTGTGCACCTGCAGGTGCGCTTCTGTTGCACGGACACCTGGATATTGCTGAAACCAGGGGAGCTAGATGATCTCCGTACAGGTTCGGCCATTTTTACTGTAGCGTGAGTCTGCAATTCTGCATTTAACTGCATCTGTTAAAATGTCAAATAAAGAGAAAAGAGTCTCTCCTTTGACCCCAAGGTTCGATTCCCAGGTAACAATTTCTAGTCACTCAGCCGTCCGTTAAAGGGGACATATTATGCCCATTTTACCGCAGTTGATATGGCTCATTGGGGTCTTAATGAAATGTCTGTAACATATTTTGGTCAAATTACCACAAGGATCATTTAAAACAGCACCATTTTTACCCTGTCTAAAACAGCCCACCTCAGATTGACCTGTTTCATTTGCTCTTATCCTACCAACATTGTTCTTCAACATAAACATGTCTTCAAATAAACTGCTCTGAAAATCATTGTCCTCTCAAGAAAGTCACAGATGAAAAGGGAGGACAGCGAGTGAATATCTCTCCCAGGCTTTTTGCATTGCACTATGTGACTTGAGTTCAATAAACTCTCATCCTAAAATACACGCAAAATTACAGGGTTATAGAGTGGAGGAGAAAAGGCCACTGGGCTGGGTTCTTGGCCCCACGCACAAGAAGTTTCTGCAGTTACTTTCCTGTGTCCTATTATTCCTGGTCTGCTGCCTGGATGAGACAAGAGAGAAAAAACTTTTGAGAGACCGAAGACGGGAGAGAAGGAGAGTGTCTGATGGGAGGTGAGACAGGGATAGACAGACAACGAGGAAGACAGAGAAAATCACAGGGAGAGGTGGAAGGGATGGGACAGAGCGGCTGTGTACTGCCTCCTTCAGTGTTTAAAAAACAAGCTTTGAATGACAGAGTAATGTAGAAAACTTGGGAGGTGTTCAAGTGCAGCCATTTTGTGAGAGCACTGGTTTCAATCCACACTAACATTTAAAAAGTGTACATAAAAACCCAGTTCGCATATCAAGCGCTTGTGTAGGAACAGTTCTTCACCAAAACCCAGGCAATAAACCAAACATGCTAAATAGTTCATTCTGACTCGTGGACGAGACATTCTGCACGAGAATCCATTCATATCAGAGGAATTTATATTATAAGTTGATTATTTGTCAGCTTGTTGGAAAGTAAAAAAATCGAGAAAGCTACCTGAGCTTATTAGCTGTGTCCGACAAACAGCTTTTACTTAAGGCGTCCCTGTCGGAGGTCGCAGGTCGCCAACATTACATTTATTTTTAGCTAAAATCACTTGAAGTTGGAAGTTGGAATCTGTGGCCCTCCTCTCGTAGTTGCTCTAGGTATTAGTCTGGATTTATCATCGATCACAGTGACTGGAAGTCCATTGACAGGCTGGAAATACGACAAACTAAACAGAAACTGTTATCATGTTCCTCACTCACACAAACATAGTTTTGTTCCATCCAGTGCTGGATGTTATCTATCGTTTTCCAAACACCGTATCCTCTGCAGGATTTCTCTTCCAGTCGAATTCTTTTTCTCGCGGCTGAGCCCTGATGTTTCCAAGAGTGACAAAGCCAGATGTTGTTGGACGCTGGTGCTGCAACCTGAGCGAACATTGTCCCTGCAGCAGACATCTGTGTGACACTCAGAGTAAAACAAGGGGCCTGTTGGAAATCTTCCTCAGTGAAAACTTAAGTGCAATATTCATCGTGTGCATTTCAGTTTTGTCAAAATTTGCATTTCCTGTTGTCACATCTGTTTTTATTGTATCATATAAAATGTATTTAGGAACCTGGGCCTCAGAAAAATCACAGACCAGCTTGTTGGTTTGGAGGAAAAGAGGCTTTTGCTCGAGTGTTTAATAGAGTAAGTCGAGATTCACAAGCAAGGGCCCTCACAGTCCACATTTAAAAGAGGCTCTTAGCTGCCTTCATTATTTACTAACTGTGAAGATCAAGGTTTTTCAGCACCACTTCGTGTTTTACAATAGCTATAGTGCTTCTGTTGTTTAACTAGGAGCCAGAAACCAGTTTGTGGCCCTTGCAAAATCTACAGTAACAGGGGTGATGGTCATAAAGGCCCCTACTGCGCTATAATAGGGCTTCATCTAATGTTCATTCAAAATTCATACTGAAAAATGTCCTCTCTTTTTTTGTACGGCTGTTCATATACTGTGTCTTTGATGCTTCATGATAAATATACATCCACTTTGCATAATGCATTGGCAATAGCCATTTTGTGCATTATTTTTAATAACAGGCAACATTAATCATTTCGGATTCTAAAGTTTGGTGTCACGGTATTCACTAAACCAGCAGTAGTGACCACAGCCATGTTTGTGTCTCCCTGATAAATACAAGTCTTATGTTTGCTCCCTAATTAACTCTCCTCCAGCTCCTGATGAAGGTGTCTTTCTACTTAATAGAATAAGCTCCAGTAGCTAAATGCTCGACTGAGTTCATCAACTTTGCGGTTTGGTTTATTGCCGAGGAAAGAAAAAGTACCTGCATCCTGCTGCTAAACACTAAAAGAGTGCTGAGCTAAAGAACTTCAGTTTGGAAACGAATGCATCACAACACTGAGCTGAGTGAGGTGATGGTTCTCTGTGGGTTCACTTCAAGCAACGTCTTTCACATGATATAATTATTTTGTGATTTGTTTAAAATCATGTCACCAGATATTTGCAGAATGTTGTGACACAGTGGTCAAGACAAATTAGGCTAAATATGAGTTCTTCTCTGCTTTCTCCTCACCTCACATAGTTATCAAATTTATATCTTGGGGTTTTCTTGTTAAAGACCAAACTGTTAAGCAGCAGAAAATAATCATGGAAGATAATGAAAATAATTGCTCGTTTCAACCCTTTTTTAATTGCCCATAAGAGTCAATTGACATCCATGGCCACAAACCAAAAGAGCAGCACTCTGACTAAATGACAAAAAATCTAACAAGAATAACGTTTAGAGTTTCTATACCTGAGCCAGAAGTACTGATTGTTGCCACCGGGCTTTAGGTGGTTATTCAGCAGTTTAAGCTAAGTGGGGATCACCTCTAGTTCAGAAACCTCTGGTGGGTGGGAGCGGGCTGCAGGTCCATATGTGGAGCACAGACAGCTGGTGACAAAGCTTTATGAGATGCTGACGTGACTGCATCCTCACGACCAGGTAGCTTCTGTCCCTACTTGTTGTTTAAGACCAACTCTGAGAGTATAAAGCAGCTCTCGTGTCCAGCACCTTCAGATTGTGTCCAAATCCAACCACGTTAGAAGCCCGAGGTACAAAGCAATCTGCAGACATCATTGTAAACTGTCCATGCCTCAGTGTTTCAGCTGCGTTTCAGACTTTGAGACTGACTCCTAAGAGGAAACACCATGACAGACGCAGAGAACAGAAGAGAACAGGTGTTCTGGAGCCAAACAGCAGCAAAAAGGCCTCCACGTCACAAGTTTGACTACAATAAGCACCGGCAGAGAGTTTAGGGCGAGTTGGGGAGTGGGCGGGAGATAGCTGGATGCTCAGCTCTTGATTGGACAGAACCAGTTGCCCATATTTAGATCAGCGTCCCTCCCTGGTCTGTGTTCAGCTGTGCTTTAGGAATGAGAGGCAAGATGTCTGGTTGCTCTCTCGCTCCACATCACATCATGGAAACTCACTGGGAGCTCGTTCACTGGCTCTGAGGCTCTGTCTTTTATTAGTGGAGGAGGAGAGCCATGGAAGTTTTGTTCCTTTCTTTCCTGGCTTTTCAGATTGTTGATGTAGACTCAAAGCAAATAAATGATCTGTAACACTTAAATTATCTGTTTGTCCCTTGTAGCCACGCAGAGTCAAATGATAAGATGAAGTCTGGGTTATTAGGGATTACCAGCTCTGATGTGTTTTTACAGGGATGAAAGACTCAACCCCCTCTCTCACCCCCATTTCCACTTTTACTTCCCAAAAATCACTGTGAAATAGAAAGAAGCATGTCAAAATTTAAATAAACAAACCAAGACCAGACGGGCCTGTCCGCGGCTCGTGCTTGCAGGCCGCCACTAGCCATTTGTCAAACCCCGACATTCTGTGTCATTGTGTTTGCTTCCCAAATTATCTGTCCACGTTTGCAAGCAAAGAATAAAAAAAAAAAAGAAGAAGAAGAAGAGGAGGAGGAGGAGGAGGAGGTGCTCTTCTGAGCCTTACATGAAGCATCAACTTTTCATTTCCCAGGCCTGCCACATCAACAAAGGGAGTGCACTTGGCCGAAGCGCAGAGGAGAGAGGAGGAACAAAAACAGCGTCGAGACGAAAAATGTAAGAATTGACCACAAGGGGGTTATGGGGGGGGATGGGAGCAGTTCAATCGGGTAAAACTGAGATTGTATGGTGAGGGTGGAGGAATATTTCACCCTGTGACACAATTCAGCCTACACATGGTCCTGGTGTCTGCTGGTGATGCTGCCACTGTTCCTGCACCAAGATGCAGACATAGAATTTATTTGATTCTAGATATTTGAAAATCTACATGAAATTAAAGAATCTGATGAGAAGAGCAGAGCTTCTTCCTGTATATCAAATGTGCTCTTGATGAAGGAAACATTTTTGTGAGGCAAGGTCTTCGCGGAATGACTCATCTCATCGCAGAGCACCAAATATCTGACTTCATGTGAAACAGATGGTCTCAGTTCAAACACTTTGTGTAGCTCAGGAAAGAATTGGGTTGTCCTATGATAGAATAAAATAATCTATATATTATGTGTTTGGTCCCAATCACACACGTGCCTGAAGTTGTGTCAGAACCACTTCAGTGTGCGACTGGCAGTTACCGAGGCGAGACTCTTCATTATCTTTAACGGTTATACTTAACCTGATAATGACAGTGGCCACCCACAGTTAGGACGCTTCCTGCCCCTTCCAGCCCCTCCGAGTCTAACGACTGCGCTCGAGCTGCAGGGCCACCTGGCTCATGGTTCGGCTCACTGACAGAATTAGCTTCAAGGATTATTCTTTAATCATATTTTCACGTGCATCATGTTTTCTTGATGTGGCATGTCGTTCTAATGCTGAAAGCCTGTTACCCCTGAGATAACGGAGGATGTAAACCTCTACTGAACTGGACTCTCTCTCTCCCTCTCTCGGCCCAGCGCCTCTCCCTCAACATGTCGAGACACTCAACAGTCTGCATTCCTACTTCCACTTTTTCCTGGAGCTCAGCCGTCGCTTAACAAGACACCGTTACAGAACAAAATCTGCTGATCCCATCATGTGCGACAGAAAATGTGTGATTTCATATCTAATGGCCGGTCCTGTCTGTTGGGATGAGGCTGTGTCCGCCTTTATTTGTTTGTGCTGCAGCAATTTTGCCGGAAAACAGACTTTGATTAAGTTCAGATTTGATTGTTGGTGCTTCATCTGTTTCTCTTTGTCGGCCACATATTCCTTCTCCACCTCTGCAACACATTTTGCCATCTCTCTCTCCCCTCTCTCTCTCTTTCCCTCTCTCTCCTTCTCTCTCTCACCCTCTCTCTCACTCTTCTTTAATTCTCCTGTCTCTACCTGCCTTTGCGCATTTCTGAAGTTCTTCCCCTCTCTTCAGTTCTTCCACCCCCCTGCCTCCCTCTCCTCCCTATTAAACACCCCTCATGCAGTGGGAGGGGGAGAAGCACCCAGTCTTAAAAGACTTGCCACCCCGGGGCGACATAAGAGTGTCAGGCTCCTCCTTCTCCCACGTCGGCTAAACCCAGCCCCAGCCCCACCCAGCTTCTCTCAGCTTTACCTATAGATATGTTTATCAACATTTGACTTTTGTCACTCAAATTCACAGAGGTTGTTTATGCAAAGTAGATGCAGGGTTGGCTGGTTTCTCCTTCTCCTTCACAGCAGTAAAGTTTGAGAAAAGATTACAGCTGTGTGACACTCCTCCCTCTTCCAAGCAGGATTGCCTTTGTTCCACATTTTCCAAACTTTTTTTATTGTTCTATATTCTTGAAATCTGATATCCCAGCTTGAGGGAAGACTCTAAGTTGTGTGCATCCCCCACAAACACAGGTAACATCTCTGAGTGTCTGTGTGTGTGTTTGTTAGGAAGCTGGAAAGAAACATATGAAAGTTACAGAGAATCGTTTGGATAGGGGTGGGGGGGTTGGGGGGGGACATCTTTTTGTTCTGTCTCTGCACATGAGTTCAATTCTTACAGCATCTGGAATCACTCAAAGCTGCAGTGCTGGCTGCATCACGTTCAGCTCTGCTCTGTGACTTCAGCTTCTCAACCAAAACCTTGAGGAGGAAAAATGAAAACACTCCTGAAACAGTCAATGTGGAGGGTAAAAGGTTTTTTGGTTACTTACAAAAATAAAGTATATATAGGTCTGGATATGCTCACAACTGTGCAGTGATTAATCCCAACTATCCCAACACATACAATTCACTGACAGGATTGTGTCACTCTGTCTTTACTTATTAATGAACTGAAGTTAAAAACAGACCCAATCAAACTATGCCGCGCAAATGTGTTTGTGTGAATAGCCAGTAATTTGAACAACCTAAAAAAAGGTGAAGTTTAAATATCACGGTGGATGTTTTTGTCCATGACCAAGACTGATAAGAACCAATCAGGAAGGAAAGGAGAGAGATTGCGTCATCGTTTCCAAACGATACAGCTTTTCCCTCAGATGGTTTCTGTCCTTTCACTGAGTTCTATCACACTGATGTTTGTTCAAATGTTAATTGTACCGTTTGAATTAATCGCTTGATGCTTCAAGAAACATCATGATTGACAGCTGAGGCTGACCAGTGATTGGTCGAGCAAATGTATAGGTGGGATCTCAACATCGTGTCTTAACACAACGATCACCACTGCGCAGACTCTGGCTTCAAATGATGAGGAAAGCACAAGATGGTGGCATTTGTGTTCATCAGCTTCATTTCAGTACCAAGGGAGAAGTGGAGATGCATCATGTGAGTGTGAGTGTGAGTGTGAGTGTGAGTGTGAGTGTGAGAGAGAGAGAGAGAGAGAGAGAGAGAGAGAGAGAGAGAGAGAGAGAGAGAGAGAGAGAGAGAGAGAGAGAGAGAGAGAGAGAGAGAGAGAGAGAGAGAGAGAGAGAGAGAGAGAGAGAGAGAGAGAGAGAGAGAGAGAGAGAGAGAGAGAGAGAGAGAGAGACCTGCAGTCTCTGTTTATTGCTTCAGTACCTTTAAGGCAGTGCAAGCCATAACAAGTAGGCTCCCTCCTCACCTGTCACCTGTAGCCATGAATACTTCACCCACTCACACTCTGCTCAGTTACAGATGCACAGGCGGCTTTGTTTCTTCCGAAGTGGATTCTTGACAATTTAAGGTCAAGCTGAAATGATCAGTTAGTTAATCATTTTGGATCGACCCGTCTCTCATCGTCCAATTAATAACATTAATTGGTCTCACTGGGACAGTAACACGCAGCCAGCTGGAAGACCAGACATTTGAGTTCAGAGGATGAATAATCGGCCATCTCTCCTCTTTCACGTTCTATGTGCAGTAGAGAGGAAAGTGTTTTTATATATAAATGTTCATAAACCTTAGAAAAGGGTAAAGCAGAATAGGATAATCTGTAAACCTTATATTTGACACCTGGAAACCTTCCATGTTGTCTCAAGTGAAAGGTCATTTCGCCAACGTCTCAGCGCTGAACACAACACATGTAGGTACGACCCCTCTGAGATCATCGCCCTGTGAGGCCTTGTCCTGAGACCTGGGGCCAGAGAGCAGAGGCCCACAGGAAAACAGCATCAGCCAATGGGAGAGCAGAATGGACACTTGGGATTTCACAGGAGATCAGGACCAAGGATTTTACATCAGTGGGCTGGAGACTGGAGCTCAGGGGGCAACAGAACAGATCCCCCCCGAAAGAGCAGTGTCTGTTTGTTAGTTGTGTTAAAGTAGCTAAAGTGGATAATCCAAGGAAGGTGCAGTGTCTCATGTTCAACAGTGAGGTTTAGCTGCAGCACTTTGACATTGCGCTCACAAAGTGCATGTGGGTTTGCCACGTTGTGTCCAAGCGCTTCTCATATCTGTGCAAAGAGGAAAAGTAAACAGTTAGTGTGTGAAGATCGAGACTCAAGCATGTGTCAGCAAACTGTGAAACACTGCAACATGTGGACAAAGCAGTGAAACTGGGCTCGAGGAGATATAAGCTAAAAAACAGAAATTACTCTAAATTCAAATTTTTTTCTTCAGTTGAAAGTTTCTTCCAACAAGTTGAATTCCTTCATGTTTTGAGCTCATCCCTTGTTTTTAAATCTTAAATCTGTGCAGCCCCATTCTCCCAGAGATGTTTTAACAATCTGTAAAGCATTTAACACCAGTCTCGGGTCGGGAAAAAGGAGAAGAAAGAAAAACGCCACGTAAAGAACAACGGTATTCTGTCTGTATCTGAGCCATGTGTTGAGGAGTCATCTCCCTGTGAGCGTTGGCCTGGAGCTGCACCCTCAGAAGAGCCCCCTCTAGCGCTCAACGTCCCTGAGTTTGGCTCACCCCTATCTTCACTGGCTCGCCATGTAAACACACCAAGGCAGAGAGAGCGGCGATGACGAATGCGGATGCGTCGCCCGTGATGAGGATTACTCAGTGGAAGGGTGGGCTTATTCCATCGGGAAAACGTGGAGGGGGGAGGCGGGTGGGAGAAGGTGAAATGTGAGCCTCTGGATCATGTCTGAAGCTGGAAGGAGGAGCTGCACTCACATAGTGCAGATGGGTGTGAAAAGGAAAGAGATTAACTCTTTCATTCGGGTTATTATTGGTTAAATGTGGGTTTCATCCTTTTTTTAATATGCGAGGTAAATGAAAAGAACAATTATTTCAGTATTCTTCTTTTCCCTGTCACAGGATGAAAGCTTCTGTGAAACACTGTGAACTCTGATGATCAAACAATAGAGTGTTGTAGCTTTGTGGTTCAACGGGTGGTGATTACTTTTGTTTTCTCCGTAACAACGTGTGTCTCCCTTTAGATTCAGCTGCAGCGCTTTAAATAAATGTAAAGAATGACGATGTGAAAACAACGTGTCACTTTAAAAGGGTAGAATTATCACCTGCAGCTTCACAGTGAGCTTCTGCCACAGGCTCCTCATAAACATGGACGACGTGACGACTCCCTGAAAGCTCCTCCTCCTCCATGTTAATGGATGGGGCACATGGTCTAGACTAAAAAGGTCAAATTAAACAACAAATAAATTTTTCTCAGAGATTGTTTCTGTCATTTTTAATAGTTCATATGTTTGCTTTTAATTATTTATTTGGTGCTATAAAAACAGGATGAAACTTTATGATCTACAGCTGAAACTGACTTAAGATTGGTTTAATTATTTATATAAAGTCTGGTATTTCACCTCATCGTGTTTGCTTGTTCCTCCTAGCCTTGTTTTTTGGTACAGAAGATAGCTGTTTTTACAATGTAATACATATACAATGTAATAAATAATAAACTCTAAAAACAAATAATTAAGACTCAATTGACAAGCTGGGAAATTGAATATTTCCTATTGTAGCTTGAAATAGTGAATCTCACTAAAAAGTGCATATGTGTCTCTTGTTTTTCTGCCAATAGACTAATCAGCTCATTGTTTCCGCTCAGTCCAAATCCTCATTTATGCATATTTAACAACAACATGACTGACTGTATTGTAGAGCAGAGAATAAAGATCTAACCTACGCACAGTGTACAACCGCTGTCTGAAAGACTGTCAAAAGAAGAGCAGAGAATCAGGGAAGCTGCAATTTTCCTTCGATTTTCCACCTAGCTCAACATAAAGTTGGCCTGGAGCTGCAGCTTCTAGCCGACATTAGAGACGAGGCTATCTGTGCAGAGCAGGAAAACATCTACAGTTTGACTTGAGGAATTCTTTGTTTCTCTCTCTCATTTCCGATACGCTTGATAGGTTGTTACCAATCAAGGGCATTGAGTATCTAGTTGTTTTCCATCACCTGCTCAGGGCCTGTAAACCCAGTCTGAGCCTGGCTGCTTTCTTTAGACTGGGTCTTGCGCTCATCTGGATTGTCTGAAACTTTCTTCTGAGAGTGTTCAGATTGATTGCAGCTGTGGCTGTTGGCTGGGTTCAAGCTGTGGGAGGCTGCAGCCGGCCAGCAGGGAGGAGCTTCAACATCTGGAAAAGAAGGAAAGCTGGCTGAGGCACAGAGACGAGAGCGCAGCGACATGGTTTTGCTCTCTGAGCCAGTGCTGCTGCCAGAGTGTTTGCAACTTAACTTTATGTGAATTAAAGGTTTCAGATGCCGGTGTTGTCGGATGAGCATTGAACCGATGCAGTGTGTGAAGTTTATTTAAAAAGCGTTTGTCTGATTGAGAGAGAGAGAGTGAGACAGAGGGGTCGGCCCAATGGAAAGAGTGGGGTGCTGTTGTTGAGATCCGACCCTATGGGCCCCTCTCGATGTTACAGCGTGTCTGAACATGTGGGAGCCGCCTGTAAAAGGAGAAAGAAGGAAGGGGGCGTTGAGTTTGTGCTTGTGCTGGTCAAGAAAAACTTTTCCTCCTCACATCTTTTTATTTTAGTGGACTTAACACACATTTCTTTCAAAAACCTTTATGTCTTTCTTTGATAAATCACTGATTTCCTCTTCAGTTCATTGTCTCTGTTCTTACTTTGTACAATTTCACTAAAAGAAAACCACCAGTAATGAACAGATTCCTTCAGTCAGTGATTATTAGAAGGATTTAATAACCACAAGTACAACTTACAAAAATAATATCGTAAATAACCTTCATATGGTCTGCCTGACCCTAGTTTTTGCGCAGAATGTGCAGAAAATAAATTAATTGTTTTAATGACAATATTTTAGTTGACCTTGAACTCATCTGGAGATATCCTCCAAAGTAATGTTTCCACTCAGATTGGTGAATAAATAATGATAAAAATTTGGATAAACACCTCATGGTGCTCGAGGTGAAGACAGGAGATAACCTGTTAAGTTCCTGTCGCACTGAATCCAATAGTTATGTAGATATTTCAAAATATGGCTACTTCTATTATTTGTATCGACTTTAGTATTTTCTTAAAAGCTGGTTTTACCGGGTTTAGGTGCGTCTGTTTATTTCCTTGTGAGTCAGTGAGAGGCACAGCGCAGGAAAGTGAGTTACTGTGGATGGATGTCACGTTTATTTCTGGTGGAGCTGTGCACTTTATCATGCAATGGTAATTATACGGTTTGGTCGGCTAGAAGTTCCAGCCAGGCAGAGTCAGTATAATTAACTTCTCTCTCCCATTTTGATCCTCAGCGCTTTAACTTTTCCTTCTCAGGCCCTGGTGGTGAACGTGTGCACCCAGCAGCTGAGGCAGAGAGAGAGAGCCATCCCTGGGTTTGCACAGCAGAGGGATGGAGGTTAGCAGAGCGAGAGAGGCACTGGCGTCCCACCGGCAGCCTGGACAGAAGGGGCATTCATATCTTCGGATCCCCCCGGTCGTCCCCGACAGACCACAGTTTGTCGGCAAATCTACTCGCCGTTTACTGAGGAAATGTTCACTTAGTGCAGGAAGTCTGAGGTTTCCCCCCAAACGTTTGATTCCAGAAGTTACCCAAACAACAGCAGGGTTATAGGCAGGGTCAGAACAACATAGGTGGGAACTAAATCCTGAGGAGCTTTAAATGTCACTGAACCAGCAGCTGATATATAAACAATTAGTAAATAAATACTCACCTATTACCCCTGAAGCTATATGATTAGTTTTATCACTAATACTCTCAACATTTAAAACATTATAATCTTTTAAAGTTTATTGAGCAAAAATGCAAATGTATTTTTCACAAAACAAAAATAAAGCAAAAGGAGTTACTGTACATTAAGAAAAAAAATCTTACATAGGTCAGTAAAATAAAGACAAATGTTTTTCCACATAGTTTTTTCTGTTTCTATCTGCATGTGATTATAGTAAAAACAATATATTATTATTTAAAAGTATGTAAGCAGAGGATAAACATATCAGGTAGTAAGCATAGAAAGAAGCACAGTGTTTATAGGCTGCAAATAAAGATGGACAACATGTCTCAACTCTCTGAAGTTGCAGGCTCTCGACCAATCACGAGTCAGCTGTCAATCATAGTGTTTCACCCGTTTTCATATCGTCAAATAACTAATAAGAACCAAACTCAAAGGGAAAATTGACATTCCAACAAACAGTGTGTTAAGAGCTTTGCCTAACTTAACAGAGACTTTTCGTTTGGTCCATTTCCACTTAGTGAAAGTTAAGGTTTGTGATCAACACTGCAGCCAGCCACTAGGGGGCGATCAAGGGGATTCGGCTTCCCCTCTGGGAGCTGTCATGTCCAACTTTTTATATAAGATCTATGGTTGGCAGCACTAGATTGAACGATCTACCAGGAGGGCATTGATCACGCTGGAGTATTTTACAATCTACGGTATGTTTCCAAGATAAAGGTAATTCAAGTTGGAAGGCTTCACCTTGTGACATTTTCCATGTCCACAATGTTCATCTTCCAATCTGTTCCCTTAATGAAAAGTGTCTTTTGAGAAGCGTATGCACAGACGTAGGTCGTATAGAACTAGGACACAGTGGGGGGGTGTTCCCGTCATAATCAACGGTCCTTCTGCATCAGGTTAGTGCAGTTTCACTCATGTCCTGCAGGGGAAGCACAACGCCGACTCACTGCAGTTTCTTCAGTTCTTTGGCTTTCCTCCTCTTCAGCTTCTTCTTAAGAAGCAGCAAGTCGATGTAGACGATGTGATCCAACACGGTAGAGGCGCAGAGGAGTCCGCCATGGAGAGCTCCTGCTATCCCACAGCTGAACACGTCTTGGCCTGGAACAGAGGGACACAAATTACTTGATGAGAGAAGATACTTGTATATTTGGACCTGGATCCAGGCTCTTGTCTGTGTTCCCCTTGAGATCTCAAAAATGAATACAATTTCCTCAATGTTTAGTTAGAAAATTCCTGCATTCCATAAAGTTATCAACCGTCCCACCTCAAGCAAATCAATCTGAGGGCTCATTGAGGCGTCCCTATGCCTGGGACACCTTCAGTCATCAATCACAAATGCATGTGCAGTAGTTTGAGATCTCCATACCTGACATGTAGAGGTTTTTGACGGGGGTGTTGCACCTGTTCCTCGCCACGGCCTCCGCATAGAAACGCTCAATGTTATGCTCTGCGGAGTACATGGCTCCACGTTGGGCACCCAGGTAGTGCATGTTGGTCAGCGGGGTCGCCACATCCTGGAAAACCAGCTGAGAACAAAAGATACGCTGCAGTTCACATTCAAACACAGAAAAGTCTCACATAGCTAATAAATAGATCTTATTTAAGTACATGAGATGTTTTAAATCATTGTCATGTTCAGGCCCAGACAGCAGAGCTTAGTTTTGAGATTTTGCAACATCTACCTTGTCTCTGATTTTAGGGAACAGCGTGCAGGCCCAGTCGAAAAGGTTCTTCGCAAACCGCATTTTGTAGTCGTAGTAGTCGCTGCCCCGTTTCCGCACGGTCGTGTCCTTCCACTCCTCGAACCACTCGTACTTCACCATGGTCAGAATTGTCATGCAACATTTTCCTGTGAACACGAAACACACAAGGCGTCACATTTTATTCATCTAGACTCTCAGATGGGTAATTTTTACGTCAGATCATATCAAAATACATAAGGTAAGGACTCATTGTAATTGCAGTGCAGCTTTAAAACATGTTTTATTAGGGAATTACCCTCAAATCTTTAATTTTATCTGTAACTTCTGTTATTATGATGGGTGTTGTTTGTACCTGGGTTTCTGATTTTGGACTCTGGGTCTTTAGCAGACGGCATCGTGATGAACATCATGGGGATGTTATCTGGTGCTTCCTCTTTGCTCAGTGCAAAGAAGTCGTCCATCCTAAAAAACAAATGTAAAATGATACATCAAAATACCAAAGTCAGAGCATCATCATCATCATCTGATCCTCGACGCCATCTAGAGGATGAAAAGGGGATTTCTAACTCCCTCATTGATTAAACTACTTAATATACAACATGTTCCTTTATTTAAACTTCACAGTTAATCTTAAGTTACAGTGTTATATCTCTCTACTGATGGATAAAATGTGGCCCATACCAGAAATTATAAATATGTTCAATGCCCCTGGTCTTCATTGAGGAGTCAGATGTATCACTTCTGCTTATACAATAGCTCCCCCCTGTGGTAACCAAATGCCAGAGAGATCACTGCTCCGTTTACTTACGACTTGTCCATATCATTGTTCTTGAACAGCCAGAAGTTTGTGGACTCGAGGCCCACCTCCTCCTCAGTCCCATCGAAGCCGCTGAAGACCAAGAACGACCCTCGGGCGTGTTTCATCATGTTCAGCCGCTCCTGGATATCTAAAATAAGTCACATTACGGATATTGACTCGTTTTTTACACAATAATGTAATTCTTCCATTAGGGTTATATCTGTCGCTCACCTTGCTTGACCCGGATCTCAGGTGGAAGAAGTTTCTCGAAGGTGGTGAAGATTCCACAGTTGGAGACGACCACAGGCGCGTGAACCTCCAGCTCCTCCTGGCCTTTCCTCACCTTCACGCCTGTCACAGAGATGAAGCCATCAGGTCAGTTCCCTGGACGACATCTCTTTACCTCTAACTGGTTCGTTAATGAAGCGGCTGCGGTTCTCACCGTACGCTGCCCCCTTCTCATTCACCAGGATCTGGGAGACAGGAGCTCGGACCAGGCAGTTTCCTCCGTATCTCTGGATGGTGCGGACGATGTGGAAGGCGATTTCACTGGCACCACCTCTGGGGTAGTAGGCCCCTCGTTTGTAGTGATGAATCAGGAGGGCGTTGATCAGAACGCTGGAGTCCTTCGGAGGAACGCCTGAGTGTAAAGAGTAAATACTTAATTATTCATTTAGCATAAGTTCAAGTCCCTCTTTCAACTCGTAAATTGAAGTTGATTGAATAACATGGAAATTCATGGTTTCAAATCCATTCCAATGTAAAATCAAATCCATTGATCATAGTCACTGTCCAAATATTTATGTACCTGACTGTTTATATAAATGGTCTATAGTATCCTCTATTCAAAACTATACGACAACACCTTATTGGCCCATAGTCAACTGTTCCATTTGAAAGTCAGGTGAGTTCAAGTTCAAATCTGACATGTCTCACTGTCCTTCTTTCCGTCTCTGCACTGTACTTTCTGCCATAGCAGCTTCTTTGTGGAACCCACCGTAGAAGAGGTAGGAGAACATGACGTGGAGGTCCTTGTTCTTCGTCAGTGTGTTCACCAAACCGGACGCGCCTGTGCCAGAGAGGCGGAAGACCTCGGAGAAGAGGTCTGCGATGCCGGACTTCAGCAGGAAGAGAGCAACCCACTGAGGGATCAGCTTCAGCGTCGCCAGGTAGTGAGTCTTCTTCGCTGAGATCTGAGGGAACATGGAGGCAGTTTGAAAAGGGAGGTTTCAAATGTGTGGTTTGTCCTCTGGAGGCCCGGCGTCACACCGATGGCATCACGCGTTGTACCTTCATGATTTTGAAGAAGGTCTCGATGGCCTCGGTTTCATCTGGAAACTGCTTCATCAGATGAGTTTTCATGTCCGTCTTACCAGACACCATGGTGTACTCGCGCTTGTCCTCGCCCAGGCCGATCTGGATGGTGTCGAAGTGGGGGTTCAGCTGCGTGAACTCCAGCTGACCCTCAGAGATCTGGTCGAAGGCGATCCGCAGCAGACTGTTCTCGTGGACCTGGCCAATGTAGTGAAGCCCTGGAGGAGAGAGAGGCAGAAAAGGAACCAGCTATTTCCTGCAGGTACTGAAGGCGTGAAGGTGTTTCTTATCTCAATCAAATTTACATCTTTACAACTGACATATCGAACCCATGAAAACATATGTGAGCAAGAATGTCTCATTAAGATGATGTTTAAATGTATTTGTGTTTTCTAAAACCTCTTGTAAATGAATCCTCTCAATTCTTTATCTGCAGTTCCTTTCTTTCTTTCTTTTTTTTTACCTTTAGGCGGTTGTGTTTTCACCCCTGTCCGTTTGTTTGTTGGTTTGTTTGATTTTTAGCAGGATAATGTAAAAACTACTGAAGGGATTGTTATGAAACCTGGAGGAAGGTTGTGATATAGGTCGTGGAGGAACCCATTAATTAAAAAAAAGGTCTTCATAGGTCTTGATGAAAAAAATTGGCACATTTAGGTAAATTCTCTCTATTAGTGGGAAAAAGATGAATAGCTGCTCCCTGCATCACATCCCCAGTTTTCTTACCAACATCAAACTCGAAGCCTTTCTCGATGTAGGTGTGGCAGCAGCCGCCGGCCTGGTCGTGTTGCTCCAGCACCAGGACTTTCTTCCCGGCTTTGGCCAGCGTGGCGCCGGCCGTCAGTCCGCCGATACCACTGCCGATGACGATGACATCCAGACCCTCAGGAACCTTGTCGAGGCTGAAACCTGGAAAGAAACGCACAGAGCTGATTGAAACGTGGTCAAACTGATCCAGATATCTTCAAATCAAGTATTATGAATAAGATTATAATTGTTATATTGTAAATGTGTTGTATCATTGGGTTACACAATTCGGTCTGAAGGTTGCTCTGCACACCTGTGTTTCCATGCTGGCTGTTAAAAGTATATTAGTATGCAAAGTTAGTCTTTAGGTCATAATCCAATTAAGATAAAACACATGGATGAAAAAGAATTACTGTTCTTCTGCTTATCTAAATGACCTGTTTGTTGGTATGGTGCAGCTAACAGGGTAATTTAGATAAACTTGTATCAGCACAGATCTGTTGTAAAAACGAGACTGAGTTAGTTATATATATAATTAAAACGTTTAAACCAAATTTTACTTTTTATATAGTTAGAAACACATTCATACATTTTCATTAATTGTAAATTTAATTTCTAGGGATTCTCTATCTGATTTGTTTCGATTTGGTCAAGCTGCACTTTGAAACACAAACAAAAGCTCCTCGTAAATTTAATCAGAAATATAATTCTTTATTAAAATCATGACCAATGTGGTTATTATCTTATATTTGACTGAAGTGGAACTAATGACAGATATTAAGTCTTCCATTTAGATTTCATAGATACATTCTACAGCTCTGACATATCCAATAACTCCATGTTCCATGAAATGTTTACTTCTACACTTGCTATGAATATAACTACAGATATAAAGAATTTTAACGATTACACAATAAGTAGATATGTTATTTAAGTGTGAATTCATTCAAGGTTCTTCAGATTATCGTAGTGAATTTATATCACAACATTTAAACTATTTAAACTATATTTTAGGTATTGATTTATTTTGTGTTAAATTCAGTTCCCACCTAGCTCATCAGGCTTAACTGGTAGAAGAGCATATATCAAAACTTTACATCACTTCCACTGGGATGTTCCTGACTGTGGCCGTTGTACCTTGCTTGATGACCTTGTCCCGCTTCTTCTGATCAAACTCTCGAGGTCCTGGTGGTCTCAGCGACTCCAGGGAGAACGGACTCGGTTTCCCAAACAGGTACCAGTACGTCCCGCCGGCCCATATCACCAACCACACTAAGAAAACCAGCAGCCACATTGTGGAGGAAGATGCCTGCTACAGCTGCAGAGCCCAGTGATCCCAGTAGCTTCAGAACTGTGCTGTCCTCACAAGGCTCCTTTTATAACGCCCAGAGCCGAAGGTCTGCAGGACAGGAGGGATTTCATGTTCAGGTGAGTAATAAAGATAAAGACCCATTTTCTCTAGTTATGAAACTGCATAGATGAAGGGTGCTGGCTGCTGCCCGCCTTAAACAATACTTAACATTTCACTTGTTTCCCTAGATATTAACAGAAAAACATATGTGTAAAGAATCTGTATATTAATATGTGAAATGCAGTAGTTTTGAATTAAATGGGCACATCCCCACTAAGGTTGCAAACTAAAAGTAATAAAATGTATATATGTCGTATGAAGAGCATTTATTGATTCCAAGGAGCTTATGGTGAATAGATTAGAACTATCCACCAATGCTCTTATCAGATAAGACAATTAAGATAAAGAATAAACTATGAACTAAAAGTCCGAGGCGTTTACACACTGTGTCCGGGTTGATAACTTTACAAGAGACCTAAACCTGAACGAGAGTTTCAACACTTCAGACGTGAATACAACAAGAAATCCAGATTCTACTTTGTAAATCTTTATACAAAAACACAGAAAGCAATAATCAACTCCATCTTCAAACACTTTCTTCTGAGAGAGAATAACAAGCGTGACTCGAATCTCCTGTGATCTCTGTTATTACTTTGTTTTCCGAACACACTTGTTTTGTGTAATCTCTGCATGGACTTTGCGTTCTGGTGAAACACTTCATCAGTTGACTTTGAGCCAGAGACGTAATCTGCAGCCTCAGATAACATGAAGCCCAGACGAAGCTGTACAGTGAATATTTAAACCTGTCAAACTGGGCGGAAGCTGCTGTAACTGATCATTTTCTTTAATTATGGATTTGTCTCACTTAGTTGATCCCAGGCCAGGGTCCTGTTATTCTAAGGTTAGGTTACAATACGTGTGTTTAACAGGGAATAGAGAGATCTTCAGAAGTTTGTTGGTTTTTAATTTCCTTGAAAATGTTCACCAAAGCAATTAAATATAAATATAAACAAGGATATTATCATATTTGAACCCATTCAGATAATTTTGACCTCCATCAAGGTGGTTATGTTTTCTTCTGTGTGTGCGTCAGTTTGCAGGATCACACAAAACCTCCTGACCAGTGGTTTTATCTGCATGTATAGTGGAATAAGTATTTTTATTGTGTGTGTGTTGAATCTCAGATTACTGCTCTCTGATGTGTAATCGGTCCTCACCAGCTCAAACTTTAACCCTGTGGTGAAACACTGATTCATCACCTTCGTCCTCTAAATGATAAGTGACCCATGGGTAGGTCACTATATTCTCGTCCAGGGCGTATTTTGTTGTTGCCTCGGATTGAAAGTGACAGTAATTGGATGCAGAGCTCGAAAGGCAAGGAGCTTAAGGACTTTGATACAGGAAGCAGCTCCCGTGTCACCGACTGCTGCAGATAAAGAAATCCTATTAAGAATTAGACTAAGCGGCAGCTGCACGACTCCTTTGACTTTGCCCTGTTCTTGTGACACCGGTGAGTTTCACCTGTGAGTGTCATGCAAGAGCAATAAAAGTGAGATTTACTAATGTGCATCAATAATCAGAGGAGCCAGGTCAGGTCAAAGCTTTGTACAGCTATTTGCATTTAATTACAAATTGACACATGAACATTTTTCACATCCACACATACAGACAGTAATCCAGTGATGGATTTCTCTTCTTGCAGTATTCTCTTTGTTTGCTCTCTACTGTACAATCTTGATCCACAATAACTCCTCTACAGGGGAAAATTTACAACAATGCAACCAGCTCCCGTATAAAAACCGTGTGCCGTTTCTCTGGTTGCATTGTGTGCTATGTTATTATGCAGCCTCCCTTGTCTCCCTTGTAGGGGTTCTTGTCGTCCGAAACGCCCTTGATCAGCGGGTCGTTTGGCAGCAGTCCCTCCACGAACTGAATCGTATCTGCACAGTTTGCATTCACCTGGAGAGACGGACACCAGAGCAAGAAATTAGTATTGTTATTATCATTGCAAGGCAGGAAACATTTAAACGTGCATGCTTTCTTTTTGATGCCTTAAATTAAAGAAAATGTTTTTTATTTCTCCCACACAGCTAATTTCAAGGAAAATATGAAATTCTGTTGTGTTGACTTACTGGTGTTCTAGGGGTGCTCACTTCCTTCTTCAGCTGATCCAGCTCCATTTTCAAGATTTCCTTATCTGACATATCCCGAGCCATCTTGGCTGCAAGAGGAAAGCAAGGTTGTCGTTTTGAGAGAAGTTAAAACATCACAAACAGTTGATAAAGTGCTCAAATCTGTAGTTCTCGTTCCTATTTGTGTTCAAATTTTAATAAATACACTAGATATAAATCCAGGAGAGACACAAGCATCATTAAGAATGACTCCTCACCTGTTGAATGGTAGGACCCGCGTCAATCTGAGAAATGTGTTGGCTCCTAAGAGCTGGTCCGATAGCTGCTTCACACTGACTGACTGATCTGTGCCGTCCCACTGCTCTTCATCCCCGGCTGATCCCCGGCTGCCGGCTTTTGGGCGAGGTCGGCGCAGGATTGGGCCTGATGTCACCAATCCCCCGTGATGAGATTAATCAATCAGGTGCCATAACCCCCCCACCCTGAACAGGAAGGAGGAAAGGAAGCGAGCACATAGATTTCCATCAGCTGTGAGAGAAAGTGTGACAGAGAAATAGAAGTGATAGATCTGTCTCTGAGTGTAAACTGTGGGACTCAGTTTTACCTGTGCATTGTCTGTTGGCGGCTTTTCTCAATATTACATCAGTATAATCAAAGCATTCAAAAGGATTTAGCCGTTATAATAGTTTGACTTTGCAGATGTTTTGTCTTGGAGAAAGAATATTAGCTCTGACGTTAATTTTCAGATTTGCATTCGTCTTTAATTTGAGCTGTCGTGCATCATGGGCACATTAGGGCCCGGTGCAAAGAGGAAGGAGGCCAAGTCTTCATCGCTGATTTGATTATTGATGTCAATCCAATCAGTTCCTCTTAGGGTTTGAACATCAGTCTCAAACTAGGAAACAGACGTTTAAAATGTAGGACAGGTTATCAAGCTTTTAAGAATAAAGTGATTAGTATGGTTTTGTTTTGGGCCTTTTACAGATACAGATTTATTCCTGTTTATAATGTTTTGGGGAAATCTAACTACTGCATATATTCTCTTTACGGACTTGTGAAGCACTTTTCATGCCACTGTGTTTCTTTCAATGCAATCTGAGGCGTTCTTTGTCACTGAAACCCAACTGGTTTCATCTATATGAACCGAAAAACCCAGTTTCATTAACAGCGATGATTATGGAGTTGATGTAGCTGGATCTGGAACAAACAAACTACCTGCACCATGCATAGTGAAATGTTCCTACATCTTATATAAAGTGAGATCCTCTCTGCTGTGCCTGTCGCCTTCACCTGACTTTTCACCTGAGACATCACAAGATACTGATCCTTCACTAAACCGTCAGCAGGACTCACTCTGAGCCTTCTTCAGGATCTGGGTTAGTCTCATCTGCTCCAGATTAACCTCACACACGTCACTGGATTAACAGCAGAGTGGTGGAGATGCTCCTGATCAGGAAGTGCTGGTCACCAAGAGCAAGATTAAACACTTTCATGCCTTTTGCATCTGGTTTTGTGTTTGTTTTAATGTTTCAAGACTTGTATGATGTTAGTGTGATATTGTAGTGAAATTTAAATCTCCAGGATTTTGATTTATGGGCCGACACAAGAAGCAGAAGACACCATGTTGTATTGTTTCAGGAGCTTCTATAGGTTTATAAATCTGATGAGGTTACATTGTGTTTAAATACATATATAATAAGTATAAAACTGCTAATAGAACCATTTATTTAAGATAAAAAGTGGATTTCTTTATCGCACCAATTATGACATTGTTGTGAAGGCTCTTGAGAAGTATAGGTCATCAGAAATGTTTTAAAATATTGAGATCGGAATCTGACATAAATCTTTTAAGGATTAACAGGGAGACTTTTGTCTTGGTTTCAGCCAAAAAATGTTTTTCCTCGAAATACACTTTATTTTATTGTTTGTTTATTCTGATTATCTAATTTTAAATGTACTTCTACGAGCAAACCTTTCCTGGTTTCATCTGTGCTGTTTGCTAATTGTATTATCTGCATATTAAATTGATTTGTTGAGATAAGATAAAATAATCCTTTATTAGTCCAAGTGAGTTAACTTTACCATATTACAGCAGCTAGAGTCAAAAATAGGCATCAACAAATAAGAATAAGTAACACGTAATACTTAAGTCTAACAATATATAAAAAATATAGAAAAATATGAATGTTCTTCTTATTGTTACTGTTTAATAAGGGCTTTATAAATGACATTTTCTGTGATTCACTTTTCCACCTGTAGGTGACGCAGTCGAACCTTTCGTTTCTCCAGGTCACTTCGACCTATCAACCAATCAGAGGACGCCTGTGCCCCGGAACAGAAAATCTTTTCAAAACAAGAGCTTCGGCTCAATACTTCGCGATTTCCTAAAATTACGTGGAGCGCTTCGTGGGCTTATTCTGAAAGGCCGCTGGTGTTTTGACCGGATATTCCTCTCAGGTTCCGGCGCTCTGTCGGCGGATGGGTGAGCGCTGAGCAGCAAACATGGCGGCTCCCAGCAGGAAGCAGGTTTTAAAGTTCATCAGCCAGTTGGGGGCTTTTATTCTGACCCGGTTCGGCTTCTGGAACTGCTTCTGCATGTTGATGCTGTTCGCGGAGCGCGCGGATTCCAAACGGTGAGAGGAGCTTAACGCTGCGGGAGCTAACGCGAGCTAACGCGAGCTAACTTAAAACTCAGACACTTTTACATGAACACATTTCTTTTTAAAACACATTTATCTAAACGGTTTATATCTGGTAAAGTGTTTTAATAAAAATAAAAAATGCGTACGTACCAACTTTTTCTGATTCATTTCCCTGCTAATGTTAACTAGCTACTTACCTCTCCAGCAATTAGACGGGGCCCCTCGAGCGAAGCTGCACACATGAGGAGTTGTTTAAATCCACCTCTGTTCCTCCTGGTCTGTAATTTTCTGTGTGGACAGAGTAGAGTCCCTCATGTCCCGCATTGAAACCGTAGTTCGAATCTCTGGTGTTCAGTGTGTGTGTGTTGTGAGTCTGCGGTGGGTGGGTCTGCCCTGAGGGAACCACACCCCTCTGAATTACCCAGTACTTATCTGAGCCTGTGTTCATGATCCTGAACTTTCATCATAGTTTCCTTGGCATGAAAGTGCAGCTCCAGGTGCTTCAGAGGGTTGATGTTTAAAAAACAGATCATAATTAGACAGAGGAAGTAAAAACAGTCAAATCTTTAAGGGGGGGGGGGGGTTGGGGTGTAAAAGTATTGTTAATCAATGTTTAATGTTCATTAGATGTCGTTGCTTCTTATCAGAGATAATGTAATCGCTGTAAAAATGAAATCAGGCCACTTTGTGTGATTTTAATTTGACTGTGTGTTCACTGTCGTCTCCAGGAAGCCAGACATCAATGTGCCGTACCTGTTTGTGGATATGGGGGCGGCTGTGCTCTGCGCCAGCTTCATGTCCTTCGGGGTGAAGAGGAGGTGGTTTGCGATGGCCGCCGCCGTCCAGCTGGCGGTCAGCACGTACGCGGCATACATCGGAGAGCAGGTGCACTACGGGGACTGGCTCAAGGTGAGTCACCGCTCCATTAATAGAGTTTATTAAAAAACAATGAAGCAACATTTCTTGGGAGGTCTTTTCTACTTTGTGTCACACGTGAAGGGACGATTTGGATTCTGGGTCACCACTACAGAAGTAGAAGGGGATTTATCAGAGAATATGACTGCAGCAGGAACTTAACAGCTTGAACTGTGTTTCCCTGCAGGTACGAATGTATTCCAGAGCGCTGGCAAACATCGGCGGCTTCCTGGTTCTGGCCAGCGGGGCGGGGGAGGTGTACAGACAGAAAGCTCGCAGCAGGTCCTTGCAGTCCACGGGACAGGTTTTCCTGGGAGTCTATCTCATCTGCATGGTAAGACCCACGTTGGATTTACAGATTGTTTGAGCTCAGAACCAGGAGGAGAGTCAGGATGAGACAGATCAAGTTTTCTGGACCATATCATAAAGTGTATTTGTTAAAACATCCCATAATTGTTAACTGCTGTTAAGTTCAACTTCAGTCTCTTTGAATTCAGTGTCTGACCAATACCATTTAGTGTTTATTATGCACTTTGTTGATGTCAAGTAAAACATGAATTAACCTTAAAAGTGAAGGAGTTAAATCAGAGTGTGTAAAACATGGATGTTCCAGTGTCCTTTTAAATGATGCAGTACCACTATCTTCCCACTAGGTGTACTCCCTCCAACACAGCAAAGAGGACAGGCAGGCCTATCTGAACCACATCCCCGGGGGGGAGATCACCCTGATGGCCTTGGAGTTGCTGTTTGGCGTCCTGGCTCTGGCCTTCCTCTCCGGCTGCTACATCCGTCTGGCGGCTCAGATCCTCGCCACCATCTTGCCACTGGTGATCCTGCTCATCGACGGCAACCTGGGCTACTGGCACCACGGCCGCAAGGTGGAGTTCTGGAACCAGATGAAGCTGATCGGACACAACGTGGGCGTCTTTGCCGCTGCGCTGATCCTAGCTACTGACGGCTGAACCCCCCCCACCACCGGACTCTCACAGGGAACTTTAGCGAACAGAGATGCTCTCGTGTTCGGGGGACGGGATCGTTGACCTTTACTGTTCGTCGCTGCCCGACTTTGATCTCAAAGTTTCAGTGACCCGCGGGACTCAAACGCTCCGAGCTGAGACGACTGGATGTAAAACTCGATGATTGTCTCTGCCTTCCAGTTTGTAACTTGACCTGCAAGAACAAGAAAACTCCAAGCTTCCGTTTTTGCGATTTAATAATTTATTTGAATTCATGTTTACATTTTGTCCCTCTGCTCTGAAGCATGACGCTGAGTAATGATGCTGTAAAGCTACATGAAACAACACCTGCTATTCCAAAATGTAAAGTTTCAAAGGTTTGATAATGTTTTTCAGTTTATGGTTGAAGTTTTTCACAGGTTGAGGGGAAACTGTAATAAACGTTTGTGGTATTGCTAATGAAATGGGGACGACTACAGCTCGGATCATCTGATAGGAAACACTATTGTTGCTTTTATCTGGTGCATTATTGTATCTAGACTTCCATTAAATTTAATAAGCAGAGTTTTTTTTTTATCTTCTGTGTAAATTGTTCATTTTTATACAAAATAAATTTAGTCGAGATCACAGCTGCTCCACGGCTCAACTGTTCCCTGAACTTCAATGAAGACTCGTGAATTATTCTGTGGGACATGGTTGAAAACGTCCTTGAACGCCCTTCATTGTTAAAGTGGTATTAAAGTGAATGACAAAAATAAAATCATCTAAACTGAAAATAATTATCTAGGGGCCTAATCTCCTTATTTCATAATACCTTTGTTCTTTGATTATTTATAGATTCAGAGTCAGTTTAGCTCTAAACTACTTCTGTACATCCACTTTACACTAATAGTACCAACTCCACTGAATTAAAACCGCTGATTTTCTCCACTTGAGGTCTAAAACTAAGTATAAAATGTAGAATAAGCACAATGAAATGAAATGCTTCTTTAAACTAGAGCAGTACCTGTGGCAGCAGAGTTTGGACATCAGGAGGATCAGGATCCACGACACTTTCAGTCCAACAGGTCGGGGGATTCGAGGAACAGGCCGGAGCCGGGACACAGCTTCATGCCCAACGCCACATTCATGAGAGGTGAATACTTCAGAGTGTAATCTCTGAAAGTATTTCCCTCAGGGCAACACAACTAACCGGTTCCAGTGCAGCGATACTGACGTGAGTGAATGTGAGCAACATCGAATGTTTTTGATTAGAGGGATTATGATAATTCAGATAATCACAGGACATTTGTCTGGTGAATAAACCAGGTCTGTTCTTTATATGAATGCAGTTACTGTATCCTGGAATTTCAGCATCACAGTGCAGAAGATTAATAGATTATTCATGAATAAATCTGGTTCAGGAAACCAGAATTGTTATTCTTGTCTTGACTAGTTGTTATGAGATGTCATGTCAAAGAGAAATCAAATCTTCATCGACCACAAGGTAAACACCACAGGGTGTTTTCCAAACTGTGCTCTGAGCAGCACCAGGGGAAATTACTTTCACTTTATTCTAATCTGCATCGTTTTTGTATTCCGCCATTTTATAAACCAAACCATTCCCAGATCAATAGAGTGTTAAGTTAACGTTGGTTGCTGCTCTGAGATAAATACACATCAAAACACTCGAGCCAGATATTTAGTTGCATTTCCACCTAAAAATCACAAAATCCCTGGTGCTCTTCAAACGTTTACCAAATAAATCCAGAGCAATTAGCTAAATTGATTTAACTTCATAAATCACATTTTTAATTAACACATTGAAAACACTTGCTGTCAAGTGTCGCCCAGAAACCAATTTAATTATTTGGAAGTGATGGCTTCAGTTGCCTGTAGTGTAATAATGAAACTTAAAAAAGAATCCTGTTTGTTTAAGAACAATGTGGAATCAACTCCAGACAGATTCAATTACCCCTCACCGCTCAGATGCTTTCCAATAATCCTCATGATCTCAGGCGGAACCAGCAAAGTTGGAATGTGTTCAAAAACTTGTTGAAAATTACAGTATTACAGTCAGAATTTTTGTTACTTTTATTTTAGAAAATGTCCTTTAAAGTGTGGCATTTCAAGTCACATTTTGTTTAAAATACAGAAAATACAGACAATAGAACATGGATACAGCAAAAAAGGAAACAATGACAGAAAATAAAGCTAACAAGCCTTTCTGACTGCGCTAGTTTTCTCTTTTTGAAATGGAACTGAAGGCAAAGGAAGAAGGGTGGAAAAAAAGAAAAGGCTTCAGGGGACAGGAGGGGTAGGGTGGGGGGGAGTGGGGGCAGAATGAGACAAGTTAGTTAAGGAAACTATGGATGCTTTATGGTTCATGTTTAAATTATTCTTTATAAAGTCTAATTTAAGATTTAATCTTTCCTCTTTCTTTTTTGTCTTTTTCATTTAATGGTATTTTGATCTTCTGGATCCAGGGCCCTCAGCGCTCCTCCTTGTGGTCTCGGACTGAGGACAAGGAATGCCGACTTCGTCTGGCAGCGGGAACAAAACCACCTGCGTCGCCTTCCCCCGAACGGCCGCGCTGCCAACTCAAGAAGATAAAGTGGAGTCCTTCTGTGTTTGCTGTGCTTGTGAACGTTGCATGGACTTCTGACTTTCCACGTCTCTAAAATGTTTCTCGACCTGCGGGGGGGGCAGAATAGATCGACATCAGTTCTGAGACTAATCTTAACGAGCCACTCAAGCTCCCTGACATTCCACCGAGTGCTGCCCTCTTACACTTCTACCAAATTAGTTCCGATTTTTTGTTTCATGCCCAGGGACCGAAGAAGACAGAAGAAAACACAACACAGTGCATCATCTCCACTGATAATGGACCAACAACCTGCAGTATTTTTATATTAAAAACAAATGTTGGCCAATAAATCATTGCAGATTCTTTAATTAGCAGTGTCTTAGTCTTATTCCTGTGGAGCAAAAGGTTTCAACTTCCTAAACGTGAGAATTTGATGTTCACTGGATTTAAAGAATGTATATAATCACTTTGATAACTCAATAACTTTCAGGGCGACCAAAATGATCTCAGGGTCAAATGCCCGTATATTATTTATTAATGTTACAAACTGAGTTTTGCGTGACCTGATGATTAATCAAGGAAAAATGAATCTGCAAACAAACCCAGAAGCGATGCAGCGTTAGTGAGATATTGTAAAGATATGGAGCTTACTTACTATTTTGCGTACATGACTTAAAGCGCTTCCCTCTTTGCCTTTGCAGTTCTCGACCTGGTAAGGCGGTGAGATTACGACGTCGTCCATCACAATAATGTTCTTCTCCTGCCATTTACAGTCTTTGATGCTGCAAAGGAAAGGGGAAACATTACAGGATGATTTATATCAAATGTAATGCTTTGTAAGACCTCGATAAATGTCAAAACGTTTATATAAACCCAAAATATTAGAATACCAACATTGAGTTAGGGTAATAAATTTCAAGTGCTCACTAATCTTTTACACAAACCTGACGACCACACAAGAAAGTTCTGATTTACCACAGGGGGATAAACACAGGCTACCACCAGAAGTGTCAAGGTAACGGTAGTGTCAATAAAAGCTAAAAACAGACAACTGACATGGCGCTGTGTCATGCTCTGCCCACATGAATACTTAATATTCAGTGTAGAATAAGTCTACGCCCATTGATGTTACGTTTTAAAAACTGGCAGTCTCTAAGTACTAAAGGTTTAAAGACGTGTTTAATGGTAGACGCTGTTTGTGTGACAATTCTCAGCCATAAATGCATCGCCTGCTAATTTAATGCTTTTTGATTAATTTATGGTCAATTTAATTGATTTTAATTGAAGACTTTTTAAGGAGCTGTGGGAACCTCATCATATCTGTGAAGCAATCAATGCAACATGTGGTTTTACACCAACAGGCTTAAGGCTGGAAACAGTGTTCACTCCCTACAAGAAATTGTGTTCATTGAAATAGTGTCGTGAACACTGACTGCAGTTAGAGCTGTTACACAAAGTATGAAAACACCCATGCAGGTTTCCAATGACGGATTTACACGACTAAATCCAGATCCCATTTAATACGTCACGTTAATTTGACACAAAGCAAAGTGAAACCTGTTTACAGAGGGAGACGGAGGACATGATCATGATTAGGTAAAAAATGAATAAACCCAAACACTGAATACAATATTTGTTATTCAGATATTAAAATAAATTGCTTGACAGCTACACTAAGATCCTGCAACAAAATCACCAACACAACACTGGTCTTGATTGAAACCTTATCCCCTGATCATCAGGGGAGTGTAGCTGTTTTCATACTTTTGGGACTGACTACATTTTGAATCATGTTTAAACGTCCCAGTCTTCCTTTCTGAAACAAAATTTGCATGGCTTTCCATGGGATGTTTCAGATCAGACTGTCCCGCCCTTTACGTTGAGGTCAGCCAATAACAGATGGCATAAGAGCCTGTTATTATTTTGGTGAGGACACACCTAGAGTGTATATGTTCTGATGTTTCTGGTCATCACTGTTAAGACTTTGCTTTGGCTCTACTCGATCCTGCTGCCCTGATGAGGGACATCCGGGAGAAGAACATGACGGAGGTTCTTACGTTTTGTGAATAGTCTGGAATAGCTGTTGGCCCTCCACAGAAACCCCAGCACTGATTGCATAGGCTTGGGACAGCTTGTCCTCCTTTTCTGACCGTGCTCGATTGGCAAGCTGTGAAAAGATGAACAGAACAAAGGGCTTGTTTAACATTAAGGGTTGAGGTTTAACAGCTTTCACCAAGGAACAGCCTCTTATTCCTAATTGTGACTCTGGGTCAACAGTTCAGGCTTAGTTTACACCAATATACAATTCATAAGCAATCTATTAACATTAGGTTTTTCTTCAGTTCAGGGTCAAGACACTGAATAATCCATATTCCCACAAAACCAGTCTGGTTTTACAGGTTCCTCCAAATGCAGTGAGAACTTCAGCGTGAATGTCCCGTCTCACATGTTTGGAGCAGTCCTGCTCATCTAGAACATGTCAGCCTCATATTTGCATTCCCATAGAGACCAGTCACCAGTATACACAGTAACGGAACTGGACTATAGGGACTTCACTATGTAAAGCAGACTGTCCATCATGCTTTCAAGCAACAAATCCCATTAACCTCCCACTGCAGACCGTTGAGTAAACTTTGGATGAACTTTTTAAACTTTACAGTGGATGAACATTCCCATTAGTTTGGTTTTCTTTCCTTGGAGGAGAAGCTTTTGTGGGTCATGTCTGTTGGAAATCTGCACCGAACGTTATTAAAAACATTCCAGCACACGTCTTACTCGCAGTGATTTGTATATTTGCTAAGTTTCAGTGCTAGACCTTCATTGAAGCCCGAGCACCGAAAGAACACAAACATATCACTGCAGGTAACAGGCCGTGATGGATTTTTTAATTAACGTTTGGTCCACTTACTTCTTCCTGACGCACCTGTCTCTAAGAACACAGGAACCTTACATCACAGAAACTTTTCATTTCAATTAAGACTCACATTTCCCTCATTATCATCAATGGAGGGATAAAGCAAAACACACGCACACACACAAACAACAGAAACATATAATACAGACTCACCTTGCTAACATTCAGTGATGCTAGTGGGGGTGGAGTCTCGGTGCGGTCATTTATTATGTCCACCTCGGAAACATAGGCTAGGTTGATCAGGATGACGTCGTAGAGGTTCGGCTTTCCGCTGGAGGAAGCACATTCTTCAAGAAATTAAGTTAAGGGACACAACTACATGACAACTACTGACCTCTGACCCCTGATTAACCTGAACACCAGTAGACGCACTGCACAGAGGTGCGTGTGACACAGAGCGCTGTGTCTGATGGACATGGCCAGTGAAAGGTGGTGCTGTTACAACCGGCCACTACCACAGGCTGTGCTGCCACCTATAGTGACCGTGGATGAATGAAGACTTGTTTGACAGGAGTTGAATTGTGCAAAGCTCCTGCACGTTACACCGAAAAGCATTTCCTGAGATTTTGAATGACTTCCTTTGGTTGAAATCCACTAAATCAAATAACGGTTTGGGTAAATTAGCCGATGGCAGTTTTCCGACATTCTCCTCCACTTCAATAAGTCCTGGCTTATTTTGTGCTTGATTAACACATTAAAATGACTCATTGGTTCTCTGTCTTTAGTTGCCCCCATTTCCTGTTGAATGAAATCCTCCCATTTCTTTTTTCAGGAAATGTTTCTCCATCTTAACACAAACCTCTGGTTTTCCCTGACAGTCCAAATGCTTGGAGGCGTGAACCTCACATGTCCTGTCAGTGACACAGACGGCTGGTCAGTTGTCTTTTTGTGGCTTCTGGTGAATCGCAGGCGTTTCCTTGTATTTTAGACCAAATTGTGAACAGAAGCAGATAAATTCAACCTAATGTCAATTTAAATTGAACATGCAACTCATTCATTAATTCAGCAGATCACACGCCTACATTAAAAGACAGCATCATGCATTTTCGTTAACTGCTCTAATGTATTGGCCGGTTTGCTAAAAAAAGAATTTACCTGTGAGGTTATTAAAATATCATGCAAAACGAAATACTGTCAAAATACTCAAGCCTGTGATGTCAAATCCACAAAGTATTAATATATAGATTCATCTGGTGTCTCGGTCAACTGCATGTCCACCTCACGTATTCATTTAAATCCGTGTAAAACATGATGTGGTTCAGGAGTGACCCCTGAATGATGTTACACACACACATCATGAATGGGTGTAGACACGTCCACCAGCGAGCTAGCATCGGTTCTAATGAACTCATGATGCCCGTGTCACTGGAATCACGTTGAAAAGCCTCCATGTTGGATTAAATATTACATTATGACTGGATTGAGGTGAATGGTGGTTGATGAAGCTGTGGATGCTAATTACGTCGGATGAGCTGGTAGCGGCCGTGTGTGTGTGGATGACCGAAACATAGCATGTTAGCCGAGCTAGCATCGAACCGACTGCAGCGTGGAAACCCCTCGGTCTCCATTCATCGTTAGCATTTCGAAATAGCTGTTAGCATCCCCGCGTAAGGGCGCCGCGGACCCCGGGGGACAGGATGGGGGGCGAGGCAGAAATAAGTGTCCGCACGCCGCACGGCGAGGGACGCCCGGTGTCAGCTAGCTAGCAGGCTAGCTGGCTAACTAGCAACGGCTTGTGCCTGTGGAGAGCGCACAGCCATGATGCCTCTCCGGGACCCGCTGCCAGATAGTGATCCGTGTTAAGGTCTGGCACCACAATGAGTGGATCCAGAACACATGCACCCGGTGGCGGTCGGCGCGAGAGCCGCGGTGCCGAGCCCGCGACACGGTCGAGCCCCGCGCACGCCGAGCCGCGAACGGAGGACGAGCTCGGATATTAAAGCCACTTTAACGCGGTTAGGAGATGTGGAGCTCGGTGACCACCAATTACGCCTGCGCGGATCACTATTTGACACAGCGTCGGTTACCCTACAGGCCCTTGCAGCCCGGCAGGCCAGCTCGACGTCCGGCGGCCCAAACCGACAAAGGATACTCAGGGTCAGCATCTTGGACTGGTAGTCGAAGGCGACCACCTCTCCTTGCAGACGTTGGCCCAAGCAGGTGAGGCAAGAGACATGGCTCCCGACGTTGAAATACTCCCCCGGTCCAGGAGCCGCCATCTTCTCCGCCAGGAAACCGGAGCGCCTGCCCTTACGTAAAAAGCGACGTGGTGACGTGGATCCCGACGCGACCTGGGCGTGGCCAAGCGCGGCTTTTATTCGATTATTTTAACGCTTTGGATTAATTTAAACTCGCTTTAAATCAGTAGATGACCCATATGGTGTTTTATTTATCGATTAAATTGGATTTTATTTGATTAATTGAAGAAGGCAGTTGTGGGCTTTGTCTCCCGGTTCAGAGATGGCCTCCCCCTGCTGGAGGTGAGCCGACACTGCGGGTTCCCCCCTCTCCTCCCATAACAAACACCATCTTCACTTTGTCACTTTTTCGTGTGTTTTTAAGAAGAAGCTCGTGAACATGGAGGCGCTCCACACTCAGGGGGTTCTAATGGCCGCGTCCCTGCAGCAGAGGACGATGGACCAGGAGAGGCTGTGGCAGGTGGTCACTCACATGGGGGACCCCAAGGCTGCCTTCCTGCTCCTCTTCCCCTTCACCTACTTCATCAGCCGGCGAGCCGGGGTGGCAGTGCTGTGGGTGGCGGCTCTGTCCGAGTGGCTCAACCTGGTGTTTAAATGGTAAGGCCGCCATTGTGTATGTTTGTTTTTTAAAACAGGGATTTTAATGTGCAGAGTGATGCCCCTTCAGTGGTCTGTAGCATGCTAGCATGTAGCTAGCTAACGTCCAACCCCTCCCATCCCTCCTCATATTGAAGCCTGTCAGTGTCACACAACACAGGTGTTATTTTTCAATTATTATCAATGGCAACAATGACAGTTAGCACACAGTTGTGTATTTTATTTTGTTGATGTCGGAGTTTCCGGGACAGAACTGTAAATGGTGGGGTCCCACCTCGGTTCAGCTCTCTGTGTCGTCCGGTGTAAAACAGACTTGAGAGGAACCAATAAGTTCTGTCCAGTTTACATTTTTATTTTCAGTTAAATATCAACATTAACCACATGTAGAATATATTGATATGATAGAAATCGTTTTAAGTATAACTAAATAAACTAAAAAGTCAAGGTCATGTTCTTTTATTGATAGAATTTAAACCGATCAAATATCAAGCAAAGAACAATAGAAATTGTCCAATATTCAAGTTGTTAAAGTGAAATGTATTGCTTAATTAGGAGTAAAGTAAAGAAACCATGAACTGATGAGCAAATAAACAGTTCTGTCAAAAGATGATTTAATGTTCATTATTAACACACATTTGGATAATGAGATCCTGCCAAGTTAAACAGGACAATTATATTAAAGTGAGAGGGATTATTATAGAATGTATGTAAGAGGTGAACTGTTAGGACATACAGGATTCAATTCAAGGTTATATATGAATAGGTTAGGGTTAGGGTTAGACACAAAGACAGAAACCGGTTCATAATTCGAAGTGCAAACATGAAGTCAGGATTCAAACTGGCACAGTGGGTGGAGACAGTCGTGTCACTTATTTGTTGTAAATGTTTTTTCCCCCAGGATGCTGTTTGGAGAAAGGCCGTTCTGGTGGATTGGTGAATCTCGTCTATTTGTGGACAAGCAGCTGACAGTTCAGCAGTTTTCCTCCACCTGTGAGACTGGGCCAGGTGAGATGTCCTCACTATGTAACACAGAAGAAACTTACTTCATTGTCAAGTCAGAGCTTTAAACTGGCCTCTGTTTCCCAGGCAGTCCGTCGGGACATGCGATGGTGACAGCGGCATGCTGGTGGGTCGTGGTGTCCTCGCTGGGTTCATTCCTGTACTCGCGCACCCGCAGGTAAGCTGCTTGCAATAAAATTATGTCTAAATGAGCACAATATGAAAACTGAGCACATCAGAGCTGTTTCCCTATTAAAGTCTTTCTCTGTGTCTCCAGTTTGGTGTTATCAGCTGCTCCCTTCCTGTTCTATGTGCTGATGCTGGTGGCCGTTGGAATGTCCAGGATCTTCATCCTCGCCCACTTCCCTCACCAGGTCATCGCCGGCTCCATCACAGGTCTGTGTACAGCGACATGTACAAGAGGGAGTATGGAGTATGAGTGGGCTGCAATGATTCAATCCATAACCAGTACTTCTTCACACTGATGAATCCAAAATTACCATAAAATCTCTCGGTTGATTTGGATTCCTGCTGCAGCCTTGTCTTAAGGACAATGTATACTGTCTTGTGGTATATATGTCATGAGGATTATTTGTTTTTTTTAACTGATTATTTGCTTCATGTCAGGTTTCATTCTGGGGGTTGTCTTGAGCTGCAGAGTACCAGAAGGTCGCCCCCTGCTGTTCTTCTTTGGCGTCAGCATGGGTCTGCTGCTAAGTGCTCTGTTGCTGCATGCTGGATTAGAGCAGCTGGGAATCGACCTCTCCTGGTGAGTAGCGACACTGACTGATCCGTCAGGTACCAGAAACCTGTCCTACCTTGATACCACATACTCTTTCCCACAGGTCTATTGCTTTGGCTAAGAAATGGTGCAGCCGCGCAGAGTGGATTCGACTGGACACAGCTCCGTTCTCCTCCCTGACCAGAGATTGCGGGGCCCTCCTCGGTTTGGGCCTGGCGCAGTACTGGAAGCCTGGAGGATGGTCTCTGCCTTGGGCTCCACGCGCTTTATCTTTGGCCATTTCATCCATGGGACTGTACCACGTGAACCGGCTGCCACTCCCAGTCCGACCACAGGGCGTCTTCTATGGCCTCTTCTTTGTCAAATTTGTCATCGTGCCTCAGATTGTTATAGTTCTCGTCCCTGGAGTGGTTCACCTCTTCACACACAAAAAGAAGAAGGACTAGACACTGTTCTGTCCATCAGGGGGTTTCCACACCTCAGGGGACTGTAGCTTTCCTCTTATAGGCAGTGTTTGTAAATACTTTGAACACCTGATGGATTTCATTGGTACTGTTGTAGGTACGGTCCCTGCAAATCATATTCAACAGCATTTGTCTTTCCACATCTCAGCGTCTCATCATTCCGATCATTATTTATTAAATGTTTCATTTCACAGAGCTTCATCAGGTCATCGATTAGATATAAAAAGATGACGGGTCTTAAACCTCATTGATGTGAGTGTAAATAGTCTGGGTGGATTTATTATATGTTCAATAATTTAGATTTATAAATCTGTCAATGAGACCTGATAAATTAAAACCTTTCAGTTTTTCGGGATATTGACACAAGGTCAGAGGTTTAACAGAGTGAATACCAGTGATACTAATATTGTTCCATGTCTGTTGTTCACTGTTGAGGTTCATCATAAAATAATAATTCAGTTGTTTACAGTTTGTTCTGTTTGTAAGCTTTACACATG
The DNA here is from genome assembly GCF_949316205.1 of Platichthys flesus. Taxonomy (NCBI): domain Eukaryota; kingdom Metazoa; phylum Chordata; class Actinopteri; order Pleuronectiformes; family Pleuronectidae; genus Platichthys; species Platichthys flesus. The sequence goes on along the minus strand of NC_084964.1, from coordinate 17,203,394 downwards.
TTTTTGTCATTGTACTGAATTGCTGTATATTGTGATATAGTGTGTTATAAAAGTTATTGATTTATAACGTTATATGTTGTTTCTTGGACTAAAATCTAAACTTTACATTTGTTCTTTGAATGCACACGATGGGTAAAATAAATAACTGACATGCAGGGCGTGTTTCAGTTGGTAACCATTTATAAATATGCTCTTTTTTGTTTTTGACTGTACAGATTACAATCAGTTATCATGAGATAAAAACACATTCTTTTTATTTGTTTTTAATTAAACTTTTTGTCACAGCGATCTGAAAGCTCACATTTACAGACAAGAGAACTCTGCTCAGCAAGCAAATACATTAAAAGAAAAGAAAAAATAACCTTTTCCCTTTTGTCTGGTGAGGTTTGAGGAAAATGATAAGGACAGTTCAGGGATCGCAGTCTCCTTATCTCGATCCAAACACTGTATCACACACCAGAGCCAGGACACTGCTATACATGTTTCCGCTTGAGCTCGTGGAAAGAATAGAACATGCATCAGACTATGTACAGCAAACTAATATACACACACAGCTTGAAACCATACACCCTCAACTGAGAAGTCCAGTTTAAATGAAGTATCTTACAGTTTATACCTTAATCTCTGTAAAGATAAGTCCGGCGATTCTCTGGTAGAAGGTGAACTGAGGATAAAGAGGAGATGTCTCCTTTTAGATATTCTTTATCTAGAACCAAAATAAAATGTTACAGACAAACGGTCTGTAACCTTTTCCCACATATACAAATAACTTGAATATTCTCATTATCCCACTTTTTTCAAGTCAAACTCCAAATACAGAGTTTCTGAAATGTCAGTCTTCGTTATTTTTTGTTTGCAGTAGATTCCAGTTATTTTCAAGGCGTGTGCAGGACCAGTGGATTGGACTGGCTCATTCGGAGACTTATTGATTTTTTTTATTTTATTTTTTTATCATTACTTAAATATGATCGGCTTCTTCAAACAGACTTTGCTTAACTAACGAGCCCGAGCTGGACGGAGTGGAACATCTGAGCCAGTATATACAACTTGTGCTAGAAAGTCTATACATCTTCACCTGTTTAAAAACATTGTTTGCTCTTCATATTGTCATTCATCACTGCTTTGTAAATCATATGGTATTAATAATAATAATAATAATAATATGTGTCCTTGATAGTCTGGTATCAGCGGCCAGAGGTCTGACCCATCACACACCCACGTTCTCCAACATTTCAACAATCAGAACAACACAGTAAGTAAAATACATAAAGTGCACCCTTAGTTAGGAACTTAACAGGCATTTTTAGTGCAGAGGTGACGGCGTAAAAATGCATTATGGGTAAAAAGAAACGGCAAGAGATAATGCAGGAGTCAGGGGGAGACCGTCTGCAACAGTGGTCATGTGTATGCATCTGCTTGCTTATAGTCTCTGAGCACTAACCATGTTTACCCATCACTAGCAAGTTGTCCCTCGTATGAACGTACTGTGTCGTTACGAACCGAGGAGGGACGGAGACGAACTTTGATCCTTAAAAGATTAATTTAGTGTTTATCATTTGATCCGGATCATTCAGATAAAGATGATTGATCGTTTCTGTCGACAAGGCTTCGAACTGTAAACACAGTTATTGCACTTAAGGCCTTTTTTCTTTTCTCCTAAGAGAACAAACTTTCCTTGTTATTGACAAGGAGCTGGAGACAAATATGTTATAAAACGTTCACACGAATGATGCTTCAAAAAGGATAAACAGAAAAATCTAGTGTCTCAACCTCAGAAATGTTTCAACCTTTTAAAGGTGCACGTATTTACTTTGACTGTTCTGGGATCAGTTAGATCCTGTTTCATCGACTCAAAAATGAAACAGTTTGTTAATTGATTGACGGGCAATTCGACGGGCAAGTGATTTGATAGTGAATTCATCATTTCAGTCAGATTTAGCTTTTTTTCTGTATCTTTGGGTTTTGGACTGATGGTCGTTTGTCTCATTATCATAAAGAGATAAATCAGAAACATGTGCTGGAGATTAACAGAAAATGAAAATCATCGGTTGCAGCAGTAGTTTACATCGAGGGCGTATTGCAGCAGAAAAAGCATAAACCACAACAAAGTATTATTTTTCTTCTATTTTGACAAAACCCGAGGTATTAATGTCTCTCAAAGTCGGTCTCCGTCCCTCCTCCCTCCTCCTGGCCGGTTTCCATATGACTAGCAGTGGGACACAAAGGCAGGAGTAACAGAATACAATTCAAACGCAAACTATGTTTTGTTTTTATTTCTATGTACAATATATAACTTAATTATAAATATTGTCATATTTCTCTAAGTACTGAGTTGTTGAGCCATTTTTGTTTTTTTTCTGAGCAATGTACAGTATTGAACATATAGTATTGTGTTACATAGAATAGAGCCTACTAGCAACCTTGCTTAAGAGCACACTTTGTAAGAACAGAGGATGGATGCAGAGTCCACGAGTAGAGTCCGATTATTGGTACTTTTCGCTCTGTTGTGTTCACCTGTGGGAACTTTGTGCCTCACCACCATTTTGGAAGTGCACTGGTCTTTGAATCAGTGTGAGATCAGAATTTGTGGAGAGCCTCCCGTTTTCTTACCTGTGTGCAGAGTATGAGAATGAAATAATCGCTTCACCATTGTGCCTGCTGTGTGGTTTTCTCTCTCTCCGACTGGATCTGTCTCTCGTCAGTTTCTGTATGACTAGTTCGTCCGTGTCACATGTACAAGGGTCTGTCCAACCGTCCGTTCGCCTCTAACGAGCCCAGTCCCACCGACCAGTCACAGACAGGCCATCACACGTTCGACTCCACAAATGGTCTCTTTGGTTTGATGGGGGACGTGGGGCCTTGGGAGCGGGAGTCACGCGAGAGCTGGCGGTACATGTTGTCCTGGTAGGCCTGTGCCACGGGCAGAGTCCTCGCCACCTTGACGTCCGGGTAGGTGGGCACCTGGCTGACCCGCTCCAGGATGTCCCCACCGCCGCGGGAGCCGTTAGACAGTTTGCCCAGGGAGGGGGGCTGGGGCTGGGTGTAGTAGTCCTCCTCCAGCAGGTGTCCGTTTTGGGCGTTGTTAGTCTTGTTATAGTAGGCGATGTTGCCCAGTGAGGCGGGGGGGCTGTAAGTGGAGCCTTGCTGGACCAGCTGGCCGGGAGAGGTGGGGCTAATCGCAGAGTCCATGGACGTCATGCCCCTGGACCACGTGGGCTGATGCAGGTACTGCTGAGTCCGCGCCGTCTTGTCGATGATGCCCATGAAGGGCGTGTTCCGAGAGCGGCTGGTCTCGCCCTGATACAGCCCCCCGCCGCCCTGCGAGGGAGAGATGGGAGAGATGTCATCACAGCTGCGCTCATATGAAGCCTGCAGGGGGATCTCCATCTGCTGAATGGAAGAGGAAGGCCTGAAGCCTGGCGCCAAGTTTGAGGTGGATCCAGTTGAGATGTTGTTGCTGGAGGGGGAGAACCGAAGGCCTACGCTCTGGGAGTGGATGAGAGGCCTGGGGGTGGGCACGTGCTGCTTCAACTCAGTAGTATTAGCACTGACGGGGCGTCTCACCATGTGAGGGATCTCAGGCGAGCCCAGCTGACAGGGGGGCATGGCGTTTGCGCGCTCCAGTATATGTTCAGAGACTGGGTAGTAGGCGGCCGACTGGCTGCGGCTGATCTGAGGTGTCTGGCTGTAACGGATGCCCCCTGGGCCCCCGCTGCTGGCGCGGTAGGCAGAGGAGGGGCGCTGGGGTAGCTCTTCCTTCAATAGGTTCGACTCCATAACCCCTCCTCGGCCGCCGTGCTGACAGAGGGCCCCAGAGCTGAGGCTGGCCTGGACCTGTGGCATGGACCGTCCATCCAGGGAGGGCTGATACACCAGCCGGCTCTCCACATCCACCGAGCCCCCTTGGTAGCGACCACCCATGGAGTGGCCCATCGGGCCTCCGTAACTGCTGTTGCCCATTACATTGCTGGGCTGGTTTGTACGGACTATCTGGGCTATAGAAGGCTGGAGGCGAAGGCCCTGGGCTTGGTGGTGCCCGGAGGATAACGAGGGCTGGGAGCTCAGTTGGAAAGAACGCTGACTGCTCATCTTAGAGAGGGGGGATTTGGGTCGGCCGGGGTGCTGCTCTGTCTGGTAGCGCACAGGAGACCCGGACTGGGACCTGTACAGACACACACTCTCTACCGGCGGACTGGCTCTGTATTGTGCAGCCCGACGTAAAGGGGAAGGCGGTGGGCTCTGGTGATCCATTCCCTGACCCCCGGTGCCCATAGGAGGTGGGCTGAAGCGGTAGGATGGCTGGTGCACTGGGGAGGTGTGAGGCGGGCTATGGCGGTAGTGGGAGTTCTGATGCGTTGGGGATAAAGAGGGCGACGTTGAATGGTACGTCCCGCGAGTTGGAGAGGACATGGAGGACGAGGTGGGGTGATACTCGTAGGGCTGGCCCATGGGCGAGCCTCCGGTTAAATAGATGTGATCTGGATGTGTGGGGGAGAGCGGTGGGCTATGAATGATGGGAAGGCTGGAGGGGTTGGAGAGGGAATCGGGCGGGGGCAGACCCATCGACATGGCCTCCAGCTCCTGCTCCAGGTAGTCCTCATCCTCAAACAGGTCCTGGACAGGCTCCATGTCCTCCAGGCGGGGCTCTGGCGGAGGGGGGAGAGGCATGGAGAGGGACAATGACTCCTCCTCTTCCGGGGGAGGCGTAGGAGGCGGGGAGGGAGGAGGCTCCAGTTCCAGGTCCTGCTGCTGGTGCTCCTCCTGGTCGAGCATGTGAAACTCCTCCTCCACCCGCTGGAGCAGCCGCTGGATCTCTCGGTTGTTGGGGCACTGCTTTATGGCTTCATTCAAGTCCTCTAAGGCTTCAGGAAATTGTCTGGAAAGGGGACAATGATAGAAAGATGGATAAACATGAAACAATTGACGAAATGTCTGTGAGCATGAGTCAGAATGTGATTCATTACGATGGCACGTATCGACTCTGTGATGTGTGGCGGTGTGAGAGTGTGTACCTGCTGCTACGCTTGGCGCGGGCCCTGGCGTAATAAGCCTCGTAAGAGTTTGGTTTCAGTTCAAGTGCCTTCGTAGCAAATTCCTCAGCCATCCCAAAGTCCTGGAGAGATGGAGCAAAGCAGAACGATTATGGAACAACACCCACACAGGAAGAAGTGGTCGACAGCAATATCCTCAGTATCGTGCGATGTTTAAATTTGGTTTGGTGTTTGGTTTTATTCTAAAAAGTTCATCTAACACTGTGACGTTCTTTGCAGTTTTTACCAGACGCTCGTTGTTGCGATTCCGCCGACTTACGTTCATTTTCCTCCGACATCGGGACAGGTTGAGGAAGAGCGATACTTTGAGTTCCCTGAACGTCTTGAGGTCCTCGCTGAAGCCTTCGCGTGGAAACTTTTTGAGGGCATACTGATAACGCTGCGCCGCCTCCTTCACCTTCCCCTTCTGTCGGGACACACAGAGAGAAAAACCTGGTCGTCTTTCGTTCACCATGAGATGAAGAAATAACTCGGAAACCGGAGCTAATCACGAAAAAACATCCATTGCTGCTAATAATTAGCAGGGTTAAGCAAAAACTATTCAGGGGATTTCCATGAAATTTTGTAAAGACTCAAAGAAGAACCCATGAACCCAGGAACTTCTTTCTCTCTCTTTAACAAGGTGATTTTGAACGTGTTTAACTCAGTTTAATTCAGAGAATAATTCCAGGATCTTGATGAAAAACATGTTTGAAATTTGATGCGGTTTTAAATTCAAAGGGACTGTTCGACCGTGGAGGAGGGATAACATTCTAGTTCTTAATAGTATGCAGAAAATGCCGTACAATTTATCCCCAGTGACCTCAAACAAGAACGACACTAAACGGATCAGTCTTTGCTGGAAAAGCATCTTTCCGTTTCACATTTAAAGGATATTAATCGTATCACATGATGTTTTGTAATTCACACTCTGAAATGTGAGCGGCAGATCAGCGGCTCTCTGACCTTGTAGAAGCCGTCCCCCTCCTCGATGAGTTTGCTGAGTAAGATGATCATGATGTCGGGTTTGGAGGTGGCCATGGCCCATGTGGCCGGACCTGGGGAACACAGGGAGGAGCAGATGGAAAAGAAAACCACAGTGAGACCGACTCGACAGTCCTGTGCAGAAGAGGAAGGAAGGAAGGAAGGAAGGAAGGAAGGAAGGAAGGAAGGAGCGACTGGGAGTCACACTACATACAACATTAATATCAGGGATGAGTACAACAGCCAAAATGGTTAATGGATGAGAAAAGACAGGCAAAGATTACAAAAAAATCTGTGGTGAAATCCAGAGAACACTGTGACCTCGCTGTGGGACGTCCCACCTGAGCCAAAGAGTATTTGCTGATAACAATGAGCCTTTTTAAAAACCTGCTGGGAGTCGCAGGGAGCTGGAAGTTGGTCTGACTGAAGTGCAGAGTGAGCACGATTTGAATTTCTCCTTTTAGCCTTTCATCAAAAGTAACTTTAGCGATTATCTGCAAATAGGTTTTGGCCCAGGTTAACTCACTGTAGATGTACTATACAAAAAAAGAAAAGTCACACGGTCATGTCTTTCAGTTGAGACGCATTTCTCTAGTCTTGTCAAGAAGTGCAGATGGAACTACCTCCACCAAGGAGGTTTTGTTTTCCTCTGCGTTCGAATGTCTGTTAGCCAGCAGGATTACTCAATGACTTATGGACGGATTGACATTGAATTTGGTGGAAGGATGCGGTGAAGGTCAGGAAAGATCTGGATCATGGGGCGTATTGCTATTCTACTGACAATTTGGTGCAGATCCAGGTCTAAATCAGGATCTAGTGAATTTGAACGTGGCTTCATGGGGACAAATGGACCTTGGCGGAGGTTTTCTAATCGATGTGCTACTGACTAATTCAGTAACGGCAGAAAAGCAGAAGAACACTCATCTCCCTTTAAATAAACTGGAGCTTCACATTTCTTCACACTTCCTCACCGCACAGTGTTTCATGACTGACAATCAAACACAATCCCTTGACTGGAACTGATGTGCATGTTCTGTAACTGAGCGACAGCAATCCTTGACACACGGAAACACACACACACACCACAGAGATGGAGGAGGAGGGGGGATCTTGCACAAGAGGGGGGGGCACAGGGGCAGGTACAATAAACAAGAGAGGCAAGCAGGAGGGGATATAACAGAGCTCTGCAGGCGTTAGCTGTCCTCCGAGCTGGAGGAGGTGGTGGAGGAGGTGCAGGAATGCTGCTGACTGGCCTAGCTGACACTGACGAATCGTCTGGGAGATGAGCGATGCACAGTACACTGGTGTGTCACCCCCGGTCTGTGGTGGTGGTGGTACAAAGGAGTTAACAAATACATGCACTTCCGCTAAATCACGACCCACGCAAGTGTGACTGAGGGCTCTCCGGCATGCGTCTGTGGGATGGGAGGTCAACACCTTGGCACGACGTCACAGGCTGGAGGTTTCGGGCATGCTGTCAATGACCACTTGAATGTTAGCGTCTACCTCTAGGCAATCCCCCGACTGCGCCACTGTCAGTGCTAATACCTTTGCGTGTTATTATTTGTCAGTTTGAGATGGTTTTGGTAGCTAAGCTCGCCTGCCGACACTTAGGACGACACAGACAACACAGAGAGAGGAGATAGAGCTGTCAAAATGCCTGGTGGGGTGAGAAGTCGACAGCCTTGGCTTTACCTCGGGGCCGACTGGGCAGCGTCTGACATCCTGGGGCCGGAGAGAGAGAGGCGAGGGATGGGGGGGTAAAAGAGAGAGAGAGAGAGAGAGAGAGAGAGAGAGAGAGGGGGCGGTGGGTGTAAGGAGGTGGAAGAAAGAGGGGAGGAGGTCATGAGCGAGGGAGAGGAGTGTGAGAGGGAGGGCGACAGAATTGCCAGAGAAAACAGGGGTGTGGGAGTGCGTAGGAGCGAGAGGAGAGGAAGAAAGACAGAGAGAGAGAGAGAGAGAGAGAGAGAGAGAAACAGCAGGTGGGTAAGAGAGGTGATGGTGGGTGGTGGTGGTGGATGAGGAGGAAAAGTGAGAAAAAGGAACACAAAAAAGCAGCAGTGAGAAGCGGAGATAAGAGCCTCGGCAAAATAAAAAAAAATAAAGGAAACATCAAAAGAAACACCACAAGCGCTAATAACAACCTGTCTCTGAGCAACCGCAGAGGAGGAGAGGAGAAGAGGGAGAACTGGGAGATATCATAAGCGATAGAGACAAACATGACAGAGAGAGAGAGAGAGAGAGAGGCAGCAAAACAACAGTGGTACAAGAAGAAACGGAAAAAACACATCAGAGCCATAAATAGCTGAGGATGATGCGGCAGCGTGGGGGGGGGGGGGGGGGGAGAGAGAGGATGACACACGTACAGTAGCAGGAAGTGGTTTAAGCTACATGGAGACACCATCCTGAATCCATGGCTTATTGCAGTTAAATGCCACGGTGCTCGATAATAAGCAGCGGGAGGCGAGAACTAAAAGAATAAAAGAAAAAAGGGAAGCGTGTTCCATCACTGGATTCTCCGTCATGCAGCTCATGCTTTAGCTCCAGAGCGGGATCCTTTTTTTTTATTACGATGCTGCGGGGGTGCAAGAGTTCCTCTGGGTGCTCAACGGGTTCAGTCCGCCAACGCCGCTCTTACCTATCTTGGCTCCTTTCTTGAGCAGGGCGACCACCACCGACGTGTTCCTGCAGCCCACCGCCCTGTCGAGGGGTCGCATCCCGCTGTAGTCCACGTGCTCTATCATGGCCCCGTGGTCGACCAAGAACTGGACCTGACCAACAGAGAGAAAGGTTGTGAGAAGACATCTGGACATAAAATGTGCAATTTCCCCTCAAATACAAAATCCCTGAAGAGATCTGATGACCCGTGTTTATACGCTGTAGGCAGAAGTCTTTAACTGGCCACCTACCACTTCAGAGTCGCCATAGAAAGCGGCCAGGTCGAGGGGCGTGCGTCCATTCTTGTCTGCGTGGTCGGTGGCCGCTCCGTTCTCCACCAGGCAGCGGACCACAGGTAAGTGGCCCTTCAGACACGCCCAGCTCAGAGAGGTCAGACCCTCCTTATCCATCAGAGACAGAGAAGCTCCTGGAGGAAGACACAGAGGAGGTGAGACACAGCAACCTGCCTTTAAACCGAACATCTCTTATGCATGTATTACATCACATACTTTCTAATGGTGATTTACCTTGAGATAGTAAATACTCCACAGTGCCCAGGTGTCCCTCTGAGGCGGCCATCATCAGAGGGCTGCGACCCTGCTTGTCCGCCAGGTTGACATCGGCTCCGTGTGTGAGGAGGAGGTCCACGATCTGAAAAGTCATTATATTGTGAGGTGAAAATCTTATTATCCATCAAAAATAATGTAGTTGCGACTTCTTTAGTGTCTTTTTTAATAATCATTTTTCCAGAGAATGTTCTCCATGATGAAGGGAAGATCACCAACCTGCCAGTGTCCCTGTCGGACGGCGCTGAACAGCGGGACGATGCCTCGTCTGTTGGGCTGAGCCACGGCCGCACCTTGTTCCAGTAACAGGCGACAAACCTCCAGCTTCCCCCGACCGGAGGCTGCGGTCAGGGCTGCAAACACACAGACACACAATCGGGGAAGTTAGTCTGGTAAACACGATGTGGAGAAATGAGACCTTTACATCTTTACAGTGCCGTCATGTTTGAGTTTATAACAGAAGGGAATAAAAAGGTCTGTGGGCAAACATCGGGAAGGATGAGGAGGGGAGAGGAAGAGGAGAAGTAAGAGAAGAAGAGGAGAGAAGATAAGAGAGAAGAGTAAAGAGGAGAAGAGGAGAGAAGAGAGGAGAAGATAAGTAAAGAGGAGAAGAGGAGAGAAGATAAGAGAGGAGAAGATAAGTAAAGGAGAGGGGAGAAAAGAGGAAAGACGAGAGGAGAGGAGAGAAAGAGATAAGGAAAGATAAGATAAACAAAGAGAAGAGAAGTAAAGAGTAGAAGAGAAGAGAATAGAAGAGTAGAAGTAAGAGGGTAAGAGAAGAAGAGAAGAAGATGAGAAGAGGAGAGAGGAGAAGAGAGAAGAAGAGAAGTGAACAGGAGAAGAGGAGAGAATAGAAGAAGAGGAGAAGAGAAGAGAGAAGGAAAGAGAAGACAAAAAAAGAGAAGAGAAGTAAAGAGTAGAAGAGGAGAGAAGTAAAGAGTAGAAGAGGAGAGAAGAGAATAGAAGAAGAGGAGAAGTGGAGAAGAGGAGAGAGAAGGAAAGAGAAGACAAACAAAGAGAAGAGAAGTAAAGAGTAGAAGAGGAGAGAAGTAAAGAGTAGAAGAGAAGAGAAGAGAAGAGAATAGAAGAAGAGGAGAAGAGGAGACCACTCGAGATGTTTTGGGAGCAATGGCCTTTGAACAGACGTCTTCTCAAATGTACTGATTATGATGTGAATAATTAAAGCAGAGTGAATGTATGACTCATAATCAGAGGCAGCGAATGGAAGCATGACCCTGGTCAAGCCTCTACAATCCCCACAGTTCACAGAGAGTAGTACATACATATATATATATATACATATACTCCCTCAGGCTGAATCCTGTACTTTCAGTTGACCTACACTGCAATGCATGGTTAAAAAAAACGTAAAACATCCTTTAGAATCATGTCCCTCTGACCCCTGATGAACGAGGAGATGACGTCTGAATGAGAACACGTCCTCTCTCTCTCTCCTCCTGACAGCGAGGAGCGGCCGCTCCAACCCTCCCACGGGGGGGGGGGGGACAGCTCTGGAAATGAGGTTTCATCGCTCCAGGTAACGATGGTACATTATATTCCTCAACACCATTCCACAGTGCAATCAGACTCGTCATTTCTGAGCACCCTGGAGCACACTCCCCCCCCCCCCCCCCCCCCCCCCATCCTCTCCTCTGTGTGAGCCCAGTCCCATCTCTGCTCCAATGACACCACTGCACTGCCAGCAGCAATCTGACGCAGCAGCAGACACACACAAACACACACACACACAATCCCTCACATCCGCACTGCAGCGCAGAGCACACACACACACACACAACACTCCACAGATGCTTTACAAACACACACACCGTAGACAATATGTTTGATGATACCACAACTACACAACACATCAGCCATTCCCAGTCGTGTGTCTGTATTGATTCCAGGGTTCTATCGGTATCCCCACCTGTCTCCCCCCACAGGGTGTCGAAGTTATTGATCTGAGCCCGCTCCACCTCCTCTTCGTCTTTCTCCGGCAGGTCCAGCAGGTAGGACACAATCTAAGGGGGGGGGGGGGGGGGGGGGGGGGTACAAGATGTGACACGGATTAACCTCAAAGTTCGCTTAATGAAGATGAAGATGTTTGATACAAATATAGAGAAAATAAAATCATTATTTGTTAAATAAATGTATTAATCATCACCACCATCACCACCTTCATCATCCCCCCCCCCGTACCTCTGTGTATCCCATACTGGCTGCGGCGATGAGCGCCTGCTGCACGGCGTGGCTCTTGGTGAACGCCGTCTGTTGTTGTGTCTGTGGTGACTGTTGCTGCTGACCCATGCTCCAGTCGCACTGGATGAGGAACTTCACCACCTCCATGTGGCCCCTCAGCGCCGCGTGCACCAGGGCGCACTGGCCGTTCTTATCCAAGTGGTCTACCTGTGGACGGGACACGGATTGGAATCAGGCACACGAGTAAAACACAGGAGGCGGACCCTGGCGTTTATCAGATCGGGAGGTTCTTACCTTTGCTCTCCTGCGGCAGAGGGCGGTCACGATGGACATGTGTCCCCCGGCGGCGGCGTAGCCCAGCGGCGTCAGACCGCTTTCAGACGGGGCGTCGACAGAGGCGCCGTACTCCAGCAGCAGAGCCACCATGTCCATGTAGCCCAGGTGGGAGTGGACGCACAGGACGGGGGCATTGTTCAGCACCTCCGTCCGGTAGTTCACGTTGCCACCGCCCATCATCAGTAACCGGCTCACCTTGGACGGAGAGGAAAACGGGTTAACACAGAAGTTATATGTGAGGATTCAAACTTCATCCGGAGAGATGTGGACGCCTGTGGAGCACATTTCAAATTCTCTTGATGCCCACAACATGTTGAAATATTCTCCAAGCATGACCCCCGCCCCCCCCGGCTGCCACCAGAGAGCCTGTACCTTGATGTTGGGGGTGTAGAGGTTTCTCAGTGAGGAAAGAGCAGCTGAAAGGCCCTCGGAGCTGTAGGATACCCACAGGCCTTGCAAGATAGATGAGGAAACACCAACTTTCTTGCTGAGACCCTAGAACAGAAAGATGTAGAGAACACATTAATTACTCTGGTCAAACACCCCCCCCCCCCCCACTGCTGTGCATGTATACTGCAGACAGAGGTTGGAGACCCGTGTGGTTCACCTTGAAGATATGTGCTTTGAGGATGTGATGGCCCTGTTCGATAGTCTGTTGTCTGTTCAGCTTGTTCTCCTGCCGAGAAAACCAGAAGGCCAGAAGGGTGTGACCGCTCCTGCAGAGGCGACAAGCACAAAGCGTTTCAGTTCTCCAGAGGTCGTTACCCCGCCAAGCCATCCACAAAATATAATACAAGGAATAAAATGTTCCAGGTTGAAATATAATACGTCCCCTGCTAAATAAATATAATGTTTCATGTGGCCGACAGAGCTGCTTGTAGAAACATCAACCATCAAATTTCTGTTAAGGCAATAAAATGACTCATTTATACAACTAATGCGGTCTACAGACATTTCATTACAGACTCAAATGAAGTTGTGTGACCTTCGACCAATCGAAATCTGTTAATTTACGAGCCTAAGTGAACATGTGCAGCAATTTTGGAAAGGATTCTCTCGAGACTTTCATAAAACCTGCAGGATAATGTGACATTATAGTGAGACAGGGCATTTTGTTCTTGTTTTAATTCCTTTGCTTTAATGGTCCCATTCTTTTCTCTGTCCCACCCCGACGTCCTCTTTCCACCTGGGGGTGATAAAACCTCCTGAAGCAAAACGTCTGATTTCCAGTGTCCTTACGTCAGTGCTGTCTGGGAACCTTCAGTCTCCAAATACAATCACTTTCAGCATCACAGGAAATAATCCACCGTGTCTCCTGTCCGTCCTCACCTGGGGTCACACAGGAACTTTGTCTTTTCTCCTTCCTCTCTCCAGATCAACCACTCCCTGAAGGACGGGTGAACGAACATCCTGGTGCCGTCCCTCCTCTTCACCAGGAAGACCGACAGGTTGTCCACACGTTGCTGGAAGTCCTCCCAGTCCAGGGTGCCCTGCAGCCACAGACATGGGCTCCATGTTACTTTATAAAACACAGTTTGTGATTGATTCCTGTATGTTTCTATGTCAGTGCAATGAATGTTTGAAAAAAATTGTTTAAATGTATTTCTCTGAAGATCAAAATCTTCCAATTCTTCTACTTCCTGCAGAAAGTCACCAAATGAGGGTTAAAAAGGTTAAAGGTCACCAGGTCGGAGGTCGTGTTGGTACCTGCACCGAGCCGGCGTTGATGGCCTGGTATATCTGCTCGTCGTTCAGCGGATGCAGCGACGCCACGGCCACGTTGAGCAGAGGCAGCGCCCGCTCGAACGACGACTGCGTGGGGAAGCGCATGTTGCACTGCAGCAGGTAGACCTCGGCCAGGTTGACCGGCACCACCTGTGGACGGGAGGGAGACAACGTGCGTCACAATGCTGATCACCACTACACAGCATGAATAATGGATACAGTCTGTCAAGCACATCTTCATCCTCGGGGTCTTCCTCAGAGAGGAGAGAGCATGGAAGCACTTCTGAATACATGAAGGTAAATGAATCCGGAGCTGTGAGATAAAATATTTCATCAAAGGATGTCGAGTGCAGGTACAAACTAAATCACCATCTCTTCCCTGTTGCTGTGAACTCAGTACTTTCTGCTGTGGGCTACAACTCCAGCTGATTATTGCATGTGACACCTTGAAATGTGCTGAATGAGCCATTAGCAGGTGATGTTTTATAAGAGCAGTGGCTGACAACCATCACTGGGGGACTATGATACTAAAGAGAACCTGATTTCTCTCAGGGAAAAGTCTGGGGCTCTAAGAACATTCTTTTCCCAGTGGACATGTGGATTTTTTCATGACTGACTTAATAATAAACTTGCAAGGGAAAGAAATAAATCTTAAAATATGTGCGCTAGTTCTATGTGTTGAGATTTTAATTAATTTCCTCTATTTTCTCAACAACCGTTCATTTTATCGGCTTCAGTGTTGATGCGATTTGGACAGGGTGATTTGTTCTTTATTAATAAACTTAATTAACAAGCGATCTGCAGCATCAGTGGCTCGAACGTATCAACACAACAATCTTCACCCATCTTTGTCTGCCTCCACATCTCTGAGCCTGTGAACATCACCACACACGCACCTTATAGCTGGAGCTTTTCAGAACCAGGTATCCCTTCTCGATGAGGTCAAAGGTGAGCTTGAGGTACAGATAGGAGCCCTGACTCAGGGCCTTGAGGTGGGCGCTGAGCTTGCCGAACGTGGTGTTGTCCATCTTGCCGTTGAGCGAGATGTTGTTCTGGATCTCCGGGCTGCTGTGGATGCGGTGCAGGATGTAGCCCTGCAGGTCCTGGTCGATGGCATCGTTCTCCTCCAGGCCGTCCAGGGAGATGCGGTGGAACGGCAGGGCGGAGGTGATCTCCTGAGGAATCAGATTATTCAGTCAGGGGACTTGTTTTTGGCAAAATCATCTTAATAATAGAATGGCCGACATACTCCCTAACACAGGTAGATGCTGTGACACGCTGTGAATAACTAGTGGAGTTCTTCCTCATGAATAAAAGATGAAGTGAAAGGACAGAGGAGGCAGACACCAAACCCCCAAAAAATCTGATTAAAGTCACTTCTATCCGTGTCGTCTGCATAATGCTCGCAGAGGAACGAGGAAAAGGTCGAGACAACGAGGGCAGAAACGCATTCAAGACAAATTCAATATTGTTGGTTAGTGGCCCCACAGGTGATGCAAACATAACCCCCTGGAAACGCTGATGTAAAACCCTCCTGCTGAAATCAGAGGTAACACTGAGATGTGGATTTACTGTCCTGTACCTGTAACGTGGTTCTGACTGTGACCACCAGCTTCAGCCAGGGAGGGAACTTGTGGACGGTTTTGGTGAGGAAGGACACGATGGTATCTCCGTAGTCCGGTTTGTGGAACTCTGCCTCGTTCAGGCCGTCGATGAGGATGATGAGGTCCTCCTCCGAGCTGATCTTCCTTTCTGGAAAACATTTATTTTAAAAGAAAACTTGCCTGTGAACTTTGATGTTGATTAAATTAAGAATACTCTTACAGAAGAAGGAGTCTTAACATCAATTCCTGTTCAATTTACAAAAACATCAATATGTGAAAATTGATAAATGAGAGTGGAAACAACGTCTTGTTTTTAACTCTGTTCAACTCAAACTGATTTTTATGAGCAGATAAATGAATTAAACACTTTTCTCTTTTTTTAATTCCTCATCAAAATTAAAATATGACATTTGTATATTTATAACATTGATATAAATTTTAAAACTTTGTCATTCACTATTACGATATTAATTTGGATTCACGTCTCTCTTCTTGGATACTTTCACATCTGTGATTATTGATGAGAAACTGTTGGGTTCAGTATTTTGCCCGAGGCCTTCAGAAGGCAAACTGGAGGAGCCGGGGATCGAAACACGACTTTCTGGTTAATGGACCCTAATGGACAACCCTCTCTACCTCCTGCACCACAGCCCAAGAGTTTAAAAGTTAGTTTTTTACCTAAATATTTTATACTCTTATAAAGATTTAGGTAAAATCTTAATCTGCAAAATAAGTGCAGTGAAAAGTACTTTGGCCTCTCTGGGACTCAACACTATTTCCACCTGCAGCCGTCTCACCTTTGTAAAGTGTATCCAGGGGCTCGAGCACCCCCCTCCTGAAGGAGGCCAGCGGGTCCTGGACGCAGGAGCGCAGGCTCAGGATGCTCTGGAGGTGCGGCTCCCTCAGCAGCTGCTCCCTGTAGGCCACGAGGTGTGGCGAGCGACACAGCAGAGCGGCCACGTTGTGCACGAACTCCGGCACCAGGCAGGTGTAGGCGTTATCCGCCTGGCAGTAGTGATACGCCACCACCTGGGGGCGACAGAGAGTTGGGAGAAGATGATGAACCAGTAGAGAAATGAGAAAGTGAGTGTGTTGGTTCCCGTCTAGTTAATCCTCACCTCAACAACCTTTGAATATTGCAAAAACCGATTGATATCAGTGTCACGGAGCACAGGACCCGGAGGACACGGTTATAAAAACAAGTCTTCTTTTCTCAGGGCTCTGCCAGTTTTCTACAACTCGTGGGATTGACTCAGCTTCATGGTGGATGGTTGCAGTGTAATGAAACATAATACTTCTCGTTTCGCTGCACGATTTCAGTCATTAATAATTCATGGCTTCCGGCTGGAGGTAGCTCATGCAAGCTCATGTGTGAGATGTCTGTGGCACGACGGAGTCAAGTGTTAAACTGTCGTATTTCCCCCGGCTGTGTAGTCAAATGAATGTTTAAATGCATTTTAAAAAGTTGTGTGAGGATGGACGTGCAGCGAATAGGAGGAGCCGAGTGGATGTTCAGAGCGTTTAGCATCGAACACACGAGCAGCAGGTGAGACCGAGAGCTCAGAGGGACGGAGAGATCACAAAGAGTTGGGTTTTTCAGAGGATGGTGGCGGTGATCAGAGGGCAGCGGGGGGGAGGACAATACAAAAAAAGACTAATCAAAATTAGAAGCAAATTTTTGGTCACAATGGAATAAAGAGCTTTTAAAAAAAAGGGGGTGAAAAAGGGAGCGAGCTCAATTATTAATGCACAGAGTTAACACGATCTAATAGCCTGGCTGGGAAATGGCTTTCTGCAGGTATACATATTTCATAAGGCTCCCTGGCAAAGTTGTTTTTTCTTTTTTAAACACATCTGCATAATGCATCAGGCTGGGAGAGCGGATGCAGATGGCTGAGCAGCAGGGGAGGGGTGTGGGGGGGGGGGGATCCGAGGCGCAACAGCAGACGAGAGGAAGAGCGGGAAAAAGAGGCGTGTCACACATCGGCCCCGGGAACAAGAAGCAAAAGTTGCTCATTTATCGTAACTTATTTTGAAGTTGTGAGTCGATGATATTGCGCTGATGGCGTAAAAACGTTGATTCTAACAGGACCCGAGCCACGTGCACGTTTGAACCACGAACGTGCACTTTCACGAGAGCGTATCATTGGCTTCCAATTAGAGACAAACTGCGGTTTGAAGATTTCACCCTGAACCACAAATTCACTATTATAGTAAAATTAGCTTTTTTAATTTTACAACAAAATTTTTCCTTTGATGGAGTAAAATATGAAAGAAAAAGACTATTAGCAAGCAAATGAGACCCTTGACACAATATTTGGCTATTCAATTTGTTTTTGTTCATTTTAAATGGTTGTGAATAAAAGGGAAATGGGGGGGTGGGGAGGCAGAAATGTGCTTAAGTGGCCTGGGAATGTGCACTCGTCTATTAAATGAGAGAAGAGGATTTTATATTAAAATCATCACAAACACACTTGTTTGAAGAGTATGGCTGAAACTTTTGAATAATTCAGAATTGCAAAAAGGAGGCGATGGGAGAAGAAACAAATGGACCATTAGAATAAAGCTATTTCTAAGTAAATGTTCCACCTGTATTAATCTGGATGTCTGGGAGGTTGTGTCTGAATTGTAATGTGTGGGATTACGTGTGTGTGTGTGTGTTTGTGTGTGTGTGTGTGTGTGTGTACCTGAGACGCCAGCCTCCTCATGCCTTCTTCCTGACGTCGCCTCATCTCAGGGGTCCCTGGACAGCTGCCTCCTCCCAGGGTGCCGTGCGTGGGCTGAGGCTGGGTGAGAGGGAGCCCCTCTCCATCTGGACATAACAGGACGAGACAAGGCAGCACACTCAGGGGACAGTTGCCTACTTGTGTCACATTCATGCAATCTCAAAACAAAGGGCTTGCACGCTTTTGTCCAGCTTTTTTCTAAAGGATGTTTGGATAAGTGTGGGGGCCTACGTTTGGGCGAGGCCTGCGGGCTGTCCGAGGCGATCTGTCTCATGCGGGTGCCGTGGCAGCTGAGCGCCACCAGGCGGGACATGATCGCGGTCTTTCCGAAGCCGATATTGCCGACGACCACCACGCCGCGGTTGGTGGTGGAGTTGGGGCTGTTGAGGTGGGCGTCGATCTCCTGGAAGAGCCACTCGCGGCCCGTGAAGACGGAGTCCATGGTGATGCTCGGAACCTCGAACAGCAGAGGCTTGAGGGCGATGTCTTGAGGCCGATAAGGAGCAAACCGTACTGTCGGGTCAGGGAAACAGAAAACTGGTTATTAATATTACAGAGTTGTATTCTAAAGGTTTTACAGGTGAAATCTCCCCTTGGGAACTAAAATAAGATGAGTTACTGTGTTCAAATACTTGTGATACTCAGTAATGGGTGCAAACATACTGTACAGCTGACAACAAAATAAACACAATCATATCTATGAATAATAAATCATGCATAATCAATAATTATGTTTCATTATGTGTATATATTTATAATAAATCATTATAAATGGTATTTATATTATTTCCCATTAAAGAGGAAGAGCCGGATTTAAAATGTCACAGCAAAGTTTAATTTGATGTGTGTTCTCCATGAATTCACTTTGAAGTAAAGTACAGCTTGTTTATTGTTGAGCTCAAAGTTTAAAGCCGATGACTCATTTTAAAGTTCATTCAAAAAGTGTCATATTATTCCATTGCGTTGACGAGCCTTTAATTTACAGAGAAATGTAAGTGTGTGTTTTCACTCGTTCTGCTTCTGAGCAGAATCTGCAGAAAAGTCGAGGGAGCGGCTGTTGGTTTTACTCACTAGGGGGCGTCGTTCAACTAAAGTCCTCCAGAGGTCGGGCTTCTTTTAACCACAACATATGGACCATTAAAGGCTAACGAGGGTAAAATGGATCTGGTTTGAACTTCTGAAGCAGCGCGATAAATTCTGTGTTACAATTTGCTCTCCCGGGTCGGCTGCTTTAAACTGATCTGAGCTTTGAGAATTAAATGTTATAAATCACACCAGCTTCCGAATGAATGAGTGACACAAACACTTTGCTAGGGAAGTGTGTGTGTGTTTGTGTGTCTCTCTGTGTGTGTGTGTGTTTGTGCTCCAGAAAGCAGGACAGAACAAGCTGCTTTATGCAACAGATGAAAATCAAAGTAACTTACGTGACTGGGATTGCCAGGCATTGCTGTTATTTGCGGAAGCTGCGACGGACATCAAGCAAAAGACAGAAGACAGACAGAAGACAGACAGAGAGAGCGAGAGAGAGAGAGAGAGTGATGAGGGAGGGAGGGAGGGAGGGAGGGAGGGAGGAGAGAAAAGGCAGTGAGTGTGGCTGCATTGTTGTCACAGCACAGGGCAAAGGTGTAGCTCAATGAAACACAACACAACGGGATGAGGCAGTAGTAGAGCCAGCCCATCGTGATGTCAGAGGTATTGGGAACCACCAGACTGGAGGTCGATCACTAATTGAAATCCAGTGAATTAAGCCGAACGCATTCCTCAGCGTGTCTGCGGGGGGGGGGGAGATGCTGGGGAAGGTTCGCACTTTTGGGAGAATCTAATTGGTTCCACTGCGCAGGGGCCGAGATCAATCAATCCCCATAAAAGTGGTGGAATCCAGTCAGAGCAGTAATTCAACCTCAACTCCAACCACAGTCTGTAGTGTGGGTATCACAGGCTGCTGAAGTCAGGTCAGTTCATTTCAGTGTAAGACAAAAAACAATTCCAAAAAATAACATACACATAACATAAATACACAAGGCCAACCTGATTTTGATTTACTTTCACAAATCCCATAGCAAAATCAATTATAATTTAATTAATAGCCATAATCATAACATAAATATTTAGTATTTTTTTATTTGCTTTTGGTTTGTAACTAAAGTAAATCTTTAGTTTGTCTGTTTTCATGTTATCCAACATTGAACTTGTTTATACGTCTGTAAAACAAACAAGGGTCTAATATTAGTTTTTATATGTTACCCCACAATATGTAAGAATATGTGAATACAAAATATGAAGTGTCTAAAGTCTCCCTTGCTTCGTACAGAGCTGCAAAACTTCATCTCACTTTCCTCTGTATATATTTACACCTCATCTATATGAGTTTTTTTCCCCGAGTAACTTTGTTAGTTACATCTCACCACAAAGCAACCCACTGCAGAATGAGACGAGTCCAGAATTTGGAGTTATTACAGGGGAGCTAAAACAAACTGTTAAAATGATATCTTCTCCTCTCGGCTCCTTTGACTTGATCAGACTCTCGACCGGGTGCTGAGAGAAATACACGGCTGCTGGTCAGAGACCGGGACGAGTGCAGCGGCTCATTTCACACTCTGCAGCGTGCGAGCAATAAGCACAGTGAGTCAGGGGCCGTATGTATCATATAGTGGACCGGCAGGATCAGACGCTGCTGGATTTCTAAGTGTCAGCAGAAATGTCTTCAGTGTGTGAGTGTGTGTTGCATTAGAGCCGCGTGTGTTCTGTAAACGAGTCCAGTCCAGATTCAGAGCGCGGGGACAGAACCTAATGAGCTGATATGGCTCTTCATGTTATTCTTTTACCGCACATCACACCAGAGTGCTGCAACAAGCAGGACCTCATCTTTCCAGGAAATGCTAATTATACAGAATGAGAAAAGAACTGTGATGAATATATTATATAATACTTAATCAGCGAAAAAGTGGCTGCTATACCTGAAAGTGTGTGACGAGCTTCTACAGAGTCAAACGAGTTCTGCTGCACCGAGCTCAGAGCCGGGCTGCAGCCCAATGTAATAACAGACATTTCATCCATATTCCCCAGTCAGATTATTTTAGCACTAACACAACACACACACGCACAGACACACACACAATCAGAGAGAGACCGACGACTCTATTACGTCTATAATTCACAAACTGATGCAATATTCCTCCAGTTGTGTGTCACGCTGTGAAAGAATGGACCTGACGCAACTCGGTGATGGGAAATGCAAAAAACTCCTCCGACGCTGGCATCTCTAAAAGCCCGGGCCCCCGAAGTGAGAGGCTAAATACCCAAAACCTTCTCCCTCTTAAGTGCCACTAACTCAATTAACTTGTGGTCGACTTGGTGCCAAGCGTGTCTTGGAAAGCTCCGGTCGCTCCTCGTGGAATTGTAAAACACACACTTCTCCAAATGGCAGAAGCGATTACACGTCCTGCGCATGAAGTCGTGCAGCCACTGCTGCTCCTCTGCGTCAGGTGTTCCAGGAAAAAACATGGCAGCCATGTTGTGAAGGGCGTCCGGGGGAGTTGTTCCCGGTGAGTGAGCGCGTGAGTGAGGGGCGGATGGATGGCAGTTGCTCGTAATCCAGCCCATAACGCTCCCCCTCAGGCAACACTGAGCAAGGTATCACCCCCCCATCCTCCCTCCATGGCCAGACGGAGCAGAGTCTCAGACGTTTTTAATTATTCACCAGGTGAGGATGACTCACGGTGGCTGAGCAGGCTTGAAAGGGAAGAGGAGGATGAAGAGGAGGAGGAGGAGGAGGATGAGGTGCGGAGGAGGAGAAGAGGATGGGTTCTGGAGGAGACCGGAGTTGGCACAGAGGTGGAGAAGGAGAGGAAATGATGGGAGGAGGAGGAGGAGGAGGAGAAGAGGATGGGTACTGGAGGAGAGTGGAGTTGGCACAGAGGGGGAGAAAGAGTGGAAATGAGGAGGAGGAGGAGGAGGAGGAAGAGCGGCTCAGATGATCAAATGCTTTCAGTGAGGGTTGTGGGGAGTGCAGCGATGGTTTATCTAAGGTCAAGCCTACGACCCTTGTGATGGCTGATGTGGGAGTTGGTGGATTTGTGAGTTTGTCGAAGGATTGTGGTTTTTATTTCTCCGTCTGGTTTTTCAGACCAAGGTTAAAATTCCAGACGTCTCTTCTCACAGCGGACGCAGAGCGACACAGCTAGCATACGCAACAGCAACAGGATCTTATGCAATTTCCTTCTTCCAAAAGAAAAAACCTAATCTTATGTAATTTGCACAGCAGGTTTATAGAGCAACAGCATAAATCTACATGTTCCTATATTCAAAATAAACCCTAATCTTCCTGCAAAGATTGATTCAACACTATATCCCTGCTGATGTTGACTGACAGAGTTATACAAGATTTAAAAAAACCTGCGACTACAAGACAGACCACACATTCCTTCTCAAAGTCCAGATTAAGTTAAAAAACACATTTATCAGATTAAGATCAAATCAAAGTGGCCGCAGACAAGCTAACGAGCTGAAACGAGTCATGGTTGTTTTGCTGTAATCAGGTTCCTGCACCGTCATCCCATCTGGACTCTTATCTCCTCCCTTGCCTGAGACAGCGATAGGGGCCTGTTTGCTGTAAACACATGTTTACTAATGGATTAGAGAGCGCACACCTCCGACAGGGCCCATCAGAGCCCCTCAGGAAAACACATCCACATTGCCTAGATCCAGATTGTTATTTGGATTTGCACCAAAAATTGCACAAACTCATAAATATCTAAACATGTCCTCGTGTTCTCATCAAGATCCATGAATTATTTCCTGGGAAAATTGGTCAAAATGTAAAATAAGACTTTTCTTGAATCCATGTTCCAGCCTTCCAACAAGTGGATATAAAAATAATAACATATAATCAACAATGTGTCTATGTCACACCTACTGAATAAATTGAACTGTATTTATCTTGTGCTTTTTTCCAGTCTCAGGGACAATTTGGATTCAGTATGTTGCCCAAGGAACTGGGGATCAAACCACCAACGTAATGGTTAGTGGACGACCCTCTCTACCTCCAGTACCTCAGAGTCTCCAATTAACACGAATGTCTTTAGACTGTGGGAAGAAACCAGAGTACCCAGTGGCAAGGGTGAGAACATGCATACACCACACAGGAGTGTCAGATTCAAACCCTGCGCCCTCTTGCTGTGACCAACCACTGGACCACTGTGCCACCCATCTATCTGTGGTAGTGGGCTCAATGCCTATAGCTCTTACTCAAGATGAAGACCAAATCCTTTTTTTGGTTTCATTATTTTAAAGGCTCAGTGATTTCCTAAGCATGACTGGGACTTAGTAGTTTTTCACAAACCGTGAGTGAATTAGTTTGGGTCTATTTTCAGCCGTGGTTTATTGCAGCAGCAGAACACTGTATGTGGAATTGACTTGAAGTAAATTACAGGGCCAAGCTCAACAACAACAATGGAGCTCTAAACTCTGTCAGGCTTCGGATACACAGACAATTCCTGTATTAAGAATCAATTCATTGCTGCTCTGGTTTTTTTTTATCAGGGATTTGACGGCTGTGAGAAAGATCTTCATTCATCAGCGGCCTGATCCTTTAAATGTCTGATCGATTAAAGCGCCTGGGTGGATTTCTGCGACTCATTATTATAATTTTTCCAGGGTCAGAGTGTGTATATGTTATAAAAACAAAAAGCTAGAACACAAGGCCGGCTCTGTGTCCGAGAGCAGAGGGATGGAGGAGGGACGGAGACGGAGCGAGGAGGACCAAAGAGAAACAACGGAGAAAGTGTGTTTGCCAGTGTTTCGGTTACGTGATGGAGTTTTGCGGTGAACAGATATAGGTGGGTGGTAGATCTTGGACGTAGGCAGGCGGGAGGAGCAAGAAGGTCCATTACAGTCTGACTCACACTCCTCAAAACAGCAGCACAGCTCGGGCCCCCGATGGCCGACATCAAATAGCAGCTTCGACTGAAGCCGGCCGGAGATAGAGCAGCCTCAGTCAGCTGGTGAGCACCGGACCAACACATAACCAGAGGACTTCTCTCCTCATCGGCTCCTCACAGACTGAATGAGACCAAATATCTGAGTTATCTGAGGCGTGAGGCTTCAAATATTACAATAAATGCCAAAAAAAGTTAGTTAAATTCCTGATAATGTCACAGAGTTGGAAAAATATTAGAGAATTAAGGAGGTTGTGTTTTCTTCTTTCCATTTGTTTGTTTGATGTAGATTCAAAGGAAATCACTGTGGTTCATGAGGTGGCTCAGTGGAGCAATAAGCGGTATCGATAATGGAAGGATGGAAGGATGTGGTTCATCTTTCTGAACATCAAACCAGTCAGATGATATCATGTGGACTGGGCCGAGGGTGGAGCTGGACATGGTTGTGATGGAGAATGTTCTGGGGAAGCGTGAATGTGTTCCCTGAGGACCATGTGATAAAAACATCAACCAATCACATAACAAACTCCTCATTTATCCGGTGATTCTTTACCCATTAGTTTCTTATTACAACTACCTTATAAAATCAGAGTCTGATGTTCAACTTGCTCTCCTCTCTGTCTCTGTCTCTGTCTCTGTCTCTGTCTCTGTCTCTGTCTCTGCCCTGTCTCTCCTGGTGAGGCGGCAGGAGCCGTGCACCCGGGGAGCAGTGACGCTGATCCGAGGAGGCAGGAAGCATGCTAGGACGCAGTCGGCTGGCTTGTAAACACACTTGGCCGCCCTTAGAGGACGAAGGTTGAATCAAGTGGCTGTGGCAGTGAACAGTGAAGCTCCTGCTTTACCTTTTCTCTCCCTCTTTTCTTCCATCCCTCTCTCTTCTACCCTCTGCCCGTCTCCTTCTTTCTCATGCTCTGTCACCCGGGCAGGGGAATCACATCGCCGCTCAGTGGAGCGAGCTCTCAGCTAAGTGGGGTCTTAACAGGTGTTTAAAATACACACGGACGCATATTTGTGTTCGCTTGGATGGCAGAGGGCGGCCATTAGGAAGCTCGTTACTGGCTAAGTGACGCAGGAAGAGGGGCGAGGGGGGGGGGGGGGGGGGGGGGGGCGCTCGACGATGTGACATCAGGCTGTTTGGTCATTTGGTGAGGAGGCCGAGGAGCGTGTGCTGTGTGCTGGACCTGAACGCTGATCGTGAATCTTTAGTGCAGAGACAAATCTTTATCTCTTTGGCTGAGTGGTGACACAACGTGACAAAATGCTCCATGTGTGTTGCCTCAGTCTCTCTCTCTCTCTCACACACACAAACACACAAACACACACACACTCTTGCAGACGCATCTGCCACATAACGAACTGCAAATCAACCGTCACCGACTTTTCATTTGAATTTTTATAAATAACTCGCCCGTCATGCTGCCGTCGCCTTGCGATGCTCAGCTGCTTTGTGTTGTGTGTGGATGGAGAACAGAACAGTGTCCTATTGTTCACGGGGGCACTGTGTCTAATGTGAAGCTAATCACAGCCCGGCCTGAGACCAAACTGCATTTCTACAGCTAAAAGAAAATCTAAGTAAATGATGGTTGAATGCTGAGACTTGTGGTTTGAACTGTTTTTCACCTACACTGAGGTTCCTAACCACAACCAGCATTTACTTTACAACATCTCTTAGCTTAGTGTTTCTTTTAGTGTATTTTTATTGTGGATCCAATATTTGTGGTGGCTGAGGGGTTTATACACTGCAGCCAGCCACCAGGGGGTGATCAAGACACTTTGGCTTCACTTCTGGGGAGCCGTCATGGCGTCCATCTTTATATAAAGTCTATAAACATCACATAGCATATTAACACAGCGTTACATCACTCAGTGTGACTGGCAGCACGAGACACACCTCACAGTCTCAACAGCTTTCAGGGCACATGCATGAAGGCCTTTGATTGTGCGGTCGCGTGTGTGTTTTATGTGTGTGTGTGTGTGTGTGTGCTCTCTCAGGCTGGTCACTCACCTCTCAGGTCCTGCCCGGAGCGACCCGGCCCACAGGTGGTGCTCTGCCTGGGCATGCGCAGCGAGGTGCGTAGCGGCGTGTGCCTCTGCTCGTCCAGATAGGCCAGGTCCTCCAGGTGGGCGGAGCTAGTCGCTGCGTTCATGTGGGGGATAGATGGACAGAGAGAGAGGGAGGGGGGGAGACAAAAAAAGACACTGCTGTCAACATATGTTCACATTATGCAACATATATAGTCAAAAAAAGCCCATCAATGCACAGAGAAGAAGGCGGCAGTGGGTCACGACCAGCCGGTGGCGGTTTGTCAGGTGACCAGGACTCGACCCTGTGTGGTTCTGCTCCAGACTCCCTCCTCTCAGTGTCTGTCACGCGGCACGGAGGCAGATGCCATCCGACCCCTCTCAGGATTAATTAGCTCTGCAGACAAATGTTTTATTCATGGCCTGAATGTTGTCTAACGCCGGCTGCTGGAATGTTCACACCTCGCCGTGTCTTCAGGGCCGACGCTCAAAAACCAGTGAGTGTTAAATGAGATAAGACGTCGGCGGTGAGGGCGAGCGACAGACTCGGTTCTCCGTCACACCCTGAACCCCGAAATTCAGTTTGGGGTGAGGGAGGATTAAGAATCTTTAGCATCCAGAGGGTCACCGGTACCTTGATGGGTGAGGGGACTCCATCAACGACTTTGAATTTCAACTCAGTGTTTCCATCAGTCATGAAAACACTTTTATTCACTGTAGAAATATCGGAGCATCTGAGGAGCATCATTAGAATGCAATGGGGCCGAGAAGCACGAGGAGTCAGACGAGCAGATTGGGAGATTTATTTGGAGGTGAACCTGAAAGTGAGTGCACATGAAATGTCAGTAATAACGCCTGAAAGCAGCGAGAAGCCAGTCTGTGAACTGTGATAGATGCTCCCGACAGACAGCCTCGCTCATAACTTTTACAGTTATCATCTTTTTCTCTCTTGAATAAATGTGACGAGCTCGGAGGTTGGGTTTAAATCATGTCGGTTCTGGCTGCTTGTGTTTCTTGCTCCATTTGATTAATGCGTTCACCGGATCTTGGCAATTACCTCAGTGAAAACAGATCCAGAATCATATTTATTGCCAAGTCGTTTTTTTTGTGAGAAATAGCTGAAGCCAGATAAAAAGGACGTTCTTCAAGTACAAGATAAAGACAGGAAGTTAAGAAGTGAAAGACGAGAAGGGGAGCTCAGTATCACTGCCACGGCACGACCTCTAAATAAACCTGATTGTTTTTCATCTAGACTTGTGAATTATTATCTGGGAAATTGATGAATTGGGCAAAAACATGAATGGATCCACTTCGTGATCCAGACCAAACTTTAATGGGTTCTTTCCTGACCAATACAAAGATCCTTCCACCGAGTTCCATGGCAGTCTGAGCAGTAGTTTGATGTAACGTAGATGAAATACAAAACAATCTATAATAGAGAATATGTACAATAAGATTGTACTTTTCCCTTTTCTCTACCACTCTACCTGTAATAGTCTGAGTTCCTGAGTTCCCAAGTCAAATTCAAGGAGTTGAGGGAGGCAGGAACTGTCAATGGCTGCTTCTTCTCAGTAATATCCTCTGTGTGTGTGTGTGTGTGTGTGTTTGTCTCCTGTCGGTCCAAACAGTAAGGCCCAATAATCCCTCGAAATGGCCGACCTCTGAGCCCAGCAGCTCTCCCTGGTGTAAAACTCAACATCAACCCTGATCCTGATCTGTCCTCCGTTCAAACAGCGGTTACTGTGACGGGGGAGTTAAGCTCAGTGAAGTGCTCAGTGTGTGTGTGATTGTGTGTGTGTGTGTGTGTGTTGCTGACTGCCTGAGTCACCACAACCATGGACCCAAAAAACGAGCCACATGGGTTTTCCCAAAATGGAGGAAAAAGGCAGCTGAGAATGCTGGAGGCTTGGCCCCAGTGGGAACGAGGGGAAGGGGCCTGCTGGTCACCAGACTGGGCTCCCAGCGGAGACAGTGGAGGCATTAATCTGCAGCTAAACCCGGGAGGACTGACTCAGGGCTGACATGTCCCACGTTTCTGCTCGTCTCTTTCAACTGCGTTTTGAATGTGAGGACTGGAATCTGTGCGCTCATCATCTCTATCTGCAATGCAGCAGGCTGCTGGGGATCCCATCCACAGCTCCTGTGCCAATGCGCTGAGACTGCACGGTGAGGAGGAATGAAGAGGAATGAGAAACCGAGTGAGGAAGACAGAGAGTGAATGGACAGAGGGAGTGGAAAAAAAGTAAATGAAAGTGATAAAAAGTGCAGCAGCAGAGTGCTCGGGCGCTTTGGGTGACGATACATCAGACACTTCCTGTTCCAAAGAACGCATGCTCACTCACACACACACACAAACACACACACACACACACAGACACAGACACACACAAGCTGGGCTGCCTTCCAGAGCCAGTCCCAGTATCAGCTCTGATATGAGGCTGCTGGTGATTTAAAACACCTCAGTATTCTCCTCACATCTCCCCAGGAGATAACCTGGGACGATAAATAACGGAGGTCCTGGTATTTAAACAATAAAGCTTCCGGGTGTTACTCAGTGTGGACGAGCAGACCAGAGACAAACAGGAAATCAGAGGAAAGACGCTGGAAAAGGAAATCGATGACACTCGTCCGGCCCTCAAATTGAAAAGTGTTGTCTCCGATGAGCTGTTATCTTCATTTAGTGAAATTAGAGGCGAGCGAAGGAGAAGCTCCCAGTGTGGTTTATATCCCTTTAGCCTTTGTTTAAGTCGGAGGGATTCCTCACTCCAAAGGCTGTTACATAAGCTTGTGCATATAGATGCTTCATCGTGGCTTAAAGGGTCAGTTCACACAGATTAGAAAGATAACTTATCCGGGTGAGGAGGCGATTTCTCAGCTTTTAAATCTATATCTCAAAGATGTTTGTGCATCAACCCCTAAATAAGAGAAGTGGATTAAACTATCAAAATATCTGTGGATTATATAAAGACTAAAAGCTGAATTGTTTCAGGAAAACCTGAATTTGCTTATATTAAAACAATCGGACAAATTAATCCATACTTCACCTAGACACTCAAGCTGTTGTTGTATGAGTTATTATTTGAAAAAACATCCTGTTTTCAAGCTGATTAAATTAAAATTTCAAACAAATCCACCAAAACAACATTTTCAGATGAACACAGCGATCAAACAACGCACCGAGACATCTGTGGCGCCGCCTCTCTTCACCTGGGGTTTGTTTTTTGTTTAAATGCAAATGTAATTTCATATCCAGATTCAAACAGCCTGCAAATATCAGATGTTAACGGGGCTTTAAAGTCAGGGATCTGCTCAATATCAATTTATTGTTTCCTCTGCCATGGTTTGTCTGTTTGTGAGCAGCATTACGCAAAAATGACAAATCAGATTATCATGAAATTTGGAGGAAGTAAGCGGATTGGATCAGGAACGAACCCATGGAATTTTGGCGTGGAACCAAAATCAAAATCTGGATGCAGTGAATTTAAATGTGGTTTCAAAAGGTTTCATCTTCCACATCCTCCCTGACTTTAGCACTATTGAATCTGCTGAACACCCCTGTGTGGATTCATCTTGTAGGGATCTCTGCTTTACACAAGCAGGACCGGTCTCTGCTCTTCTTCTCTGTTCTTACTTATATATATTTCCCTGAATGAAAACTTAGAAAAAACCACTGAGAGATTCACTCCTCTCTAAAACTCCATCACCACAAAGGGTAGAGATAACTCGGTCTTGGTTACTCCTTCCTCCGTATCCATCTTCAGCTCTGCCAACGCACTGCCTTCATTAGGTAATAGAGTACCCCCCCCCCCCCCCCACCACCACCACCACCACCACCATCACCACCCGCCTCCCTCCTCATTTTCTTCCCCAGTCGCCTTCTGCTCGTGCTCAGTGTCTCTCTCCCTCTCTCTCGCCCCCCACTTCAAAGTGCGAGTGTCTCTCTGTCACTCGGGGGGGATAGAAACGGTTAATGCCTGGGGCTTTGATGTTCCACTGCTGCGTGAGCCCAGCCAATCCTCCGCCTGCCGCTCTCCCTCCCATCCCTGCATCGTCTCATTCTTTGTGGAGGAGAGAGGAGGGAGGGAGGGAGAGAGAGAGAGAGAGAGAGAGAGAGAGAGAGATTATGAAACTCTCTTCCACTCCTCTGCCGCACGTATCCATCCCTCTCCTCGATATGGAATTCCTGTTCCTGACACACACACAAACGCCATCAGGTTGTTTTTTTTTCTCACTCCCCCTCTATTTTATTTTGGTTTGCATCATCTGCAGCTCATAGTTTTTCATGTTTCTTCTTCTTTTTTAAATCTGTCTGCGGCTCTAGCTCAGTATCTTTTGAAGGTCTGGGCACGGAGGGGCGGAGAGGAGATCAAGGGTTCATCTCTAAACCCGGCAGAGTCGCGGCGCTGCCAGACGGCCGAGTCAAACAGCCGAGCACGACCAGCATAGAGAGCGGGTCCCGGCGACCGGCCTCGTCAGGCACATCTACAGTGTTTAGTGAAATGCAGACGTGTGTGTGTCCACGCTATGTGCACACACACACACACACACATTATTTTCCAGTGGGAGTGCGAGAAGCGCAGAGTAGAGCTCATCGTCTGATGATGGGAACAATAACACAATCAGGCCCATTAGGGCGGCCCCCGGCGTTATGAAACCTGCATTTCTCCTGATATATCTACTGCTACTTTCGGGAGCTTTTCTGAAGCAGCTGCGGTCGACAATAACACACATCAATAAGACCCCAGTCAGCGACACAAATGGAAGCTTTCCTTATGCGATATTCTCCCAGTACGTTCTGCTGAAGCTGCTCTCTGGTTTCACGCCACACGAGAGGCATGAGAGTTTAGAGAACTAAATACCTCTGCGGATTTGCAGCTACCCGAAAAATCCAACTTAGCTATTTCCTCACTAAATATACATTTGATACCATGATGCAGCTCTTTCAAAAGGCCAGGCTCAGATTTTTGGAAGTTAAAGTTGATTTATCACAGATTTTCAGGAGAAATGTGATATGGAGCATATTTTTATATCTGGTGAATAAATGTGGGCCTCCTGAAGACAGAACTAGTCCCGATCATATATACAATTATGTGAGCTTTGTATATTACAAATCTAGATTGTTACCACACTACTAATAGCCAATGAGAGACGAGATAGTAATGTATTGACTGTAAAGAGGAGGGGTTTAAGCCATGTCCCACCTCGGTACCTGGCCCTCAGAATGACATCACATCTGAATAACCACAGTTGAAAGCATTCTAGTCTAACAAATAAAATCGTATAGTTCTCCCCGTTTAAAGTTTGAACCTTGCGTGAAGTTGCTCCTCCAAACCACAGATATGTTCTTCTCTTTTCAACAGGGTTCCATTGCTGCATTCGGGGGCCACACAGTCGGACATGGAGGAATTCAAAGGGAGGGATCACAGGTCACCTCGGCAGAAAACAGGCGAGGAGAGAAAGCTCGACGGGAGTGAAGAGGGAGCACGAGGACTGAAAACCAGCAGTTCAATCCAATTTTTGCCACAGACAGCTCTCCGCCTTGGCAGAATATTTACAGCATGCTCATGCACTGCTAAGAATCTGCTGCCTTTCACAGGGAGAGAGAGGGGGGGAAGGAGGAAGGGACTCACCTGCCACAGAGTTAGGGCGGGGCATGAGGTACAGAGGGATGGAGTGGGCGGAGTGGGAGGACATGCTCTCCAGGCTGCGCTCAGGGATTTTGTTGAGGCTGTAAGTGGAGGCGGTCATGTTCTCATCCACCCTGTACAGGAACGAGTCCATGCCTGATTTCTGGGACTGCCACAGCTTGAGGTTGGCCCGGGAGCCCTCGCCGTATTTGCCGCCTCGCTCCACGTTCTCGGAGTAGCTGGTCAGAGTGGCTGCAACAGAAGGAGAGACACCGTCACTTCACCCGTACATGTATCACTCTGAATCGACCTGCAGCTTGTTGATGTGATGTTTGCATCATCAAGCTCCAGCTGCTGCCAGAAAACATTGAATGACACAAGTCCTGATATAGTATTTTATACCAACAGCCCAGGAACGACCCTGCTGATGTCTACATGACAGTGGCACTTGATTCATCTTCCACAGACGGGTTCATGACAGGTTACCACAGTCTGACTGGAAACTCAAGACAGAGAGGAGGGAAGTGAGGAATCGTTTGCATTCATTTTGCCGAATCTCAATGTGAACCCCGCCCTAGTTTCAACTTATCGACCAATAGGGTCGGCAGTGAGATATAATCACTTTGGGGTTAAAAGAATCAAGCTGTGACCTCGGGCATGTTCCTGCCAACTGTCACAGGCTTTGATCTCTTCACAGATCCCAGACTTTGGAGCTGGTATCACGTGTTTTGTAGATTTGCTTTTATGATGTCACTGCCTTGCCTAAATTTTTACCATTAATAATCTATCGTTATTAGGATTTATTGTGTATCCCCCACAGCAGGGAAGTGTTTTTACCAGTCTTATCCTTTATATACTTTTATACATGTATTTGTAAATCCGTTTCCAGCTAATCTCACCGATGATCCCGCTGTCCCTGCTCTCCAGTGTTGAGGTGGGACTGGTGACGGAGCCGTAGGCGCAGTCCCTGCCGCCGGCCTGGCCTGGCATGGCAGGGGGGAGGGTGGAGCAGGGGCTGCCTGCAGGGGGGGAGGCAGTGCTGCTGGTCAGGGTGGAGCACGGGCTGATCCTCTGGTTCTGGCCCTGGAACAGAGACGCAGATAAAAATAAATAAATAATCACATTTCATGAGCTCCATTTGGTTTTAAATGAGCTCGATGAGAACACGTGGCAAAGAACAATGTCTGAACTTCTAATGTCTGAGTCAGACATAAAGGAAAATGTCATTTCAGTATTGCAGCTTTCAAAAGCTCAGCCCCCCCCCTGCTGCTTTCACCACATGAGTCAAGTCCTTCTTAGGATCGTCTCTCCCCCACACTCACAAAAACACAGTAATCATCATCATATCTAATGATTTGTGGCATTTTTGTGGGAAGCTGCCTCACAAAACAGACAATACTACAAAGCAAGTACAAAAATACAAGTATCCAGTGGGTTTAAATACCCAAACCACCTGTAACATCTACAGTCAGTGTGCTAATGTTAAAAATTATACTGCGGATGGGTTTCTCTATAATCCTGTAAGATCTTATTATATAAAGTGCCATGAGATAATGTTTGTTGTGATTTGATGTTAGACAAATAGAACTGAGTTGGCAGAACAAACCAGATGTTGTGTACACATCATGTGATGCACGACATGTAAATGCAGTGGGGAGGGGAGGTTTGCTGAAGGTGCGGGACAACCCTAAAAACAAACTGGAGTAACTGGGCCAAATAGATCTCATCATCATTTCCCTGAACACGCCCGATTTTCATCATCACGGTGGGAAAACTGACGCAGATCTGCAGCAAAGTGTAATGGCTTCTTCCATGACCCATGAGCCATCCTTCCACAAAGTGCCACCATCTTTCCTGGGGATCCCACCAGTAGTTTTTCCATAATCTTGCTCAATAACAAACAAACCAGCAGAATGGACTGGGGTGAAAACCTCGTTGGTGGAAGTTATAAATAACATGATGGATCTTACGCTCACTGACAAATCTATTTTCATTTGTTTTCCTCTTGACTGCCATGACTACAGTTAAGTCTAAAAAAAAAAGCAAGTGCCTGTGTGTCCTTTCCAGCCCCGGCAATGTTCGGGCCCCCTGCTGTGACCCTCTTCTGCTTCGGTTCAGGTGAGGAGACGAGATACCACGGGGGGAACAAAATAAAAAACACTCCGCTGTGTCTAATCTGCTGCTGCGAGGACTCACAAGTGCACAAACACAAAAGGCACACTTAACAAAAAGAACCACGCACACACAGGGATATACAGAAGCACGAGAAAAACAAGGAATACCGAATCTTTGCAAAAAAGAATCACAAGGTGTCTATTCAACAGTTAGAGAGAGAGAGAGAGAGAGAGAGAGAGAGAGAGAGAGAGAGAGAGAGAGAGAGAGAGAGAGAGAGAGAGAGAGAGAGAGAGAGAGAGAGAGAGAGAGACTGAAAACTAAAATGTTAATTTTCCACGTTTCTTGAGGATGACTGACAGGACAAGCTGAGCTGATAGCCACACCCACACATGTTTACAGTGAAGAGCAGGGCTGCACCTCATCATCAGTTTCATCATCGATCGATCTGTCAATTATCTGCTGGGGCGGCTGAGGCTCGTCAATTAAACACGTGGTCGGTCGGCTCAACTCCAAGTCCTCGAGTGAAACTCAGTGAAATAACAAGCCCCTGTTGGAAACTGTGTTCATGCACAGTCAGGCTTTAGAGCTTGCTCACATTGACACCACGTGTTCAGCAGGTTGTGAAGTTTTCATTTGAGACAAAAAGCCCGAAAAGGAGGTGCAGCTGTTGGGCCTGTCATTAGATTTGAGCCGAATTCGATCATAAACCAAAGTTTTGGACGGATTAAAAAGTCCTTCATGAGATTATTTCAGTTAATCCATGAGGGCAAATCTGAATTTTGAGCACTTTATTTAATGGCGATCGATTCAGTCAGTTTTCGACCCATTTCACTTAGAACCAAATGACTGGAGCTGAAGCTGAAGGGAGAGTCAGAGGATCGGCGTCAGGATTTATCCTCAGGAAACCAGAGATATCTGATCCATCGACTAGTGTCCAAAACAAAGTGGAGGCCTGATCCATCGTCATCCCTAAAAGCTGCACTGCGAGCAAATCCCAAAAGATCCAGATTTTTTATTTGGATCGACATCAAATTGCAAAAACAAAGCCCAGCCGTGCGTTTCTCCCTTGCTAACGATAATGTTCGGTTTCCATCGACACTGTCAGGAAGGTGTTATTAAAATCTTATTTACAGCCACTGGACACAATCAGACTGAGGGTTTCGCTCCGTCCATTTACAAACCTGAAGCGGAAGAATATTAGAAACACAAGTCGATATATTGTAAAGCTTTCCAACACAACAGGACTCGCTAGGAGCTGAGTAGTGAGCACTCAGATCTGTCGGAAACAAAACACAAACACTGGCCTTGAAGGACTGTGAATGATATAAAGCTCTTTCCCAATGTTATCCACCATAACGTGGCATTCACCGAGCGTGGGGTTCAGCATTGTGCACCTCTGTTCCTCCTGAGCCACAGGATCACACACACAACATCTGTAAACACACCATCAACACGCTGTCTATCAGGACACGTGACCTCTGGCCTCTGCTGTGTCCAACTGATTGACTGAGAGAATGAGAAACAACTCGCTCAGGTGTCATGTTTACAGGAGCTTGACCCAGTCGCACAACCGAACAACCACCCACACACACACACAGACACACACATGAATGGATACACCTTCAGACCTCTGCGCCCTGCGGCGACAGCGCAGCTCCATCCGGCGGGCTAATGAACCTCGTCTTGTGCAGGCCTGACCTTAAACGCCACGCGAGGATTGGATTGAACTTGGGAACGCTGCGTCTATTCGGGGAGCGAGAGCACGAGAGGCAATTAACTGCAGCGTGTCTGCGAGTTAAGGTCACCTTGTTCCGTCAGCTGCTGAGGTCCTGCACACCTCAGCTACTGAAGGAATCTAACCACGACGATAGGATATGAAAAATAATGTTTAACCCTCAACCTGTGGTTCCTTTTTGTCATTTTTTACAGTTGTTTACCTAGAGATTAATACACAATGTAAATATAGTCTCCAAATTAAACCTACTAAAAGTGTTTTGTTGAATTTACTTAATTTCTTTGGGCCAAATGGTTGCAAGAAATATCTTCATGTAAATCGAGACACATCTTCTAAGTTATCTACGAATGATTTTTAGGTGAAGTCCAAGTTAAGTGTACTTGTTATGTTTTAGATATGTTAATATAAATATATCTAAACTATTTTGAGAATTGTCTACTCAATTGTTTGATGTTAGGTATCCAAAAATATATTATGTACATTCAATTTAATTTAATTCTACAAACTAGATTTAAGTTTCTCAAATTAAATCCTAAACAAATGACAACAGTACCAACAGAAGCCTGCTCTCTCCTGTGTGCTCATCAGATGTTGCTCTTGTAATGTTTGCTGTTTAATGAGTCAAACAGATTGACAGTGTCGAACAGCATTTGGAGCAGATATCCACTAATAATACGTTTGTGCTGCGTGAACGATCCGACGCGGTGCTCTCGAGTATGAGTCACGTCTCCAAAAAGTGCCGCTTGAATAAACCTCTCTCAATTTACACCCCCCCACTGCAGCGCTCACATGGAGCACAGGCAGGAACCATCAGCCTGTAATCGCTTATCCACACCGCTTTAGTGGAAACCTCGTACCTGAGGCCTGCTCCAAATACTTTATGCAACAGTTTCGCCCTCCCCCATCTCCACCGTTACTCCCTCTCCCTCTGTGTTTCTGCCTCAGTTTGGAGAAACTCAAACCCGTCAAATCAGGTTTAGGAGGAGAAACGAGGGGATCTGCTACAGGGCTTCAAGCAGGAACCTTGTGCTGAGAGCTGTTTGTTGAACAACTGGTAAAGAGAAAAGGTTCGGCTGCAGGAGAGAAGCGTTAAGAACAACCTGCTGCAAGTCAACATCCGTCGGACAGAAATCTAAAGTTACAGATATGTGATGTTTTATGGGAAGGCAGGAATGACCCGTGTCTGAGAAGATCTGGTTTTTCCTGACTTTCAAAACGAGTGCAAACAAGGATGTGACAGAGATAAATGTCAAAACGGCTCAAATCAGACAATTGTGCTTTTGTTCAAGTTCCCCACTCAAAACCTCACTTATGATAAAGCACATCAATAGCGTTTAGGTTGATTGATTGATTTTTGACACCAGTCCAACCACAAGTCTCCTTTTATACCCCCAGGCTCCTGGAAAAGGTTTCTAATTGATTAGTGGGACCATTACCTGTCTCGCCTCGGGTTCCTCCATGCTGTACTGGGTGCCGGCTGGCCCCTCGTTCGCTTTGTCTCCCAGAAGGAAACCCAGGCGCGTCATCAATGTGTTGGCTGCCTCGTCCACCGACGGAGGGGGGCCCAGCTCCCGGCTTGACTCCCCTGCAGAGGCACAGCGATGGGAGGAGGAAGGAGGAGGTGGAAGAGAGAGAAGACGAGAGATGAAGAGAGAGAGAGAATATGTGTCAGTGGTGGGCAGGAACACAGCAGCAGCTTTTTTTGGACATTTTTTACACGGTCGAAAGAAAACCACCACTTAATTCTCTCTTTCTAGAAACACACAGGTTTTCCACAGCTCTTCTTTCACAGCAGACCTGGACAGAGGCTACACAGCACCTGCGCTCAGGAAATGAAAAACACCCTACCTGAGTTTTGCTGGAGCTCAGAGCCGTGCATTAAACACTCATTCCTCAACAGCTGGACCTTTTTTGTAATTTTTTTTCCCGTCGCTGCTTACATAAAGTCCAAAATCCCTTCAGCCACCGCCAGGGTAATCCGTTCAAACTGTTTACAAAAGCCCCCTCTCTCCACGCCGACGAGCAGAAGCCATATCAACACTGACGGCTACTCCTTCCGCACCAGCCGTCACCACTGCACCCTGTGTAATCAGATACGCCCTTCACCTGCATGTGTGTGTGTGTGTGTGTGTGTGTGTGTGTGTGAGAGAGAGAGGGAGGGAGGGAGAGAGGGAGGGAGCAGGGAGAGTGAGAGAGCAACAGCGTGTGACTTTTCAAAGTGGGTGTGTATCCACCTCCTTATCCCCCTTATCCTGTTTACAGAGGACTGAGAGCACTAAAGAGAGAAACACCAGGGTGAGCCTGCGTGATGATCAGATGATCAAAACACACACACACACACACACACACACACACACACATAGACACACACACTCACAAGCAAACACACGCTCATGGAGCTGAGGTATTTCAGTTGCCAACCATGAACCAAAACCCAAAACTAAAAATCCCTACACAAACTAATCTCTTTTTTCGGTGTTGCCAGGTGACTGCCCAACCCACAACAAACCGTCGCCTGTGGTGTCGTGTTTTTCCAAAAACACTTGGCCCTGGCAACCCCCCCCCCCCCACACACACACACACACACACCCCCCCCGAGGTCCTGACTATATCAAATTCAATTCAATTTCCCCCTTATTCACTAGTATCACTCTAATTACTCTCCCCGGTCGTAGAAGGAGTAACTGGTGGCGAAACACTAACAGCTGTAATTGGATCGTATCAGCCGGTGAATTGGCCTCGACATTGAGGATGTTGACGGCAACAGAAGGAGATGGCTGCTTGTTTAAATAAGCCGTGGCCAGGAGGCGGCTAGCAGCCGGGCTAACCGCTCTCTGCTCCTCCTCCTCCTCTCCTCGCTGGGTTTCCTGCAGGACAGGTTGGACCGGACTGACAGGTAGCTGCTGCTGAATCCTGACTGACGACCAATAGACAGGCCCGGGCCACAGCTCCACCCCCCTGAGGACAGACAGCTCGACTGAAGACCTGTGGGCCTCTCACTCTCGCCTGCTCGGGGGAACCTGGAGACAGATGTGAAGCTCGGATCCCCCCCCCCCCCTCGCCGCTGGACGGACAGCCAGGCCAGTCTGGGTCCCAGTTCCATTTACTCCACGAGAAAGACGGGGAGTTTTCTGAGGAAGCTTTGAAGCAAATGGAGATGACATGTTGCTGTGCCTCAACACACACACACACACACTCACACTCACACACACACACACACACACACACACACACACACACACCAATAATGAGCTAATCGCAGCATATTAGGTCCAAAGCGGCTAATTACGTATATGAGCTGTGATGAGATGGATATGGCTGCTCAGGAATGCAGCTGGACACTCTTAGCACGCAGCTGCACACGTTAACGAAGGCCCCCAAGGTCACAGACTCCCAGAGGGGGGGGGGGTCATGGAGAAGCTGCAGGTAGATGGAGTCAGGTGGATGCTGCACCTACATCTAATATCACAGGGGAGCGAAAAGCAAAACGTCTCCTCATTGTACCCTGTGTGTGTGTGTGTGTGTGTGTGTGTGTGTGTGTGCGCGTGTGTGTGTGTGTCTGTCTGGACATGGAGGCAGTGAAGGCCTCCTAGTTGACAGACTGGCAGTAGTAAGCGGTGAATACATTAGCACTGATTAGTCAAATGCTCCTGGGGGGGGTTTGTGGTCGTGACTGTGATCGAGCTCTGTCTGTCTGTCTGTCTGTCTGTCTGTCTGTCTGTCTGTCTGTCTGTCTCTCTCGGTGTGAGTGTTTGTCCTCGTCCCTCTCACCCGTCTCTTTGTCTACCTGTCGCTCTCACTTCCTGTTTCCCTCCGTTGCCCTTTTCTTCTTCTGATTTGTTACGTTTGAAACCCACAGTCCCCCCCCCTTCAGCTAAACATAGACCGTCCCCTGTGCATCCTGAAACTCTAAATTAAACCTACAACACAATCTAACACACAATGCTGTTTTCAACTACATTGTCAAATTAGCCGTCAGAATCTTTACGTTTGATTTGATGATGATAATGAAGACCATTTCATCTACATCCTGTTTTTTACACCTTCCTCTGAATGAAACCAAACACTAATGAGCTTCCATCAAAGGGGAAACATACAGGACATCACCATAATGCTTTTGTATTGATTTCTTTGTGTGTATCGGTTTATTTTTGTTTCTTTGAATGCACATGATGACAATCAAACGCACACGTCGTCTCACTAACGCCACCGACACGACAAACACGTAGACGCGGCTTCAAAGCCTCACGAACACTGAGCCACTCGACCCTGGGGGGGGGGGGGGGGGGGCATTCTCTCTCATCACAGTGACATCGTGAAATCCTTAATGATCACATTTGAATATGAAAAAAAAACTTATTTTTCTATTTCTCTTACACACACTACACACTAACTGTACAGACAAATACACACACACA
Source organism: Platichthys flesus (assembly GCF_949316205.1). Taxonomy (NCBI): domain Eukaryota; kingdom Metazoa; phylum Chordata; class Actinopteri; order Pleuronectiformes; family Pleuronectidae; genus Platichthys; species Platichthys flesus. The sequence continues at coordinate 17,163,713 of NC_084964.1, read as the reverse complement.
CACACACACACACACACACACAGACACACACAGACACACACTCCTCTCTATTGGATTCCTGAGCTGCGAAGGAGACAGATGGTCGCCATGGCAACTATCTTTGCGCGCAGCTCGGAATGTGTTTCTGTGGTGGCGCATCCGCTCCTACCCCCGGACCGTCCGCAGGTCTGCCCTCGTGCAGCCGAGAGAGAAGGGAAGCATGTGTGCTGCACGGGGGGGGGGGGCACAGGAGATTAGAATCAACGGGGGGCCCGGAGCTGCAGGTGAAGATGAACCATGAGGTGGCTACTGGTTCAACTGGGAGTTCTAGCTCAGTCCACACAGAAGCCAAGATGCAGACGTGCGGAATCCTTCTGATCAAAAGGTAAATACGTAGATTCACACTCGCTCCAGAGCTTCAGGTGTAATAACAGATATGAATAACAATGAGCAGATATTGAACGTGTGCACTGGCAGACACATCGAGGGGGTGGGAGGCTGATTCAAGAGATAAGAGGAGTGAATATCACATTCCTCATGTGCACGGTTTATCTTATCTACAAAACAACACTTAGATGTCTCCGGTATAAAAGCACCCAGCAGGACTCAGGATCAGTATCCACACCTATAGTCCCGCTGCTCGCTGTAAAGCAGGTTGAGCGCTAACATCAGTAGAAAAGCTTTCACTCCATAATGTACGGAGGACGGCTGGAGGCGGATTGTACAAGCGAACCTCACAAATTATTCACAAACCATATTTACGCCCCCTGCAAAATCTCTTTGTGGGCTCGTAACGATCAGCTGATACCTGACTTCCTTCCTGGCAGCAGAGAGCGATCCGATGATTACGTCACCGCCCCCCCGCTGCGACCGGTGCCAGCGAGTCCTTGTTAAGAGCTAAGATGTCCATCTGTCCACCTGGGAGGTCGTGAGACGTCACGCCTGAGAACTCTCTCCCTCTCTTTGTCCCCGGCCCTCCTGGTGCAGACAGCGGGCTCCTGTTTGTGATCATCTGTTGTGCTGCCTCCTCCCCGTGCAGCAGAGATTACCACTCCCACCCCCGAAATGTCACATCTGCAGCAGCTTATAGCCGCTCGGCGCAAACCGGTAGATTATTCCAAAGTCGGCTTCACGGGAGTGACGCGAAAGAAAGCGACAGTTTTTTTCCATCCTGTGAGATTTCCAACATGCATGTAAATCCAGGTGCTATAGCTCAAGGTTTCATCCCACGGTTCTACAAAGTATTTAGACTTATCTGCTATATACTCGAATACAGATCACCTGCTTAGAGCTCCCATTGAGCAGAGACTCAGCAGAGGAGGCTGACAGATGGAGAAAGATGGTAGCACCCTGTCAACCATTTCCCTTCTAAGTTACCACACTTAAGCCCCTAACATTCCATCCCTGTTTCCCTCGAGTCTTCGTCCACCTCGGGGGGGGGGGGGCTCGTTGACACTCAAGCCAACGAGCCGGGTCAGGAAGCTTACGCTGCGTTTCTCAGCAGCAACAGGAAGAGGAGAGGCAAGATGAGAGGGCAGATATACCAGAACCAAATCTCAGCAGAGCGCTATCCTCGAGTGACCCTTGTTACTGTCCTCCCTCCGGTGAGAGGAGGGGCTGGACAGGGACGGATATACAGGGGGGTGGGGGGGAAATCTGGACTGTCCGCGGGATTACAGAGCGACCGCCGACCGTGAACCGAAAACGGCAGCGCCACCGAAACAGGCTCTGCTGCCCGGGATCTGAGCGGAGTTGGGAGGGAGAGGGAGGAGGAGTAGAGCGAGGGAGAGGGAGGAGGACATGATGGTGGACACAGTGGGAACCAGCTACTCCTTTAATGACCTTAGCAATGTTTTCATCTTCACAGCAGCCTGCACCATAACTGTCCAAACCGATAAATGATCCTCATCGCCGTATGTACGGGTGTGTGCTCTCTCTCTCTCTCTCTCTCTCTCTCTCTCTCCGACAGGAACCGGCCAGCGAGGAACCGACATGCAGAAAGGCAACACAGCGGAATGAGGGATGAGCCGGCCAAAAACTTACCAGGGCAGAATGTGTCCAGGTCTGGATTCTTGGCAGTGGTGCAGGTGTGTGTAGGGGAGCCAAGCTCTGATTGAGGAATGCGCGGGCTCTCCACAAACTTTGCTTTCCGCAGAGGGGCTGGGAGCAGAAAGCACACACACACACATAGAGAGGGAGACAACATGCACACACACACAGACACACACACAGATCAGGGAGATGGAAGAAAGAGAGGAGTGACAGGCACAGGGACAGAGAGGGAGGAAGACAGTGAGTATGAACTTGAAGCAGCACACTGATAAAATGAAGACATCCGCTAAAGCTCTCTGAGGCAGGTTTGTATTCGTCTGGGGTCAAATAGAGCTAAAGCAGGAGCAGACAAGCACAGTGGCAAGTCGGGTACTGAGCTGAAGCGAAACATCTAAACCAGAAGTAGCTCAATGCACCAACTGGAAATATAGTTTCAGAAAACTGAAAAGATGCAGAGAATTAGAGATGTTCCTATTCCTGTGTCGGACCAAACCAATACCACGTCTTTATAGTAAATGAGTTTAACCAAGATTAAACTGACATTTTCTTCTTCTCATCCACTTCTTTGTTGCTCAATCATTGCTGAATCTCAAAGTATTTTATGAATCATCACACGAAACAGCACAAAGACTTCACCAAGCCCAAAAAGGAAAACAGGAAACCAATCGTTTTAAACTTTGCGATAAATCCGACTAAGACACACCCTCAAAGGAAGAGAGGTAACTGACAAACTTTTTAAGTTTATTCTATCTCTGTAGAAAATAAAATAAGTTCTAAGACATTCATTCTTTGTATACATTTGTTTTTCCAAGGGTTTTAACATGAGCAAGGTCGTACAGCAATAATACTGATCACTTCCATACAGGATTTCACACAGCTTCAAATACATGGTTATTTCGGTAAATGCACTGGCATCCGATCGGCACCAGGTATCGGGATCGATGCCCGGAAGGTGAAAGTGGCATCGGAACATCTCTGCAGAGAAAACGCCCGCTGTGTCTGCTCCTCCAATGTCACGATCACACCGAGGATGCAAATGAGATCCGTTTTGGGAATGTCCTCACGCCCCGAGTCGAGCGCAAAGTCTGAGACATCAAACGAGCCCCTTCACCACCAAGTTCACAGCGACAGGGGGGGGGGAGGGAAGGAGCCATTGGTGCTGGATGTGACACGATCTTTTTCTGGGTTCTCGGGCACGACACAGGGATTCACAGCACTGTTTCCCACGCCAGCTTGTAGTCTGCATATGGTGAGTGCGAGCAGTGTGGCAGCAGCAGCAGTAAAGTGACAGGAGTCTTCTAGCCGACAATGTGCAAACATCCATTCAGTGTAATCCTGCAGGTTTTCTTATTGTAAAAATCACAGATTGTGCTTGAATTAAACGCAACACTAGTTTCTTTTATCTAATCTTTTCTTTCGTTTGTACTGCTGAGGATGTGGGACGAGCAGGAGCTCTGCATAATTTCTCCATAATGGACTAATCTGGTTGAATTAGGGTTTAAACTCGATTATGCACTATATGCTGCAAAGTGTTAACTATTCATACCGCGGGTGAGTGCACATGTCCAAAGCTATCGGCTGCAGCAACACGGCACTGGAGCAGGAGGAGCAGGAAGTCAGGAGGAGCATCTGAAACATGTGTATGAGCAACAACGACTAGAGAACAAGCACAGGCTGCTTAAGATCTGTGTTACAACTACTGCTTGTATATTGTGTGTGTGTGTAACGGTCTACACACTGTGTGTCTTAGTTTATCAAAGAGACATTAGATCAGACCAAACTGCAGCTGTACAGATTTTTAGCTTTATGAATAAAACACAACTTGAGTGTTTTTGATGTTGTGGCTGATCTACTCATTCTACGCCAGCGGTAATGTGATTTAAAACCCTACAAATGTTAAAACTTTCAATTACTTTCACTAATTCAATGGGTTTTGAACATATGTCAGTGATAGAACATCTCCACCCATAGGGGAACATGTAATCCTTCATTTTGTACCTGCACAGGACCACGGGCTGTGTTTTAATGATCTCAGCTCTCGGTCTGAGGAACATGGAGCGAGTGCGTTTAGGGCGTGTCCCAAATCCATTTGTGTTAGTTTTACTGCTGCAGGTGCATGGATCAGACTCCCGGTGTTGTAATTAATCATGTGTGTGTTTTGGGTAACACATAGAACTAAGGAATTGGAGCAACCCCCCTTCCCCTCTTCTCCTAAAGACCCCCGGTGTGTTTACCCCTCAGCTTGTTGTTATGATAGCAGCTCTGCAGCTGCCTATGGGTGCATGTGTTATCTCATTCATCTGAAAACACTGCACCACTGACTTCACCACCATCTGGTTTTTGTTTGGCAAAAGTGAAATTGCCTCCCACTGCTTAAAGACAGCAACGCAACACAACAATGATCCTGACCACAGCTCATTTTCAGACTAACACGCCTATGGGTGCTCAGAAGGTCGCAAGTATCATTTACTACTTGAACAATGACAGCGCTTGACAACTTTGTGCCGACAACTTTCAGCCACACAACCTCCACAGCTTCTTTTAAACCTTGACTTAAAACTTCTATCTTTCTGAAAGCGTCTGGCCAATGTCCTTGTCTAGTTTTGAATTTTATGGTTTTACCTCTGTTATGAAATAAACTTTATCAGTTATATTATTAATTGTCTGATACAGATGTGCTAGCTGCTTAGTGAGGTCGTACTGCACCGTCATGCTTAGAGCTACAAGTGAACATTCTAAAATGTTGATGTTTATAATGCTGGAATTGTCCTTGTGTAGCATGTTAGCCGAGAGTGTTGGTGTCCTTAGTTTTGCAGGCACTTGCTCACGAAACAAATTTGACAACATGAAACTTTGACCTGATGTCGGTGCTGGACTAACGTTTTTAAAACAATTCCCGCTGAGGGTATAAATGTCATTCAGTCAAAGTACCAAAAGACCAAGTGACAATTTCATCCCGAGAGACAAACTACTCCTGTGGCTGAAAGAAAAACACAGAAAATCTGTCAGAGATGAAACACTGACTAATAATATGATGCAAGCACCAGGTATTTTTGCAGCGCCCCACATTGCAATGTTTTCCAACCAAAATATTTCCTGGATCCAGATCGGCTCTAAAAAACTACTTTTCTTTGTTTCCTTGACTTTTTCTTTGTGTTTCCAACAAAACACAGAAATCTGTTGTCAAGATTTGAGACATTCTGCTCACTCACATAACACTCAGTCAAACAAACAACAACAAACTCCACTTGGCAAGGGCCAGAGAGTTCTGTATTGGAGCTGCGTGCATGCATGTGAAGTAGATGGGTGCACGTGACACACACACACGCACAGAAATAGTGTTAATACTCTATGTGCGTGTGTGTGTGGTCTGGAGAAGACTCTGGTAATCGACCACATCTTGGAAGGGAGCCAGCACAGATGCCACAGTGAGAAACTACAGCTGACAGCCAGGCGGACGAAGGGACCTGAGTTATCCACGACTGGATCCATCGCACTGACAGAAACCAGGAGGGAGAGGCACATGATGTATTCTGACATGGAACCCTTCTGTCCCTGCTTGAGAGGAATCCACATCAGGCCACTGAGAAGGTGGAAACATATGGTGGTCTGCATGGGCTGGCGATTCTTTAGTCCATCAAGTCATTCCTCTATTTACTCCCTTCACACCACAGCCCTGACTTATATCATTAAGCTGCTTTTGCACCTGCACTGGCAAGCTTGCAACAGCTTGCACAAGCTTGTAACCAGCTCCAAGGTGAGTGTGAAGGACTGAGCCTTCACGTGACTGTGTGTCTGCAAGGGCATCAGCCTAGAGATACTCATGTGTGTATATATATATATACATGCAGAATCTGAATTTACCTTTACTCTGCAGTTTTTAGACCCTTTTTTTTTTAAATTGTATTCCTCCTGCAGAATATCAATTTCTGGATGAACCTACGGTGGATGGGAGATTACCTTTCCTTTTGTGTTTGCCTCCCTGATCTCACCTCTATAAAATGGTGAAGTGACACTGTCTATTGGAGTAAATCCCCTCTGTGGCACCGGCTCCAGCAGACTAAATCCCAGGGACTTCTCTCCTCTGCTGTTGTCACCGTGTGCCAGGCTGAGGATGGGTGACAGTGTGATGGATGGCAGCAGGCAAATCAACTCCTCTAATGAGCTTATGAATAAATATCTCTAGTCCGGGGTGTGCAGATGCACATGGCCGTGAAATAGATATTTGTTAAATGTGCTGGATGTGAGGGTGTGAATATGAATATGCATGTGGCGTGTATGGAAGTGTACATGTGAGATTAGAGCGAGAGGGGGGAGGCGATGCGGAGAGAGACTGGTGTCAATAAATGGGGCTACACAACAATGTGAACATTTTAAAAGAGCTGATCTCTATTCCCAAGATTGTCAAGCCAGCGCACACACACACAGACACACACACACAATGCCTTTGGTGAAAATATCAACAAGCCCTAAGTCAATATTGTGATTCAAATTCATGTGGCGTTGTGCATCTGAAAGAGCGAAGCTTCTTTTCAACGTGACAGTCCCCTCAGACTCAACCTGGGCTCTCGAGAAACACCTGACAAGATGTGAATATGAATCAGAAACTCTCATTTGCTTCAGATAAGAGGCCGATGAGCAAGAGCAGAGACACACTTCCACATGATGCAGTATCGTCTGCAGCGTCTCAGTTACATGTCACCTCGGGCACATGCTCAGACAAAGACATGTGCCCCACACGTGCGCACACTAACACACACACAACCACACACATATATATAGAACAATAATGTGGGTGTGGACGTGCACGTTGCCCAGCTGTCTGCACACAGCTCTACAGAAACCAACCACGCTGCCCCCGTGGCTATGGCAACACCGGAGCACGGGGAAAAAGACGCGTCCTGTCCACTCGTCTGAGGCGGCGGCAACAAACGCCGGAAGACGGAGATTCCACCGAGACCGGAAGCTTCAAGGGTCCCCGCGCATTTGCTGAGATATAATCAAACAGCTTGTCGGTGTGGACAGTTCTCGGCTGCTTCACGGGACCTGGGTCCTCCCCCCCCCCCCCCCCCCCCCCCCCCCCCCCCCCGTCCTCGCTAGTCAGAAAATTCAGCTCAGGAAGACGCTGGGGACGACACTTTGACATTTGAAGCTGTTAAACCCACTTTAGCAAGTTTCCTTAAAAAATGTGAGGACAACAAAGACGCCTTTACAGTTATTTTACATATGTTCGAGTTCCTGCATTTAGAATATATCCCCCAATAGAGCTGGAAGATCTGGTTCAATCATTATCACATCACTGTAAAATACTTTATTCAACATATAGGATATAAGACAGGGAAACTGATGCTCAAATGAGACGTAGTTTTGAGCCGAATTATTAATTTAGAACATAAAACAGCTGATTTATTAAAATCTTCAAGATCAAGACTATAAATTGTATTTAGAGGTGGAAAACCCTGCCTCCTCCATGTGAATAGAAGTCAAACGTCAAAGTATACATTCAATTTTAGGTAGTCCTCGTCTTTGTCCGAATCTTTGTCCCCTGATCACTACTGGGCTGACTGGTTTTAAATGTCACACAAGATGGTGTCCTTCATTTCCAGAATATTCTATGATAATCTATGATCAAGACTTTGTTTCAGGGACAAACAATAAAAAAAGATATGGATAATATAATATTCACCATGTAAATGCTGAATTTATTCTGAATGAATCCAACAAACAAACAAACTATGGTAAATAACAACATGACCTCCTCAACAAAGGTAAACATGTTTTTGATCACGTGTCGTCTGTGAAAAGGTCAAGCAGGACTTTGAATTCAATCTTCTCCACAACAAAGCAGGTTGTCTCCACACGGAGGCTTGTGAATTCAAAAGAGATGCACGTACAAAAGATTTAGTCAATTCAATAATAACCCTTCTAATCTTCTGTGACTCATTTGATGCATTTTCCCATGAATAAAATCACACAGATGTTGCTGATAAACAGTCGGGGGCTTAGCACTGAACCTGCTGTTTCATATGAATTCCACCTGTTTTATAATGTCTGACCCAGAGGCTTGTTCCCAGCGTGTGGACAGTTATCCGGCTCAGGGAGCTCAGGGGATTTTCCTGCGCTCGTCTCGTTTGACTTGTTGAACAAAACAATGCAGATGTGCAACACAGCGAGTCGTCTCAGTCCCGGCCTCAAAACACAGGCTGCTGACACTCAGCAGCAAGTGTAAGTCCATTAGCTTGGCTGCCTCTGCCTCCTTTTGTGCATGCGTGCGAGTGTCTGCGTAGGAGTGTGTATCCATCATTACAGCCCTGGGAGGATTAGCCAGGCAAGGTGAAGCACAGGCAGAATTTTAAGAAGGCGGAAGGAGGAGCTGATGTTCTAAGAACCTTCATTAGACGAGCTCTCCCTCGCCCCGAAAAGACGCTAATTCAGCATTTCACGTAACCTCATTGAGCTCGGATGCTGCTCACCAGTGATATCAAAGCTGCATCAACAAATGAGCAGGATAATGTGGAGGCCCTGAATGGAGGCGCGGGGGGTGGGGATGTTGTCGTCGGAGCTGTTTATCCACCAGAAGCACAGGGATTCTTCACAAAGCGTGGATCTGCATACAGAAGCACGGCCTCCGACTGAAATGTGTTTGGGTTTCAAAAGATTTGGAATCAGAGTTAGCTTCTGCTCACACGGGGCTTACAGAGCGGCTCCTCAAGTTACGACTGAAGTTGGACCCAAAGCACATGAGGAACATCCTCAATCAACAGTTCAGGATTTTTGTACATTTATAGCATTTTTAAATGTTATTTATCAAGTATATATGTTTTTTTTACAATCATTATTCAAGAGGGTGGTCTTTCAGGACTTATTGATTATCATATTTTTAAATGCTTTCACTCAAATAGCTTTCTTTGTTGGACAGATTTCCAGCTCGCCAGCTTCAGCTCTTCTCCTCGCACTCAGGCTGATTCTGTTAATCAAAATTCCCCAACTAATAAAATGCCAGGTGTTGACAAATGAACTGTCCCGCTTTAATTCTATGAGACCCCAGTACGGGCGGTTACTTTAACTGGGTTTCCAGCAGAAGCAACAAGGAGAAGAGCTGAAGCAGAAGATAGCTGACACGTTAAAGTTAAAGCATTACAAAATCTGACCGTGAAATTTACAAGGCCTGCTCTGAAACTCAAAGACCACACTCTTGTATAAAGAGAAGGAATAAAAACCCAGTGTGGCGTTTTATTAAAATTCACCACACCGAACCTTTTACTTGCTCCGAGCTGCTTTATTTTTTACCGTCACATCTCCTGGTCCCTGTCGTGTGTTTCCCCTTCACGTCCTCGCTGAAAGCTCTGTGGCCGGCTGTCTACTCTGGTGAACAATCCCTTCATTCTTGAAGGACTCCGGCCATTATGTCTCCGCCGTAGCAGCTCTGCAGCAACTGTTAACTTCCTTTTCACATGGTTCTGATCCTTCTGTGACAGAATGACACGGAGGCCTGACTCCGAACTTATCACACGCCCCCCCCACCACCTCCCCTCCTCAGCATGGGGCCACAGAGGCCGGCTCTCCTGAGGTCCGGGGGGATACACCAGCAGAGCTATGAAGTTAAATGTGACACCACTTTAACAGAGGGAAAGTAGCGTAATTGCCAAGGACACAGCGGTCTAATAATAGCCGGGCTGCGTTGACCTCTGTCCCCGGTGGAGATATTTTTAACCTGCAGGCTGCACATACCCCCGGCGACCACGCCCTCGTCATTGAGAAAAACCAGGACGAGCTTTGAGTTTCCTCTGTTGCTTTTCAATTAAGGAATTCAATTAAAGCAAGTCCATAACAGAGGGGAAGCTCCACATGACTGAGTTTTAAAGCTTCCAATCAAGCTTCTGATTAAGATGTTGAGATCATCTGCTGCTATATTTAGCAGGACATGAAATGAACAGCAAAGTCGCCGCCGCCCCTGAATTCCTCTCATGTCTGACAAACGCACTAATCAATGGTTGCTCTTATGCAACCCGGCAGACGCACAGTAGTTAGCAGACCGACTGCAGACGCTCAAAGTCAGAGCCGTGATCCAGACAAGTGCCTCATCGCGGTTCAGCGCCCTGAAATGACTGAGCAAATAAGTTAACGGCAGACAGACAAGTGGTGAATGCTAATGCAGAGGCTGGTGTCCTTGTGCTGCTGTCTGGAAGGGGTTGGGATATGCATGGACACGCGTACAAACACACACACACACACAACCACACACTTCTTCTTAAGGCCCCTATGTTTGCGTATCTCGCAGGAAAAACGTTTGCTCAGCTCTCCACCGCCAGCATTCACAGAAAGCAGTGAGGTGGTGTATGTAACCCACTGCTCTGTTTTGTAAGCAAATCATTATCACGGCTATTAATAGCACACTGCGGGTTTCTCTTTCCCACTTTTTTTCCCCAGACGGTGCTGCTGAAGATCCAGGTAAAACCAAACTTTATTTATAAAGCAGCTCTCATGAAAAGATCGATATCCCTCCGCTAAGCCCCGTTAAATTCAATGCAGACACACAATTACAAACACTCATATCAGAAATCATAAAAGTCCAAACAGTATTTTGTCTGAGAACTAACAGACGAACAAACAAATGCCAATGAAAACCAGGCGGAGTTAAAAAAGATGGGGTTTCTTATTTAAAAATATAAGACAGAGCAACTTCTTCTATTCTAGGATCAATTGGAAAAGCTATTTCACAAAAGCGCAGCCTCTCCAGTATAAGAGAAGCGGGGATGATATAAGGGTGGTAGCTTGTTTCAAGATAAAACAAACTATAAGAACCAGTTCAGCCAGTACAGAGTCACTAGCTGTGGCTTAATGTGATCTTTTCTCTTAACATTTGTTAAAGCTGCAGGAGAAGCGGTTATCTACGTCCCCACAGCTAAAGACTCTTGATATTATTATTATAGCAAATTGAAATTAAAATTAAGATTCAGCTCCCCGAGACTGAAATCGCTCTTAAATCCCTGAATCTTGGGCTGACGGCTGAATATCTATTCAAGTTCACAAGTTCATCTCTTTCAACCGAGTCCTACGTGAAGAAAGTCTTCTCCTCCTTTAACTCTGGAGTTTGCTCGGCCTCTGGGAATTTGTCTGGTTACAGAATTGGTTTTAAATATTAAACAGTGTATCGTCGGCATAACAGTTTAAGAACACTGATCACAGTACCAGGAGGTATCATGTGTAAAAGACAGTGGGCTGAGAAGAGTTCCTTGAGGAACACCAAAGTCAACATCACCAAAAAAAGTATGTTAAGTCAACGAAGTGTCACAGAAACTTGTCAAACACTAACTCCTTGTTTGCATCAACAAACAGTCTCAGTTTCTGAAGCGGCTATTTCTGTGCTGTGGCTTGTTTGAAAACTATTCATAAACTTTTGTAATATGCTGCTGTCAGCGAGACGACTGGGCATGTGGGTGAAACAGCTTCCTTCAGAGGTCTACAAGGAGAGGGAGATAACAGATGTGTCTATAATTGTACGGTCAGCCCTTGAATGGGTAACGTTTCTTCAGCAGATGGTATACGGGAGCTGCTTTGAGAGGCTTCGGGGGAAACAGGCCTAATTGCAGGTCGTTACCTGGCACAAACACTAGAAGCTGACTTAATAGAGCTCGGTCCTGGGGGGGGTCGAGAACACAAGAGGGTGACTTCATCTTGCTAATGGCGGCACTGACTGCAATTTCCCTCATCATAATAAGAGACGCTAACTCTAGATCCCGGGGAGTTTTTACCCAAGTCGAGCCATATTGCCTCTCTCATAGACTTATTTCGGATTATATTGAAAATGGCGCCTCAGTTCCGAATTCACGGGGAACACGACACCCTCCCACGAGTTCAGGGCGACCCCGGCGTGCGGCTCATCATTAGATTCTTCTTGTATGTGCAGGGTTTAGAAGGACAGAGGTGTCACCGGTGTGTGATTTACAGCCGGGGCGTCTCGCATAGAGCGGCGTGTAGCCACCTGTCAATAGAGCCGCTAAGTGGACAGCTTCGGCAATCAGGTTTCACCGGTGAAACACAAAACTCAGATGCCGCACTGTCACTACATCCCATAATTAAGACCATATTCATTTTCAGACCCACTCAAGATAAGTCCAATGGCGTTTGTTCCGTGGGAGGCTGCATGTCAAATGCTCCGACATATTTATTTCATAACTTATCTGACGCTCACAGGCCATTAGTCTGACACCGGCTCACAGGGATTGAAGGGAAGGGGAAATTGAGCAATTACATAAATCAATATCACTCTGAAGCGCAGCAAAAGGTACGCAAGGTCTATTTGGCGGATTTTCAGGGGAAAGTGGGCGAGAACGATTGAGAAGCTTTGAGTGATTTGTGTTAAACATAATATCTGTGAACTCGCCGGCGAGGACGTGGGCCACAACTCGGGCAGAAGCGGAAACGCTGAGATGAAAAGTAACCTTGGGAAAGACACGGTATCGCATATCCTCTCTGACAAAGGAGCCCATTGCGAACTGTCTCAAAGACTCGTCGGCGCCTGTTGAATAGCTGTAACTATCTTCTTCAGACATAACAACTTCTCGCATTAAATGTCCAGAAAGACAGGGAGAGGACAATCCTGTGGACGGACGCTCTCCATCATCACGGACGAGCCTTCGCCATCAGAGGCAGAACAAACCCCTCGACCCAGGAAACGCTCACAAACACAATCACGCCTCTTTAACCACCCTGAAATCTGAGTCCTTTGTGTCACTGGCCGACTCGTCCTCAATGACAGCTGACAGGCTCGGCTCATCAAACCACTCTCCAGGTGGTGACGCTAAGTGGTGCGAACGCCGACTGTGGGCGCCTCATCAAAACCCATTCACCTGAGACCGGCGCTGGCAGCTGCTGATGAGGTGCTTGTGTTTTGCTGGCAGATAGTGTTATTGAGACATTTTGTTCTGTTCACACACCAGCTAGCGGTCCCCTGGGACGAGGCAGGGAGGCAGGGAGCCCGCGGCACCGGGGCTGGAAGGAGGAACCACATCTCGGCACATGACGCGGTGATTCTGGTTCACAACAACAAGCTGCTGCTGCCTGCACGGTGTGAGGGGGGGGGGGACTCTCCCCAACAACCCGTTTATGCAACCGTATGGTAGATATGAGGCTGTGCTCTGGAAAGAAAAGTGAGACGCACAATAACAAGAACAAGCACCATTAGCCACCCACACCTTGTGCTTGGACACACACACACACACACACACACACACACACACACACACACTCTCAAAGACAATTGAATGCTCACCCACGCTGACGCATGAAACAGACCAGCTCGCCACGAAAAATAGCACTTGGCGTTGTGGTTGATTCACAGGTCCTCGAGCCTACACTGTCATCACAGTGCAGCCCTTTGACAGATGCATCGTTTCAGGGAGAGAAATCACTTTCCTGCACTCCTCCCTCCCGTCAGCCCCGCGTCCGCATGAACGTCATTCGATACGGCGACTGGTACCGCCGCCCCGGCTGCGGGATCAGCCAGCGCACGGAACCAGGAGCCAGCTCGGGCCGGGCAGAGGTTGAGCAGCAGGTGACAAGGGGAGGAACGGTTTCTCAGGCACAAATGGAGGAATGGAACAAGCAAAAGAGGGTGTGGCGGTGCTCACCATTCTCAAACCAGATCTGGCATTCCTGAAGGCTGGAGTACGGCACCCGCTCCCCACCTTCCCCCTCCAGCGACACGAGCAGTCCTTCCTCCCTGAGCGACGACCAGCTCATCAAAATCAAGAGGAGAAAAAACGGGAGGAAGAGGAGGAACGTCTGCAGCGGAGCAGGGGAGGATGAGTGCGGAGGTGCAGATGCTCTCCTCCTCTCCAGTTCCTCCTGTTTCCTTTGCCGATGAAATCTCCACAGGTTTCAGTGCTGATGCTGCCGGCTCAGCTCAGTCGCAGTAAGTGAAACGGAGCCAGGCAGATATGGTAGTGACGGGAGGAGCGAGAGAGGAGGAGGAGGAGGAGGATAGAAAACGGAAGGAGGGAGGCAAAGGGAAGGAGGAAGGAAGAACGGAGCAGTCACTGTGTCACTGGGGGAAAGCGGGGGGGAGGGGGGGGGACACAGAGGTGACACTGGCGGCACGCACCGGGGGGCCGAGCGGCGACCGAAACCTCCGCCGCTGTATGAAATAAATAAAAAAAATATGAAAAAGGACCACAGGGCAGAACAGGGAGTCGAGCACAGATTGGACCGAGCTGCTGGCCGAGCTCTGCGTGACTGCATCGGCGCTTAGCGTGTTATGTATAGATGTGAGAGGGCGCTCGCTCGCTCGCTCGCCCGCTCGCTCCACGGGAACAGGAGCTCAGGTCTCCAACAGATGAATGGTGCAGTGCTGCTGTTGTCATGGCAACCGCGGAGCAAAAAAAAAAAAGGAGGGGGAGGAGAAGGGTGGGTACTGGGGGAGGAAGGAGAATGGCATAAAAAGAAAAAGAACGGAGTGAGGGAGGAACGGGAGTTTTTGGCCGTTTGTGGACGAGGCGATAGGGAGACATCGGACCACGAGAGGGAGGTTGGGGGGGGGGAGGAGGAGGAGGGGTGTTATATGACAGGAGCAAGAGTTTCAATAAGACCTACTCCATCTTCCTCTGGGGCTGAAGCATCCCCGTCTGTCCTTGTTTTACCCTTGAAACTGTATTTGCACAGCTGCGGCCATGTTTTAAAGCTCTTTAAGGGGCTCGGGCCCTCGAAGGGACGGAGGTTATTGGGGAGCGTCTTCGTTTCTGTCCCGACTCTTTGTCAGACCACTATTTTCAGAGTATTTCTCTTTTATTAATCTCTTCCGGTAACACTTATTTCCCCAGGGCGACATTGCCCAACCCCGGAAAATGTTGCCAACAAGCCTTAAAAAGACGGTGACGGGGTCAAAGTGTTCAAAGTGCCCACGTCCCCTGACCCTCAGAATCCTCCTCTCATCAAACGTCTCATTCTTCTGCCTGCGTTGAACTTAACATTTAGAATCTGAGGAATGATAAGAGCGGAGTGTGTGTTGTTTGTGTGTCGCACGTTGTCAAGAAAAGGCAACGGGATCCAGTGGAATTACGAGTGGGGGTGGCTGATCACATGCTCGGCTGTAACTGTAGGCTTTTGTCCGTGGCTGGTGATTGTAAATAAAAATACTTTTAATGAATGAAAGCAGTTAGATGTTATATCCTCTTTATTCCCCTTGTAACATAATTTGTGTTTTTCTTAATAAGCAACAATCAGTAGTTTGTTTTATGTTAGAAACTCTTTAATGCTGAAAAGCTTAATTAGTTGTTTTGTGTAATTCAACATTATTCCCTTTGGGTTTGATACCTATTATACCTATTATATTTTCTAATGATCAGTGATCTCATTTTCCACGTTTATTATTTTAATAGCATTGTTTTTCACAACATCTTTAATCAATAAACTTGGTCTAAGATAATTTCCTTTTTGCATCCCAGACTTGAACTTTAGATATTGTTTTTTAAATTCATGTGTAAACTGAGCGATGAAGTTACAGCATAAACAAAACCCTGTGATGAACTCCAGCATTTCATATGAGGCGCTGCATATTTGATTTTGTGTGTCAACACACAGACGAGATTTCATCAAACCGAATTCCTTCCCTTTCTCTGATATTTGCAGTGAAAGTTTTTTGTTTGTTTGCATCAGTCGCTCCATGTTTCAGCTGTTGACCTGTTCCTTCTTCTCATATTCTGCATTTGAAAATACTGCAACAAATGTCAGATACAGGAATGTTTTCATTCGCTTCGTGCTGTTACATATACGCGGGCAAAAGGCCTGATGTTTACATCTAATAGAGAATAATGGAGATTTGCCCATGATATCTCATCACTGAAAGATCCAGACTACTTGGTCGAGGACTCAACTATGACAGGAATGTCTGTCACAGCACTTGATCCAAATGGTTCTCTACTGCTCCTCCTGAGGGCATCGCACTTCCATTTCAATTACTCCTTTCTGCACTTAACCGTCACTCTTTGTGTTTCACCTGTGACAGTGGAGCTGAAAATGTCACATTTCCTTTCAGCAGAACAAATGATTCAGAGGGTCCGCAGCGGCCGGGACGGGTGAAGCAAGAAATAATGACAATAATTGAAGAGCGGTTTCTCTCTGGGCGCTGCGCTGGGTAAGGAGGCGTGGAGATTGAGATGTCCCAAATGTCAGTGTTCATCTGGAATATTCACAGAGGATACAGATGCCATATAAACGCGGCGCTGGGTAAGGAGGCGTGGAGAGAGGGAGATTGAGACGTCCCGAGTGTCAGCCTTTCCTTTCTAGGAAGCACTGAGCGGACAGGATGTCATTAAATGTATTCACGAGTCGAGATGGCACAAAAAACAGAAGTGATGGATTTATACACGTTAATATTTTCTGATGCAACTGAATGTGTTGCTTCCTGACACCTTCAAGTGAATTATCTTTTAATGGTACTTTTACGTATAAATGACTTTTACTCATTGCATTTATCGGACTGTTGTTGTTACTTGTTACTTTGGAGGTTACGATTTTAAATGAATGGGTTGCTATAAATGTAGCTACCCAGCAGAATAAAATTTATTAAGCTACATAAAAATGCTAAATACATGTTGATACTATTGGTTTATGCACTTATTATCTGGCAATACAATGCAGTATAATATGATGCAAGAGCAAATAAGTAGGAGCTCTCTAAATGTTTTAGCTAGAGTGAAGATCAGGGCTATAACTCATCAATTAATACATTTTCTCATTAAATCCAATAATCATTTAGTTGAAATGAGCCCCAACATTTCCTGAAGCTCATCAAGATGTCTTCAAATGTCTTGTTTTGACCAAACAGTTCTAACTCCAAGAGAATTAATATAATATAAAGTTTAGATGATGAAAAGCAGCAAAATTCTCACATCCGAGACGTCGGAAACCTGAGATGAGTTACTTGGTCGATCTCATATCTAAATACAGATAATCAGATAATCACTGCAGGGCTGTCAGACAGATTTCCTGATTATAATCCACTGTATCTGGACTTGGCTCAACAGGATCATCCCTCACGTCTCCATTCGGAAACAATTATCTTCCCTAAATGAAAAATAGACTCAAGAATAAAAAAAGTTCTCAGAAATGCAGCATCCGTCACAAGCAGCTCCTCCACCAGAGCTTGTGTGTATTGTTCACTGCGGGTCCTTTAAGACCCCCCCCCCCCACACGCTGAGCTGTGAAACCTGACTAAGCAGTTCTTCAGACTGGTTCATCCCGACCCTCCTCACTGCAGCTGAGCACTTTCCTACCTTCATCACGTCCAATTAGAAGTGAGCTTACTGTAGTGTATCACCACTCCATTCATATACCGCTCTCACTGTAAGCACCACGGAGACAATGGATTTCAGATATACTCTTATTACTGTAATAATTGCAGTAGGAGTAGGAGTGTGGGGGGGGAAATAAGGTGCTATAATTAAACCACATCAAGCCTCGGCCTTGGCGTTGCATTCCGAGGGGAGGCTGTAATTGTATTGATTGCTGCCATTAATTAAGAGAGGGCATTGTGATCTGGAGAGAGTTGTTGAAATAATTCAATCGGGGGGGGGGGGGGGGGGGGGTTGGAGGGCGTAGCTGAGCCCCCCTGTGCTAAGGCACAAATAAGCAATCAGGTGATTAACCCTCATAACAATCAGGTGCTGAGGTATCACCACGAGACGGAGCCATTTTTGGCCCTCGAGGTCTCAGGGGGCGGCACTGAATAAAGGGAAAGAAGTTGATGAGGTAAACACAGGGGGGGGGCAGGAACCTGGGAATGCTGCAGATCTGAAACCAGGTGAGTACGTTCAGTATACTGCACTTGGAAGGTACTTTACTTGGGTATTTCCATCCCATGCCACTGCTGCACCATCACAAATCACAGAAGGATATTGTACTTTTCACGCCACTGTATTTCTGCAACAGCTGTACCTGGATTTTACATAAAACATTCATCATAACTGAATAAATGAACATCGCATAAGTTCTTTTTAATTTTGCAGGGACCTTTGTGGATAGTAGAGATGTTCTTATACCGCTACCAACATCGAAAATACCTCCAATACCACAGAAACCCGATTCTTTAAAGTAGTTGTTAGAAATCATCTCGACTTTGTGCGTAATTTCTGGAAGTGTGAAATTAGCCGGAGCGAGATAAAAAACTTTGATGTGAGCTGCTCTGCTTGACACTTACAGGTTGTTTATTTTTATCAACTGTGGAACTATTGGAAGGAAGTCACTTTTGGGTCTTTAAAGATTCATTTATTTGTGTTCTTTTTCCAGTTATAAGAAGTTACTTTCATTGTGTGTCTGTATTTTTCACATTTTCTTTTTAGTTATTCTTGTCATGTATTGTTTATATTTGTGTTTATACAAGAGTATTGTCAGGAGTCTGTGCCTCTAAAGAGATTTGAATGATTTGATATGTATATACAATGTTGTGTTATAAAGTGACCCTGAAGTGAAACATTGTGTTTTATTATTAGTAGTATTATCAGTACAAATGATGTGTCCATGTTCTAAGACAGTTAATTGTGTTTAATAACTGTGGTTTTTTTGGTCACTGATTTTCTGAGAAAGATCCAGGAAGAAACAAGTACATTTTTAATGACTCACTATACGAGACGATCTAGGTAACATTAACAATTCATTTGGAATTCATTAAATATAATCGTAGCAGTTGAACAGTCTGTACATTTTTCTCATAATTAGCAGCAAATTAAAACAGATTCTTCCAGGAAGATGAAATTACAGCTCCATGTGATTCACTCTCTGGTCATTTAGAAGAGCAATGGAGTAAAGTGTTCAAACTTTTATTTATGATAATTAAATTATTGTATGTCAATTATACTTTTACTTTGTAAGTGTTGCTGCTGTGATTTACATAAAGAAAGTGTTATTAGGACAGAGCGAAAACTATGTCTATAGCTCAATATTTGTAAGTTGTTTAAGTTTGAAGCAAGTCTTCTTTGAGAATAAAGTCTATTTGCTAAATTTACAGTATCTTTCTCAGACATATATTGTTTTTAAATGTATGTAATCTTTGTTATGTAAAAAGAATATGAGACAATGAAATGCAGGATTTCTTCTTCTCACTTTTCTTAGAGTCTTCTTCCTTTTTGGGATAAACTAAGTGGAAAAGTGCTTTTATATTCAATAATGTCCAAAGAAAATCCGGTGTGACCATCCGAGCACACCGTGACAGTGCAGCTCTGTACGGGTCCCTGCCTGTTCCACAACTAGAGGGCGATTAAATCAGAAAACTCAGTGATTCTCCAGAAAGGTCAGTTTTCGTAACCATCAGAGCCGAGAGGTGGAGTAACTCACCGGCACCACTTTGCCAGACGGGAGGGAAACGAGAGGGTGTGGTTGGCGGAGGCCACCGGGGGAAGATGACAGAGTGCCTTCAGACCTGCTGCTGCTCGCTCTCTAATGCACTTCTCCGTCACCTCTCTTTCTCCCACCTCTGCCATCTCTCTGGCATGGGAGCAGATCAGGCCTCACACACACACACACAAGAGCTCAGTACTGTCAAGCTGTGCAGGAAGTGGTGCTGAGTTGAATTAATTAAAGGGTGAGAAAGCCGGGGTGGATGAGGCCTAACAATCTGGTGCTCGATGCCACTTGAGAGCAGACGCAGGTCTTTGAGGGACTTGAAGGAGAAGGCACCTCCAGGCACCTCCAGGCACCTCCAGGACTTTTGTGCACATTGTCGTGACGCGAGAGCCGTTTAGCCGCCATGAGCCGAGTGAGGTCATATCGAAAAGTGATCTAAATACGACAGAAGACAGAAGCAATATCCCCTTTTTAGATAGAGAGTCCCGCGGTGCGACGTGTGTCACACACACCGGACACAGAGACACAAATCTGGAGGGATTAACACGCCGAGCGACTAATCCTGCCACAATTAAATCCCTCAGTGTCGAGCACACAAACACACACGGACACTTAAGATGACAAGTTTAAGTGGACAAATTGTCCAAAGGTAAAACAAATCAGACAAGGCGGAAAAAGCAGGAAAACACACAGTCGAGAAAAGACAATTCCTCGTTCCCACGTAAAAATCTATAAATACAACACAACACCCTCGCAACCAGCATCACCTGACTGGTAACACACATCAAGCCAAGTGACGACACGTGCATTAGTACGGCAAAGACACGTCTCCCTGCGTCAGGTGGGGAATAAGAACAGGAGCAAAGAGGAAGCATTGATCATTCACACAGAGAAACAATTGCAGCCATCTATTCAGGCTGAATCTGGGGAGCAGAGGGAAAGCCAGAAGGCCGGTGGTTCGATCCCCAGCACCTCCATTCTGCGTTGTGAAGTGGCCTTGGGCATCTGTGGATGCGACTTGTACTGTTAAGTGCTTTGAGTGAGTATTGCTAAACAAGCACAGTTCATTCAGCATCTATCTGCCACTGAACACTGTAAAACAAAGGACAAAGAGCTCAGAGAATCAAAGTGAAATATGGAGATTTGGCCCCGACTGTGTCTCAGATCTCTCATTTCCATTTCTCTCCACCAGCAGCTCGATCCCGTCGCACACGGAGCCCTCCACGGTGACGCGGCTCGCCCACTTACCGAGGCTGAGAATCTGTTTTGGCGTGCTTCCTCTTTAAAACCAACAGCTTGGAAGACCCGCGCCGGGGAAAGACCATAAATCGTTCTGTGTGATGTAAAAAAATCCTGGTCCCCCTGGCGTCATCAGAACCAGTTAACGATCTGAGGAAGCTGAGAGGCTGGTGCACCCTAGTGGTGGCTTCTGAATCCAGCTTGAGAAGTCCTTCACACCCACTCTCCCGTCACTGTGGAGGCTGTGCTCACATTACAGGCAATGCTTCATTTTCTCATTTTGAAATCCGGTGCAGCGGCGAGCCTCGGACCACAGCTTCCACCGAAGCACCAGAACAGCGCACACACACACACACACACACACACACACACACACACACACACACACACACACACACACACACACACACACACACACACACACACACACACACACACACACACACACACACACACACACACACACACACACACACACACACACACACACACACACACACACACACACACACACACACACTCATAATCCAGTTAATGGGGTTTCATCTGTTCTGGAGATGAGTGTGGAAGGAAACGATTAGCGGTGGGAGATAGAGTGCAATAAAAGGAAGCGGCTCACAGTCCGTCAGCTGTTCTGGGCACTGTCAATTAAGCAGGACTTTAGTGTTTACAAGAATTGGAAATTACAGTGTTTGCCACACGCCGCAGCTCGGCACCGGCTTCATGCTTCCTCTGCGGTAAGTGATTACTGCCAATCAGCGAATCAAACCACTCCTCTTCACTTTGACTCACAGAAGCTCCTTTAATTCCGAGTTTGACTCTCTGATTGGATGCAGGGGCACGGTGAAGGGTTAAACGGGGGGGGGGGGGCTGTCTTAGTACAATGAGTCCATGGGGGAAGACAAGATAGATCTGATCCAGATTCAGCTCACATCTCTGTTGGCTTCTTCCCAAAACCAGCTTTATTTGAAAACTCCCTAATTTAAAAAAGTAATTTAAATCCTGTGTGAATCCCCTGTGAGTGGGATCACAGGTTCTTTACCTGTGAGCTTCTTCACAGGCTGCAGCCGGACACTGATGGTCTGGTGGGTGAGCATCGGGGAGGAGGGCAGCGAGCGGGACACGCCCTCCATTATGCGAATGTGCTGCATGCCCTCAGTCATGGAGAGCGGCGGCACCGCGTAGTCTCCTTCGAAGGCGCAGTCGCTGTCGATGCTGCCACCTGCAGGACGGGAGGGAACACAGAATGTAGTGTGAGATGCTTTTAATAAAAATCTAAAAGACATTCTAACACTGACAGAGACAGTTTTCACATTTAAAGACTTCATGGAAGGACAAAAAGATAACATTCAACTTTGCTGAAGTTCTGCATTTGAGGATAAATAAACAAAATGATTTTTCTTCCTGAGAATGATTATGAGCTGATATTTATTTGTCATAGTTAATGAGATTGGACGAAACAACAACAAATAATCTATTAATGCACTGCAACACGACTCATATCCTCTCTGACACACTGACATCACTCATTAGATTCTCAATGTCTGTGTTTTGAACCTCGACAAACAATCATTTCCTCTGCAAATTAATTTGTTGATAAGATTTTCCTTCAGTTAAAGGTTCAGGGTGTAGAATTGAGTGACATCTAGTGGTGAAATTGCATGTTGCAGCAGAATACCCCTCCCCTTCCCCTTCAGTTGTCCTAAAAACTCAAACTATGTTTAGTTTGTCCAGTCTGGGCTACTGTAAAAGACCTGGTAGCCTCCGTAGAGAGGAGCTAATCATGATGTAAATATAAAGTATTTAAATATAAAGGGCTCATTCTAGTGTAAAGAAAACAACAATTAGGTCAATTTAGATGAAACGCACGTCTTTATACTTTATTATTTATTTCTGCCAATCGATCCCTTTCACCTAAATGTTACACACTGGACCTTTAACTGATTTAACAAGCTACAGCTTCTGTTTATCATTTTCATTGATGAACGACAAACAGCAACTTTATAATCGAACGGTGAGCATCACAGTGTTTATCTGACGGCTCCTGTTGGATTGCGGTGCTGTTGCTGTTTGTCGAGCTGCTGCAGAAAGTGTTTTTAACGACAGACATGAGTATTCTGAGCGTACGGCCTCTCCCGCTCCCTGGATTCTGGTCTCGGTGCAGCACCAGTATCGAGTGCAACAAGATTGGCGTGACCCAGAAGAGGGAAACAGCCCTGCAGGCAACACGAGCTGTTTACATTCACAGTTGTGAGCTACACACACTGTGTGACCTCTGAGGGACCCATGGAAACACAACACCCCACAATTCTACAGTAATTAGGGAGGATTTGTTCTAACCATCTGAAATATGTGTTTAAATAAACCAAATAAAAAGCAGCTGGGACCTCGAGAGCGCATTTTAATTGTAAAATGACAATGAGCAGTAATTACAGCCGGAGCACAAACAGCCACTCTCACTCACTCACCTCCTCTTCTAAAGCCACAAATCATGACAACTAAGGATTTGTTGCTTTTTTCCCCCAAAACTTCACACAATCGCTCCCCAGTGAACACAACCAGCCAGCTGTCTATAAACACAACATCCATTTTGTGAATCAGCTCCGGCTCCGGCTGCCCAGTCTCCCAGCAGGCGGAGCCGCGAAACCAACTGGTCAGGCAACAGTCTCACATCACACAGCGAGACGTGAAGCCATTATCAGACACCAGTCCCACAGGAAGCCAGCCCCATGTCTGAGGTGGAGATTCAGAACGAGCTCAGACACACTTGCACACAACGAAGAAACAACAAACACACACGTACACACACACACACACCCTCACACAGTCTCTCCCTCTCAGTGCTGGAGTCAGTCCACCCATTCACTGGGGAATGTCACTGCAAAAAGCAAAAACAGCAGCCAGAGCTGTGGTTTCATCCCCCGCCAGGAAATTCTCCTCATGTATGCAGAGAGCGGAGTGAATACCAAGTTCCCCCCCCCTTGGTATTTTGGTAGCAATTATCAGTGGTTGAGATCCAACTTCATTTGAATGCGTGCCAGTATTGGATTCTGCAAATATCTTACAAGCATCTTAAAATCAACAGTGATACCAAAGAGCTGCATTTAGAATTTCTGAGTTAAATTTATTTTCTTAATCATCTCGAACTAAAAGGTGTGATTCAGGGGGAAGGTGGCGAGGGAGGAGACATCCCCCCGAGTGAACACTTGGAGAGGAAATGATGGTCTTTACTTTTATATACGATGAGTGTCAGGTTCCCTCCATGACTGGAAATCAACACAAACACCTACCTGTCGAGGTGCTCGGCTCAAAACACGAAACGAGGAGGAAAACAAAAGGTGAGATGAAATTATAATTGCCCCAAAACATTCCCTGCCATGCGCTGACATCCCCCCGCTGTTGATAAACATCCACCGCTGTGCTGGAGGCAGCCGATTACCCCCCCGGAAGAAACTCAAGATTTACAGACAGAATTACAAGACTGTAAAATTCATACACTGTAAATATGACTTCAATTCCAGTAGTCGTAAACTTTTTTCGCTGGGAAGTCGAGTAAAATACAGCTCGAGAACTAAGGCCTCCGAGGGTTTCCTTCACGTGAAAACATTAAAGGAGAAGAAATGGAGTCTGGAAAGAGGCCGAAGGGAGAGAAGAGTGTAAATCAGGAGGAAAAGGTGGGAAGAGTTATTGATCTCAATCATTTTGCTTCTGATTCCCTCACATACACATAGTCACAGCTTCAAAATAAGACGAGCCACTGCTGGGATGCTGAAACAGGCACAACTCGTGAATCTGTGATATTTACAGCTTATATAATAATAAATGTTCTTAGCTTACCTTGGCCGACGTGGCACAGGTGAGGGTCTAGACCGGGCGAGCGGGCATCTGCCAAGTCCTCGCTCCCGCCATCTGCAGAGGAGGAGCACAAAGAGAAAGACAGGGATTGAGCTCGGCGCTGCAGGAAGCATCGTGGGAAGGTGCCGGCCAGCAGCAGGGCCACCTCCTCCTCCCCGACCAGCCAGGTGTGGGAGCGCAGGACTCCCAGCAGGCTGCTCACACACAGCCCCTCCACGCCCTTCCTCCTGGGGCCCAGGCGGCCCCTCATGGTGGCGAAGGGGGACCGCGCCACCACTCTCCACTTTTTCCTCCTCCCCATCGTTAGACTAAACATCGGCAGGGCCTGCCCATGCAGATAACAACGCAGTTTACATTACAGCCACTGTAGCATGAAGAAAGTCCTGTGGTCGAGCAGCAGTCCCCGAGCTCACTGGGCTCCATGGTCCAACGAGCAGGGACTAGCAGTGAAACAGTGGGCGTCTCCCTGGATGGATCCACATACGTTAATGATACGAGGATCAATTACGCCCCAGGGAGCGGGCAGGCCGAATTAAGCACAGTGGATGGAGCTGGAAGGGTAGGGGGGAGGGGGGGGGGTAGCATCACAGGGCAGCACAGTCAGTGTCACTGGGGATCATTTCATAATCCTGTTCAAGTGTGGAGGGATCTACTGTAAAGCACGACAGGCCGGCAGAGGAGCTTTGGAGCAACTGATTTATACTCTGAATAAATACGTCCCACTGGAATTAAATGGGCTATTAATACAATCTAAACTAAGCCACTTGTGTAGGAACTGGTCTGAGCCCATGGATTTCCTATGTGTGTGGAAAGATCAAACGCAGGCGAAGAAAGGAGTGGTTTTATCTGTGTGTTTCCATCGCTAGCTCTCGCCACCAGCCCGGCACAAACCCAAACAACTACGCAAAGAATTATCTCCACCATCACAGGCTTACACACTCACACACACAGACACACACACACACATTGTGCGGCAGCAGCCATGCAGCAGGCTCGATTGGCTCGCTGGTGGAAAGATCAAGCTTGTCGATGGACGGATAGAATAAGCCGTGGGGCATGATTGTGTGAGAACTGGGCCAGGCCGAGATTGACACCGATTGTGGGAGGAGTCTTCCGCAGAGAGAGTTTGTCGGCACTCGCTTACAGACGTGAACCAATGAGGACAAGTCAAATGAACACGTATACTGGAATGAGAAATGTGAGGCAATCTGAACATAGAATGGGAATGATTTAGTAAAAATTCCAGTAACTTTGCAGCAGTATTATGCAAAAAACTACTGGATGCATTTCCCACAAATCTTCAGGGGTCGGATCCAGAAAAGTTTTTTCACTTTCTTTAACATTGCGAGATATTTTTAACATTTTCACTGATTTTTCAGAGAATAACGTTCTAGTGAAATGTGGTTTCATACAGGTGGAGGTAGGTGTAGCTGGGAAATGCGATGCAGCCTTAGAGGCTTGTTTCGAGGGTCAGGGTCAAAGGACTGTTGGGCCTGGGCGGAGATATCTGCACTCCTGAGTGTCACTTTAGTTTTCAGGTGATTTTAAAACATTTTCAGCTTTTTCATTCTTGCTGTTAAAAAACTAAATCCTACATCCTGCTGCCGGCACTTCCCCATTCTGACGTCTCCATGTCTCCATGTCTCCATCGCAGGCACATCAGACCAAAAATAGCTTCTCACCTCGCCTACCTGATGAGCCCTATCGGCTGCAAAATCAATGTCGTGAAAGTCAATACGGGCTTTGAAGAGGAGCACTCGCTGTGAGCCCAGCTCGCACAGTGAGCCGTGAAAAAAGCACAACACATTCACATGCAAACACGTATGAAGAGTGTGATGCTGCGAGCGGAGAGCCCGGAGACATACAGTCACAGATTCTGCACGCTAGCTGCGCTCCTGTGGCGGAGCTGATTAGCACCTCGGTGACGTCTCGGAGCAACGTGCTTGTCATCAGATGAGTTGAGAAGCTGGAAATGTCACGACTGAGTCTTCTAATCTTTTAAATTGAACGGAGGACAATAAGATGTAGGATTAGATAGAATAGAGGACACATCTCTTGAGCCTGCTCTTCTTCAGGTGCGTGGGTCTGCAGGTTGTTTAATTGCCACAACTTAATTCTCCTAAAAGTAAAACACGCTGTTTTATGGCACAGATTTGATCTGAAGCTGAAAAGAGCTGCAAGCTTTGCTGCAAATGGAATAATTCTTATTCACGTAGGATTCCAACCAACATTCCTCCCATTTAATGACAAACATCTGCATTTTAAATCCTTGTTTACTGATGTTTCAGGTAAATTCCTCACCGGGCTTCACCTCTTTACCGCAGCCTCCTGTCTCCTGACTGAAGTTTCTTTTTTGGCTTGAGAAACACATCTTTTGTGTCTCTCATTTCAAAGAGTAAGCTTCTATTCTTCCGGGCCGATTGCTCTCTTGTTACCAGTGATCACTCTGCATTGTCCTGACGCACAGATCAATGGCATATTAAGCAGGGAACATGAAAGGGGAGGACCCACGGCCGTCAGAAGACAGAGACGTGTTTTCATCGCAACCACAGGGACACACAGTGGATATCAATCTTCTTCTCTACAGAACATCCGTCAACCTCTCGTGAGGATGCGACTGCACACGGCTCAGTGTCTGATTCCAAGTCAGTACAGACGGTCTGTGCTCTGTAACCACATCCTATTCAGCTGGAAAATCAAAGCTTTACTCCCTCTGAAAGTAAAAGCAAAGAAATAATGGTGCACTTACTCTGTTGGCTATTCTCTGCAGCCGTAATGCCTTGGTGGGGTGTCGGGGTGTCAAAGGAGCAAGCCAATTTCGCACTTTGACAAAGAGTCATTACGGGAGAAGTCAGTGTGACTTCTGATCAAGATCCCGCCGAGCGCGGAGGAGAAGTCTGCTATCATTAGTGTTCAGGCTGACTTTGATGAACCTGTCTGTGTTCGACGTGACCTCTGCTCCAACACCAAGCTCCTCTCCCAACTACAGAGTTATTACTATAAATTGTGCTCATTTGTATGATAGCCTTTGGCATAAAGAGAAAGACACACAGCTAAATCATTGCTGGTTATGACATGAGCGGGTTTTTGGATGTTTTTGCTGGACATCCCCAAAAAAACGGGGTGGAACAAATTAGGATCCGAGATGATTCGGTTCCTTTTTGCTGCGAAGGATCAATCACGTTACGCTCAAAAGGAACCGATGTACTCGCCACAAAATACAGTCGCCGCCAGTCTTTCAGATGAGAGTCGCTCCAACATGACCAACAGCAGGAGGAGAAAAAGAGATTGCAACTAAAGTGTGGAATTTAAGCTTTTTTCAGACCTGCACTGAACTCTGGATATTCCTGAAATAATCCGGAGGAGTTGTATGTAAGAGGAGAAAAGCGATTTCAACGTCCTACCTCCTGCATCATCTTCTCAGACGCCATGCACCCTCCACTTGAATGCTATGGAGGATTTCCTGTTGTAGTGTCTGACCTGGACAATCCCCTTCTATGTTGCTCATTGAGATTGAAAGTCTGGACCCAGTTGTCTGGATTCTTTCCAGAGTTCATTTCTGAAAACGTCCTGAGTCACCTTCCGTACAGGAGCCCTGAGATTAACTTCCTCCAGCTCAATAACTTCACCCCCTGATTTAAGGTTCAGCTCCTTTCTACCTTACCTTTGCTTATTGCCTCCACAGGGCCCTAATGTTGTGGTGTGGCCAACTTGTTTGTCAAGCCCCAGGAAGGAGTTGTAGTCTAATTAAACACCAGTTAGTCACAGCAAATCTTTCTCCCCATTCATCAAAATAATATCCCAGGTTAGAGGTGCAGATTTAACATCTATTTTATCACAGCTCCTTTGTTACGCTTTACTACGGACACAGAAATCCTGTTTGCACTTTGCATAAAACGTCTCAGAAGACAGGATAATAAAAGATTGATTCAAGAAATGATACATTTCTAATGAAGTGCGTGTCATCCTGGCAAAAGCCTGAAAGCCTGTTATACACTTCTTTTTCCAGCGTGAGCTAAATGTTTAACGATTTTAAATCCTCATAAATCAGATGCAGAAATGCACGAGCTGGGATATTAAGACACGCCGACATTTATTCAGGTAACTGGCTCACAGATAAAAAGTGAACACTGTATATCACAAGGAGCCGCCGCTCGTGTGAGGAGGAGCACCCTGGGTCATTTACACAAATAGACTTTGATTGTGTTAAAGATAAGCTGGAGGGGAAAAAAAAAAAGCTGATTCCTGCAGAGAGTAATAATCAGTGCTGAACTGCAACCGTTCAAGTGTGTTACAGGAAGTCAAGTTTATCCTAGAAATGACAAAGCTGCAGATGTATGAATCAACAAGGCCTCCGATTATGATGATTATCAATTACAGCATAATTAGTTTTGACTAACTGAAAACCATTTGTTCCGTAAATGTTTGAAAAGAGGGAAAAATGCTCAACGGGAGTTATTAGAGCTGATTCTCGAGACATATTCCTGAAATGATCTGGTGTCGCTGTATGTGACGATACTAATGTCAGAGTTAGTGTCTCCGAACATTTTCTAGAACTTTTCCTGTCAGCACCCTAAGAAAATGTCCCTTGTTTGACCGACAACCTGAAACCCAGAGTTATTCAAAACACTGTAAAAAAAGCTGACCACTTTAGCTCAATTTGACTTCAAGAACTTTTTGTTTGTTGATTCACTAATTAATTCATCAATTAATCGTCGCACCCTTTCAGCACAAGTATGCTAAAATGCTAAAGTGTGCGACTGAGGGTTTGGTCTCGGATAAAAACTCTTTAATCAGATTCACAACAAAGCGGAGCGTCTTAATGAATCACTCCACCGCAGCGCGCCGCACTGAGCCGTAAGAGAGCACAGACATCTGCTCGCTTGTAAAAAGTTGGCAGACAGCTTCATTAGCATGAGCCTCGGTGTACGCTGACACACAAGTTCATGCGCAGAATGATAAACACACACGTACACGTGTACACACACACACAAACACGTCCGCTATGAGAGAGCTTGTCGAGTGTTGTGTCTCCATTTCTGAAGGTTCTGACATCCTGGCACTGAGTAATGGGAATCTGTTTATCAAACCCTCAACACACACACACACAAACCAGACTTGGATAAATCCACATCTGGACAGCAGGCAGATGTGGAGGTCTCACTCTCCCAAACAACTATGAAGACAAATTATCCAGCGATATCCTCCCTGCAAAATATGATTCAAAGTGGATCTGTGGAGTTGTGCAATCTGCATTGACTTGGGTAAAGTTCAGAGAATCCACCTC
Source organism: Platichthys flesus (assembly GCF_949316205.1). Taxonomy (NCBI): domain Eukaryota; kingdom Metazoa; phylum Chordata; class Actinopteri; order Pleuronectiformes; family Pleuronectidae; genus Platichthys; species Platichthys flesus. Next base: position 17,133,961 of record NC_084964.1, on the reverse strand, counting down.
TGGTTCAGTTATTCAGACTTTTGTTTTGACAAATCACACATGAAAAATGGAGAAGTGGTGATGGAAAAACAGCAGAATTAAATTAAACATATGGTAAATACACTAGTTGTATTTCTCTGTTAAAGCCCCTGACAACTTGGTTTGAAATGTTTATTTCCCTCAACTGTTGCCACAATTCGAAACTAATTCAATCTATTAAAAAAATCTCTCTGTAAAAATACCATTTTGAATTGTGGCCGTTTGAGATGCCAGCTAAATTACAGCTGGGACAGCAATTCAGAAAATACATTTAAATAATTTAAATAACTTTTTATGTATCCTGGATGTGCGAGACGGGACATGTTGCTCAGTGTTTCAATCATAAACTGTTTGTAAAGATGAATGACCCGTCAGCACTTCCTCCATCTTGCCCTTTTGACGTCATTTGGAGACGGAGTTTGCACAGTTCTGATGCAAATGTTCACTAAACAGTCAATCATCATGTTTCACCCCGTTTTTATAGCATCAAATAACTCAAACGTACACTTGAATAGACATCAGTGTGATAAGAACTACCTAAAAACTGTATTACCTGCCCTGACAGACCAAAAGACGAGCCTGTCAGCACTTAAACAATCCTCGATCGAGGGAGGACAAACTGCACCGGTTACGAGGACTCCCAGCTGAGGGAAGATGCTGTTCTGGACCTCTGTAGTTGTGAGTCTGTGGGGACGCCATAACGATGCTGATCCGGATAGTGGGAGGAAGATTGAGGGAGGGAGGGTTCGACGAGCCGGTAGTTTCACAAGCTGTTAACTGCGTTTAGGACAATGCCCACATCGGATTTGATTTAATATGTGTTTCCTCCTACTTCACAGGCAAGAACTGTAAAAAAAAAAAAAAATCCAACAACATGGTGGGCTGTGTGGGAGCAGACTCTTGTGAATCTTTCTGTCGGCTGAAAGAAGCAATAATGCAGCAGAAAACACTACCTACCCAACGTCAGGCCTGAATGCACAGACTGGATTTCAACAGACTGACTTCAGATAATTATTTTTTGTACTTGAGTCTGTTTATTACGAGAGGAGAAAGCAGGGAAACAGTGAAGCTGCAAACAATGAGCTGAGTGCAAAAGCACAATGAAAGGTAGGGGAGCTTCAGGTGATTATTCTCTGGAGGTTTGTCACTAGGAATGAACTCTTCAGTAGTTTCATCTTGTCATTAAAGACACTGTTAATATGAATACAGATTATTACTGTTTAAAATGAATAAAATGTACAAACCATGATTCATGCGTTTAAAGGTTCAGTGTCTAGGATTTAGTGACATCTAGTGGTGAAGTAGCATGTAGCCGCTAAATACCTCTCACTTCACCCTCCCCTTCCAAGCTTAAAAGAGGAAAGGTATTTAGTTCGTCCAGTCTGGGCTACTGTAAAAAACATGGGGGCCTCCGTAGAGAGGCCCGGAAGTATATATATATATTTGTATATATATATTTAAATATACAAATTAGAATAACCTAGTACAACTACACCGATAAAGTTTATACATCGGACAATATTAGATTTGCTGCATATATTAAATCTGTGTACAATAAATTGTTATTTCACATTTTAATGCATTTTTTTTAGCTGTAAACTAAATTATATGACTGTTATTTGATGAAACAAAACATTTATGACTACATTTGATTATTATTTATTATTATTGTCATTTATAGCGGCAAAGACCAAGTCTTGGCTGTGCCAGTGGTTCAAATGGTTCAGGATCTGTAAAGAACAAATCCTTATCCTCATAGATCGATTGAAAACATCTGATTTTTAAACTCTGAAATATAAATATTGGCACTGATTTCTAATAACCGTAAAGGCTTGCTTTTAACCTGTACATCTCCAGTGTACAGAATGCATGTTTGGTGTGTTGAGGACGTGTTTCCTTGGCTGAACATAACTATCTATCGCCTCCCACCTTCTAGAGAAGCCCAGCGCATGTGACCCCTGACCACGGAGGTATATCTGGAGGACAGTGAGCAGCATGGCGGCGGCGGTGGGCCAGAGAGGTGACGCATACATGAGTGGCTGAGTGCGTCAAGCTCTGGCTGACAGCACCACGACTCAGCAGTGTCCTGGATGGATGGACGGAGGTGTTATGATGGAGGAAGCATGAATAGAAAATGTGTGTACGTGTAGCTCGGAGAAAGAGAGAGGAAGCGAAAGAGAGAGAGAGAGAGAGAGACGGGGAAAAAGAAGAGTGATTCCTCGACTCCTACACGGCCATCCGATGCTGAAAAAAGCTGTGTCGCAGCACTGAGTGGGTGGGCTTCGTTTAAAAAAGAAAAAGAGTCTGGAAAACAAAGAGCGGCTGCATCAAGCATCTCCTACCTTCAGTCTGACACACCACTGGGGTTACATCACAGAGCGCAGAAGTGAAAAGCATGCAGCAAAAAATAACCGAGCGGAAATGGAAGTGTTAGAGGTAGGCTTTTTTTTTTTTTATTTGTTGCTTCGGCTGCCTTGAGACTGAGAGAGTGACTGAGAGCAGGAGCAGGGAGATAAAAAAAGGCTGGTACGGCTCCTGGACTTCCTGCAGGTGCTCCAGTGAAGAATGATGCGGTTGTTTCGGTGCCTGACAATGACATAGAGGGACCCCCCCAAAAAAAGACTGTGAGGTCTGTCCATTATATGCTGCAGGAACTCTCCACTGCAGGATCCAGGGTCTAAATTAAGTTTAGGGGGGAAAGTCCCTGCTCAGGGGCTAGTGCTTTAAAAGAGGTTCAACACTAGAGATGTACTCCAGCGTTTTTATTTCAACTAGTCAAGCTCCTCAATCGTTTGTTTTGTTGGTCATGCTCGTCTAAGTTCCCGGGACAAAAGGTTCCAGGTACTGTTGGTCACAACACAGAGAGAATGACATTTCCCCTTGCTAGCAGCCAATGAAGGTTATGTTTGAAAAGATATTAATCTAAATTTATATTTAACTTATAGTATTTGCATATCTAAGAACTAACACTACATTGCAAATATATATATATATATATTTTCAACCCTAACCCTTTTATATGGATCATCAACTGTTGAGGGTGCCAACGTTTTTCATTTGACCTCTAAGCTTTAGCCTTTTAGCACAATACACAACATGTGATACAGTCATCAAGGAGAAATTTAAGATCCTCTTTAGACAAAACTAATTCAAAAATCTGAAGGAATCATTTGATGTGAGGAAGACACGACGTTGACAACCAACTCATGGAGCTAATAATCGTTTAATCATCTCGCCGGCTGCATCTGATTATCATTTCAGTCACTGGTTAGAAATGAGAAGCAGCATTATTCTAACGTCCGTCTGAAATCAAGAAGCCATGGTTTAAGAAATACAAATAGATCTGCATCAGTTATCACTCTAAACTGCACATGAGCCGAGCAAAAAGAGAAAGGAGAGCAAACCATCGAAGGGAAATTCATTTTCTGTCGTCAGATTAATCGATAAGTTGACAAATCTTTTCAGGATTTGTTGATTCTTAAGCAAATAAAGACGTAGACCGATGTAAACATTATTCCTGCTGCACCTCCACCACCGTACTGCACCTGCTACTAAGGTAACCTGAGGTGTTGTCTCCTTGTCTCTGTTAAATCGACACGTCTCGGTCTGCAGCACAAACGCAGCCTCACCTTTCGTCCCCTTCGACCTGAGACAGACGACAGTGAGAGGAAGGACGTCTGTGACTCCTGCTCAGCTGCAAGTGTTTGTCTCTGTCCTTAAGAAGAGGTTTGAACCCTGATACATTCACACAAGGAAGAAGCCACTGCTGCAGACTGTTCATGATGGTTACTGCATTTCAAATGACTGCCTGAGTAAGTGACAGTCAACTGTTGCCATACAGGAGATATTATGCTCATATTCAAGATAAACATTTTCATTATGGTATATGGTATACTGTAAAAGGTTTTCATGCTCCAAAGTTCAGAAAACACTTTCCTCAACCTGTCCATCGCTGCAGCTCCTCTTTTAAGCCTCTGTCTGAAACACTCGGTTTTGAGCTCCTGTCTCTTTAAATCCCAGTCTGCTGTGATTGGCCAGCTGGCCCCTCTGTTATGATAGGTTAACCACTTCTACTGCTTCTAGAAATCTCTGCCTTCATTTTGCCTGACTTTGTTGTTATGCCAGACTGGCCAATAGGCATGCATTACACAAATGTTCGGGGATTGAGAAGTAAATGACAACAAGATGCAAAAATGGATGATTCACGAAAAGAACAACTGAGAGCCTCATACGTCTCCTTTAGAAACGTATGTGCAGGTTAATTCCTTCTTCCTGTTGCTCAGCGTTTTTTCTGCAGCGTCATGAAGGGAGTTTGACCAACTCTCACCCTCGTCATCTCCGCCGAGGACGATTTAGCTCAAATTAAATTCAAGGCACTGTTTGCTTCAAGAAAAAAATCAATGTAAACCTGTATACACAAAACTGAACTCTCTTCAATTCTATACTGCAAAGTCATAACAACGCCCGCAAGCAGCAATTACCTTCCCTCTTTGCTTCTGCCTTTCACAGAAAGAAAAAGTCATTCTAACAGCATCTTCTATAAAAATAAAAAATAAATAAGAGACTAAAAATGCTACGCCATGTCTCAAATACAGACAACCTTGTGTAGAATTCACAAAGCTCAATTAAGGCGATGGGTCAGTGTTGTGTTCAGGCTCAATGAAACAGCTCCAGGCTCTGGATTACTATATGAAGCCACATTTAAAGTCGTAATACTCTCTCGCAGGTTCACGCAGAAGTCAAGCCAACTTCCTGTGAACCGTCTGTGAGCTGTGTGACCAATGGACATCATCTCGTCGAGTGGCCTTTTGGACACATTCATTTTTTGAAAGTTTCCCCTTATTTTTAATGAATTAATGTGGGATGTCCTTTAGGCCCACAGCCACAGGGAGCTCCTCTCCTCGTGGAAACAGCAGCTAAATCCCAGAAAACCAACCACACAGACATGGAAATGATGTTTTTCAAAGTGCAAAGCTTTCAACCTGCAAAGGGAGGGTAAGCAATTAGGGGAGGAAGGAAGAAGTGGAAACAGCCAGATAGAGAAATAAAAGGAGAGGTGGCCATAGTAACAGATGAAGCATGGAGGACGGAGGGAGGTGAAACAGAGAGATGACAGAGGCTGTCCTTGCTGCTGCGCCCTCTCTCACTGCGCTCTGTTATTCTTATCCTCTGCTTGCCCACAGCGATGCAATAATTCACTGTGTTCTCAGTGTCACTGTGACGATAACGGGGGGGGGGGCGACTACTGCATGCACACACAGGGAACACACAGGCCCATCTCAACTGCAATGGAGATGGGTGTACAGTTGCAAACAAGGAGGCCTGAATAATGAAACGCACATTAAATATAGAGCAGACTGGGGGACTGTGCAGTGCCACAGCAGACACCAACACTTGCCCACGGTGAGGAGAGAGCAGGCTGCTGCACGAGGCTGGGTCGTCAACATGACAGCTACACCCGGTGCTTCAGTGTACATGTGTGATATGTGTGGATATATAAATATATACGCACGTGTTTAAACATTTGCAAGTGTCCTGGAGTGAACTGCTGCTGCTCGATGATATTCAATGGGACCATATCACATCTAAAAACTCGTTTGTTATATTCCACAAATCCACACACACACACACACACACACACACACACACACACACACATACCCACAAGTGAAGACGGAGGCAGTTATACAGAAGCTAAATAACTGTAGGAATTGGCTCAAGCTCAGAAACAATTGTGAATTCCACAATATGAGTCCGTGTGCAGATCCCCACAGGTCCAAACTAAAAGATGTTTATGTTTAGGACTTGGTTTTATGGTTCTTGTTGAAATGACATTAAAGGAGTCGTGATAATCTCGTCCTCCCAGTGAGTGTCAGCAGGAGTTACACCGATTGAGTCACAAACATGGCTGCCGGATACCGACGACAGAGGAGGGACCAGACAGTCAGACGGACGAGGACAGACACACACACAGAAGGTAGGTTGGAATTCACAGATGGCTCGAGAGCCGCCGTCAAATTCGAGACAGCCGAGGGAACGCGTGTCGGACGCACAGCTGGCCTGGGTTCGCCGTGGCCCCTCGTTCTTCCTGTGAATGGAAACGAACATCGCCGCTCAGTTACGCAACGTTGTGTTATTTTCCCGCTGTCTTTATTATGCGGCACGAAGAAACACAACATCCCTCAGTATGCTCAGCTAGCAAGGACACTTCCTGCAATTCAAAGACACACACAAAGCGTTGAGAGGCAATAATGAGCCCATCCACTTCAAGAGGAATAATGAAAGCCCATTTTCTCCCGACTGGCAAAAGACAAAACAACAACAACAACAACAATAGGAAGCTGCTGCAGTAAGCAGGAGAGTGGGGGTGATAAGTCCGGCATGGCATAAAAAATTTAAATGGGCCACCACCGTGTTATTTCATATTTGTCACGGCTAAACGCACAATTCAGCAGGATGCTTTGTTTACGGTGGATTTCAGTGTGGAAGGAAACAGGAGGGTGCAGATTGAGAGAAGGGAAATGGTTAACACAAGTGTAAGTGAGGACACGGAGTGGCAAACAGTTAACACCTGTAATTATGAGAATAGATAGATGATGAATGGGTAGGAAGACAAAAAAGGGGAAGATGAGGGGGAGTAAAAAAATAACCTCTCCTCACGGAAGGGGAATGAACGAGAGAGAATAAAGAGATGTGATGTTTGGACTGATGAAGTATGAAGGGATGATGGAGGAGGAACACGAGCAGCAGTGAGAAATGGAGAAGAGGTAAATTACTTTAAGGAGTAAGGTGGGCAACTTTGCTTATGAGATGATGTGGATAAATGGAGACAGAAGGACTTGAGAAGAGAGGCGGAGGACGGGAGGAAGAGAGAGGGAGAGAGAGAGGGAGGGAGGGTGAGGCGGTGAGGACTCATTAGCCTACGCAGGGCCGGTACATTAAGCCTTCCCTCCGTGCTCTCTCCCTCTCTTCTCACCCCTTTTGTTCTCCAGAAATATCTGAGTAGGTGGAGGAGAGAGTAGCAGCGTGTGCTGGAGAGAGAAGGAACACTTACAGTAACTGCATTGATGACAGAGTGAGGGGGAGAGAGAGAGAGAGAGAGAGAGAGAGAGAGAGAGAGAGAGAGAGAGAGAGACAGACAGAGGAAGTGAGCCAGCCTGACATCTTCAGACGCCTTCAGATGAAACAGCGACAGAGCCAATGAGATTCCTGATTTTCATTTTCCAGTACAGTTATTATTTGACGTGGTTTTATCGGTTTAATGATATTTTAATAGAGAAAACAACAGGAGAGAGTGAATCAGTAGGACTTAAAAGATAACGGGATCTCCGCTCACGTCAGAACAAAATGATTTCATTTTTTTGTGAAATATTAGGCTCATTAAGCTCCAGGGGAAAATAGGCAGTCGCACTAAATCACAGAACAAAGGCCGAGGATTTAATGAGCGACGCAGATTGGCTGAAGCCCTCGTCGGTTCTGAAGTTGCAGCAGCCGGGTTAAACAAAATCATAAAAGGAAAGTGAAGGCAAAACATTAAATTATTACCCAAACTGTCAGTATAAATATAAAACACTGCAGAGCTGAGGGCAGCAACCAATAAGCTGATAAACAGACATTGATAAGCAGGTGTTTTGATATTCAATTAATAGGTAATATGTCAATTGATCGTGGCATGGTTTTTGATATCTTCAGCTACTGGATTCACTTTAAATCACTAATTAACCAATTAGGTCCAGCAACAGTTAATCTCTGGTTTCAGGTCTGCAGTCCATCACAGTTCAATCCAACTACCTTCAACATACCTGTACCTGCTCCATGAGGAATGACTAAGCATTCAATACACGCTCACTTTTACTTTAACCTTGAAATACAAAGGCTTGTTTACTACATGTCGGTTTCTCATCCCCTAGGAGTTATTTTGAGCCAGTCGTGCTTCTGATTGTCTCGAATTCACTATATTTTGTGGTTACTGGTGTAGACAGTGGAGATCGAGGCCCAGACTCCGGTCTCCTCTCGGTCTCACACAGTCCGACAAGTTTCTTTAATCAAATGCATCAAGTTAATGTTTAATTTCCCAGTGATTTATTCTGTTAAACATTAGGACGAGCTGCTTATTTACAGAATTCACACTTATTTCAACTGTGCCACTGTGTCACACCCACGGTAAAAGTTAGGCTAGTTCACGTGGCTCAAAAGGGACAAAATACCAAACTGGGTCCACAGACGCTCTGGGCTTCAGCAGCCCAAAGACGTGGAGATGCCAACAGACAGAGAGACTTGATGCTATTAATAAACTTAAATATAAAGAGCGACAGTTGTGAAGAGCAGAGAGAATCAATATCTCAAGCTCTCATTTTATTCCCCAGACAGTTCTCTCCTCTAATGATGCTGCTAACTGCCTCTTGATCTATTTTCAGTTTGTATTCTACAGTAACACACACACACACACACACACACACACACTCGGAGTCTGTGCTCAAGGTGTGGCACGATGCCGGCGAGGCACTGATTGCTGACTACCTGGGTCAAGGTGACACCGAGCCCAGTCGCCACAACAGTCGCCAAACAAATCAGCCAAGAGCGAGACAACACACACTGCTGACACCGGGAGAACACACACACACACACACACACACACACACACACACACACACACTCTACACTGCTCTTAAATCACATACTTGAACCCTTCACCTCTCAAAGTACACACCGAGACGCCTACACACAGGCTGGGCGAGCGGGGAGCTGCTCAGACATGCACTGATGTGAAGAGACCAGGACAAATAATTAACAGCTGGATCCTCATGAATAGAGGCTCTTTGCAAACCCAGTTTCCACCACTCCCCTTATTCACAGCTGAATTCGGAGATCCCCCGCTTGTACATCCCTCCGTCCTCCCATCCATCCACCCATCCATCCGTCCATCCATCCATCCATTCTCCCGCCCTCGACTCCTCCGGCTCACCTTTGTCAGCCGAGCGCCTCGTCTGCCGGGGCAATAAAAATCCTGCCGCATAGTAAGAGAGATCCTAAACAAAAGGAAGAGGCTGAAGGGGCACGGAGAGGAAGAAAGGCAACATGGGAATAAAGGCAGAGAGAGGAGGACAAAAGATAGAGGGAGAGAATAGAAGGGGGAGAGAAAGAGAGAGAGAGAGAGAGAGAGAGGGGTAAAGAGTGGCAGACAGGCAGAGAGCGCTCCACAATGTGAGCAGCGAGGAAGGGCGAGCGCCAGGTGTCAGTACGCATACACTCAGAACACACACACACACACACACACACACACTCAGAACACACACACACTCAGAACACACGCGCACACACACACACTGAGGCAGACAGGCAACTCTTTCTCGCTCTCACCCTCCTTCTCCTCTTCCTCCGTCAGCAGTAACTCTCCTTCATCCTCCTCTCTCTCTCTCCCTCTCTCCCTCCCTCTCTCTCTCTCTTCTTTCAGGGTAAAATGAAGTCATTCTAAATCGATTCATCTCCAACAACACTCGCCCTTACTTCTTCTTTAATGACAAGTGAACAATTTGATTCCCTCTCTCAAAACCACAATTCCAAAATCACACACACACACACACACACACACACACACACACACACACACACACACACACACACACACACACACACACACACACACACACACACACACACACACACACACACACACACACACACACACACACACACACACACACACACACACACACACACACACCACTTGTAAAGGCTGCATCGCCCCATGCATTCGTCCATTTGGGGGCAGCAGAATGCAGAAACACCACCATTAAGTCAGAGTCACGTCTGCAGCCACCTGGTGAATATAAGTAACATTTTCTTTATCTCTAACTGATTGAATGAGCTCTCTGATAGGTGGCCGATGATGAGATGGTACAACAATGGTCGCTACAGTAAACAAACGGGCAAAAATGGTCATGGTCACGTCCCTGTATCGTACTATAAATTGATAACGTGACCCCCGAGAGTTTCCTCACCAAAGATACCACACACAGGCTGAACGATCATCCCTGAAGGTTCTCCCAGGTCATCACATGTTCAAGGTCTATCGCTCTCCATGACCACAAACCTCCCTCCGTGTTATCCCTGTCAGTCGCCACCGAAGACAGGAGGACGCCACATCTATGTCACAGCAACGGCAACGGCTAAATATCTGTCACGCTCCAGCCGTGAACACGTCCCTTTAATCAAGCTGTCACCGCGAACACAAAGAGCCGACACAGATCCAGCGTGAAGACGCAACAAAGGGCCGCTCGCGTTACAGGGGCACCATCATCCTCAATGTTCTGCCCACAGAGCGAAAGATTAGCAGGAAACTCACTGAAAGGAAATGAGAGGGGGGGGGGAGGCCACAGAGGGAGAGCAGGAACGTGAGGTGAGTAAAAGGAAATGGACACGTGGAGTGGCCCGGAGGGAGGCTTCCCACTATTGACGTTGTGATCAGAGAACGGGTCAGACCAACGTGAGTTCACCCACGCACCGGCTGCCCACTCCCTACCGCTCCGAGCTCGGCTCCCTTCACAAAAGAGCTGCATGGGAGAGACACGGCTTCGGACTCTGGTGCCGGTCTCCATTTTTTCTACATGGCGAGCGAAAACTACCCAGAGCGCGGTGAGATCAGCCATGAAACCAGGGCCGGAGTCAGTGCCGGGGGGGGGGGGGGGGGGGGGGGTGTCCAGACCCCGCAGAGGGCCGTCTCAGGGCTGATGGAAGGAGTCTAACATGCACTGTGCTGACTGTGGACATGCACGGGGCCATAAATACAGATTTATGACGGCAATCAATCCGGAACTGCTGAAATAGAAAAAAGGCCGACTGGTGTGGGTTGAGAAAGTGCGACATGATTCATGCCGTCTTTCACACACAAGAGTGTAGCGTAGCAGAAATCCATAAGAGGATCTACTTCACTGTGCTTATTGCGACAACGGTGATACAAACAATGTGCGGCTGAGCACCACTGGCAGCGGTGAGAGTCGGCCATTACAGCCGAGGATGCACTTGACAGGATTGTTTTTTTATTCAGTTGATAGAAATAACTGTATATTGTTTTTAAAGTGTTTCTATAAAGTAGTGCGACTAAAGAAGGGAAACAAATTACTTTTCCACTTTTTGATTTATCATAATAAGAAAAAGCACTTGTGTTATTCAAAATATTAACGACAATCCTCAGTCGCCTTTTTTCCATCTCAATGTGGTTTAAACTTTAACCAAATCTTCCAACAACAGTGCCAATGAATAGTGGAGAAGTGGACCAAGACTTCAGTTACTCTCTGATTTCATGTTATTGGATTTAACCATGACCTCCCTCATCTCTCGAGTCGATGGTTGAAGTGGTTTCACAACGTCACATCGAGCCGGAGGACTTGAAGGAGGTCATTCAGCCGAGGCCGGCGGGGACAAGGGTGGTGTGTGCGTCAAGAGGCGCCACTGCACCGTAATGATGGGCCGGTAAGAGCCTCCTACACTCCCCCTGATAGGAGAGAGCCACTGCAGACACTCGGGGCCCATCGCCCCCCCCCCCCGAGGATCCTCTGAATTGTCTTTGACCTTCGGCAAGCTTTTCGTTTTGCCACAGCTTTGTTGCCATGGCTTCCCGGTGACGGGGCCACAGGTGGCGGCTGAGGAGGTTGGCCGCTCCGGGGGCCGTGTTGCCCCCCCCCATCCGATCTGACGCTGGTGACCCCGCCTCTGAACCTGTGACCTTGAAAGGCTGACGTGGGCACAGGCGAGGAAGTGATGAGGTCTTCCAACCCGAGGGCCCTTTACGTCAGCCCCCGTGAAACCTCCCCCCCCCCCACCACCACCACCCCGACACAAACTTCTAATAAGATGAGGAAATTATACGGGACAACCCTCAGGGGACAGAACCCAAACCAAGAGCCTAAAACAAGCACTAAACACTTCCTCTCTTGAGCTCTGATGAGGAAAACAGATTTATCTCATTCATAAGGAGGTCGCTCACAGCTCTCACCCGCCCTCGATCCAGCAGCTCAGACGCTCAGTGCTCAGTTGCTCAGTCACAACCGCACAAAGGCACCTCGGAAATGTCAAAAGCTGAAGGAGGGGGGCTAAACGACACGTTGCTGTGAAGCTCGAGGAGTTTGAAGACATCACACGGTCGTCTTTAGAAACCAAAGGTCAGAGCTCCACTCGACAGCTGGGCGCCGTATTGATCCACAGATTCATCGTCTGCTTTCCATTACGTTTTCACACGACATCTAAACGTTCACATTAAAAGAGAATTAAGACTTAGAGGGTTTACTTAAGCCCAGCGTGAGATAAAGAGGAGTTGACAGATGAGCTGCAGATTGTATTTGCAGATGTGATTGTTGAATGATACAAAATGCAAACATCAGCTGATTAGGAATCCAGAAGAGAATAAATATTAAAACAATAAATGGCAACAATTTAGAAGAGAGAATTAGTCTTTAACTCATTTTAAATCAAAAATATGTATTCAGGTCTTTTCCGTTGTGAGAAGTTTACTGTTTTGTATCATCACCTCCAATAAGGAACAAAACAACGCATCTAAACTCTCAATTTAATACATTTAGAGTTTAGATGCGTTGTTTTGTTCCTTATTGGAGGTGATGATACAAAACAGTAAACTTCTCACAACGGAAAAGATCTGTAGATTTAATAATTGACACAAATGGTCATTACATGTTGCCTTAAATTTCAAATATCCATCATTTACAACATTCAAAATAAAGACCTAACGCCAAATGTATTTCGCTCTTATGTGGTTTACAACCCACCATATAAAGGTGGTTTATAGGATGTCTCCATACAGGAGTACAGTGATTCCTCTTAACAAGACCTTTTCCATGAAATCATCCATTCACATGTTACCTCTCCAGGGCTCATTAAGACAGGAAGGAAGGAGACATTCTGTGGAGCAGTAGGTGCCAATCTGTCGCAGGGTGGAGATCCGCCAGAACCAGCACATGTTCAGCTGCTGCTCATGAAGCCGTGTAGACTCATCCGATGATATTCCACCAGGTGGAATGATTCATTTCCATGCACTCAACCCGGTCACTAATGTTCACCGGATATTCTGAGGCTTTCTTTGCATGTAAGTAGCAATATATATGTAAATGTGCATCATCTGCATACAGATTGATCCCCCCCCCCCCCCCCCATTCCATTTAATAGATCTTAAAGTACACCGGCTACTCAACAGATACAATAAATATAAATGTAAATGCAAACACAATAATGGGAGGAATAATAATACACAAACGTCTCACTGACTGGTTTTGGGTACTGCTAATTTAACATCAGTCAAAGGAGGGATTAAACCATAAATGAAGTCCTCAGCATAGACTGGAGATAAAGATGGATGACATGACTGCCCCGTAAAGGTGAAGCCAGAGAGACTGGATCTCCCCCTGGTGGCAGGCTGCGTAATGGTCATAAAACCTGCCTCCTTAATGTTAATAGATGTATAAAAGTAAAGAGTACACCAATCATTTTTTTCTCAAAGATGGTTTCTGTCATGTTAGGTTGTCCTTTTCAAATTGGTGTATATGAAGAATTGTAAGTGTTGGAGAAATTCCTCAGCAGACAGGACGTTTATCTTTTCAACCACTAACAACTTTTTTTATTTTTTACAGACAGCAACAAAATGTTATTAAAATATAAAAGTGAAGCATTGTAAGAACTGTACGAGTGGGGCCACTTCTCTAAATAGAAAAAACATGACATTTTGTTTTCCATTTGAACGACTAAACTACACATAGATTCAATTTTGAGATATAAAACAAGTTTACTCACATTCTGACCAACCCTAATTATATGGGAGGAACAGAAACAGTTTTTTGCTCTATAATATATAAAACAAAGGTAAAGCTCTTTCCAGTTACTGCCCAGTGCAAGTGGTCTTATCCGCGGCTCCTCAAGATTGACTATAATTGCCTGCACACTGCATTAGGCCGGGCTGTTGTGTCACTCCTCGTGCCTTAGAGCTCGGAGCATGTTTGCTGATCTGATGATCTCTAATTAGATTTCCCCGGCACTGTGGAAAATGAGCCATCAATTAGTGAGCTGTGATTAGGAAGGGGAGGGGCGGGGCTGCCATTTGATTCCTGTCAAGCACCTGCTGCCGTCAGACTTGTCGAGTTACTGGAACATTCCGTCTGTGCTCGGTAGAATATCTTTGAAAAAACAGGATTGCTCGGCTTTGTATTTCGTTTAGTTAGTATTTAAATCAATTAGGATGAATTGGACGCTGACGTGCAATATGTGACTTCGGCCACTAGGGGGTCTCTCAGTCAATACAGAAACAGAAGACCTGGTTTGATGGGGTCATGGGGGTCATGGGAGGTGTAGCAGTGAATAATCATGATCCACTACGAGAGACCAATACAAACAACTGGTTAACAATGTGTTTTCCCTTTGTCATGTGTCGTTTGCCGAGAAGTTAAAGCAGAGAATGACAAGTCCAAAATGAAAGGTCCTGATCCCTTGAATATAATTAGATGTTTCTCTTGGGTTGAACTTTGCTAGAAACATTTCAGGTTCAGGGATTTCCCCAGCTCCATCACAAAATGAAAAAGGGCCGATTGAGCTCATGTCCCTCTCTTAAGTTCCTCAAATGAAACGTGGCGACTCCACAGTCCCATATTATTAGTATCTTTGTTATTAAAGGACAAGATGTCTCTTCTTGTCCCGTCTCTGTCTGTTCATCATCCGTTATGACATCACAAGGTCCAGGCACAGTCTGGAACATTATTGCTAAGAGTGAGGTTTTTCATTCTTTCAGTGAACAGCAGAAGGGATGAATATAGCAGAAGGTGCAGTGGAGCGAAACATGACTTGCATTTTTCTGTTTGAATCGCCCACATGATGATGCAGGATGACAACTGACATGTGGAATGTGTCTGAGTAGAGTTGTGCGCTGCCGTTTGATCTTAATGTTTAACCCTGAAGCCATTACTCTAAAATACGTTTTTATCTTCCATTTCAAAGTGAAGAAAACCTGAATATTTGACCATTTGTGGTTTTGAAATGATCCTCAGGTTCATGCCGGGTTCAGACGTGGTTTCTACTTTTAGAAATCATTGTGGTTCGGTCGGATTCGGACCCAAAAGACAGGCTCGGTCAGTTTTCTCGAGACACGCTCTCTCGTGCATGTGTGTGTCTCAGGGCTGATTAGTCATGCAACAGCTCCCTGTCCACACACCCCGACCTCTCAACCTCATTTCCCATTCCCCAATCAGCCAATGTCACGAACCGTAATTGCCGCGTCAGGCTGCTGACTCCCCCCCCCCCTTCCATTTGGGATCAAGAAAGAGATGGAGGTGAAAGTGTTTCCCAAAACGCAGCAAAAAAGTGTAACTAATGCCGACACACTCCCGGCTCTCACACACAGATTCAGGCGAGAACATCGAACGCACAACGTAATATCTGAAACCACGAGGGGATACTTTGCTTCTTGTTCACTTTACGGTTTTCCAGGCTGGTGAACTTGTCGTAGAACTGCTGAAGGCAACACTAACAGTTTGAAATAAAAAGTCGTACATATACACACACACACACTCACACTCACACACAGGCTGAGGTCTGATCTTTGCCTTCAAAATAAGTGTGAGATCTGATACACAAACAACGCTGCAACAATAACACAAACGACATTTCTTTAAACGCTCTCAGTCTCAAGTGAAACATTAATTTTGCTGAATGGTGTCTGATTAATCATAGAAGAACGAGTTGAAGGCCACATGATGCATTTACCCAGAAGATAAACACACGTCTGCATCAACGCAATCAGCTTATCTGTTTTATTCAATTAGAAACAAAATGGCATTCAAACAGCTCATCAACTTTGGGCTACAGCAATGTCTCCGGTGCAGATCCGGGGACAAGGGGGTTCGTCTGTTGCCTATTCTCCCTTTTGGAGCTCCTGCAGCCAGACACTTGCTTGTAGATGCATCAAAGACAGAGGATGATCATCTTATCTCACAATCTCACATCTGTACCGAACACTCATTTCATCAGCCGGTGCATCCATATATAAAAAGGGGCAGTTTTCGGATTGATAAGTCTCCCACAGTGGCAACAGAGGGATGTGGCTTTCTAGCACACCCTGTCTGCCGTAAGCTGATAAGTCAGGGCTGCTGGATCCAGTCCTTCAGACGTCCTTGGAAGGAACAGAGCAGCTAAGAGAATAACATGTCTGTGTGCTCTCTCTCTACCCGGGGCTCACCCTCTGGGCAAACAGGGTTACAAGTGTTGGTGGCAGCAGAGTGTGCACGTGTGTCTGTTGGAGCATGTATGAGGAACCCTGCATGATGTTTCAGTGGAGGTGGATTGTGAGAGTTGTTCTGTTGTGGAGGAGAGGACCCCCTGCAAAGTGACAGCAATATACCGGAGGGTGCTCCAGTCATGCGCTCGGTCAACTCTCCACTTCACACATTCAGTAAAAGCACAAACACACAACGGGCGGGAAGGGGGTCGGGTTTTGTCAGCAGCTAATTTCATCTTTGGAGCCTTTGTAGTGACGGACATCACAATATGAACTGCACTTGAAATTTTGCTATTCAATTTGAATTCTATGATCATACTTTGCCAATTGCATGTAGTCAAAAATAGAGTCAGCTGTGACAACAATGATTTCATTGAGAATACAAATATGTAGCAGTAAAAGCGGATCAGCTCCATGAGGAGAAGTCAAACACCGAAATCAGGGATTGTATTAAATGTCCTCTTGAAGTCTAGACGGAAAGAACTAGTGAATACTGGCAGCTTAAGAGCAGCTTTTATCTTTAACTCAACATCTTAAAGGTTGCCACAGAACCAAAGCTCTTTTCTGACTAGAACAACACTCAGTGGAGCGCTCCTCTCCACCAAGGACAAACAGTCCAGCACAGGTTTGTCTCTTTCTTATAGTAGGAATATAAAAGAAGAAGGAAGTGGACTGAAGTGTGGGAAAGATATCTTGTATCTTCCCCTTTATCCGCATCAGCACCAACATGTTACCAACATCCATGGTGACAATGATATGACATTCAACAGGCTACTTGCTTCAAACACAGACTCTTTCATAAACACGTCCACTGAAGTACAGTTAGATTGAAGGAAGAGGCGGTGACATAATAAACTGTGGGATATTTCAGGCTCGACTAAATTCATTCATCTGTGCAAATCAAGTGGGCGTCTGGACAAAGGCCCTTCGCAGGCACATTTTCACATTGTAATAAAAGACGTGATCCAGTAGAGACAGTTGGGAGAGTGGAGCGAGGCCGGTACGTTCACCTCACCACACAAAACGTATTAGATTCAAATAAGAACGACTGAGCGGTCTGGTGTCTGGACGGGATTAGACCACATCAAAGACCCCTGGTGTTTCAGAACGCCCGAGTGACAGTAATACATGTGCTGAGACAAAAGGTGGTTTTCCCAGGAACCTTGAAGTAACTCGGTTCCTATTAGTTCACCTGACTGTGGGAAAAGGGGATGTGGAGGTTGGTTTGTGTAGCACACAGAGAAATGGTTTTGTTTCAGGGGGTCAGAGTGAATGCTTAAAAAAGATCTACGATCAAGGTGAGACTGTTTAAAGGAGGCATGTTATATTTATTCAGGTTTTCTTTCCTTTAATGTGCTATATAGGTTTTTGGGTGCTGAATGTACAATTGTGGAAAGTTAAAAAGGTTAAAGTCCAGCCTAAAGAGAGAAAATCTGCTGCTGAATACATCTCCTCTAACAAACTCATTGGTCATACCAGTCAAAAATGATAATTCCTTGTAATCTTACTTGTAAATTGTTCAACGAAGCCGGTTGATTCTCCATGTACTGTAGCCCACATCATAAAACCATGTTTAAATACAACAAGAACAAATATTAATGAACAGGCCTCGACCTCTTGATCTGTTGAGCGAATTCGAGATTCACCCAAACTACAAATAGTGAGTGACTGGTGGGAAACTTGTCCTGTGACACAGGAAGTGCTGAGTTTGCTTTGCAGCAGGAGAATCATGTTGTTACAGGTCGGGCAGCGCGGCGCAGGAACACGATAATTCAACAGTGTGGTTCTTATCTGGTAAACAGAAGACAGGAAGAAGGACTGAAACGATCCTCCGGTGACAAACAGCGATGGAACCGGTAACTACGGGATTAACTCAGAGACTTACCACTGCTGCGACTCTTGCGGTTGGCCTTCCCCCCCGTCAGCAGCATCTTCAAGCTGTTCCTGAACATCACTGCAGCAGATGCCCTGGACCAGACTACAGAGAAATCTGTTGGGAAACACACAACACACATTAAATGCTTCTGAGATCTTGGGATCTTAACATAATCCTCGAGTTTAAAGCATCACCAGAGCGATACAAGGAAGACAGATTAACAAGACAAGAGAGGAGAGAGAAACTTTAAAAGAAATTCATGTGAATTATTTTTTCAGAAACTGGGAAAAATCTGACTAATGGTTCATAATTTAATCTTATGTAGGTCAGCTAAGTGCAAAGCTTCCTCATAATTAGGGCGAAGTACAGGGAAGAGCTTTTATTACTACTTCCTTCCAAATAACTGTATTCGTACAGACAGTGGTGTGGTCCATGCAGACTGCTTACTATACATTTTGTTTTTTAAACGTGGCTCATAATTCCCAGTCACCCACAGATGGGGGGCGCTGCCATGCATGGCCTTCGGGTCCGACTGGGATCAGTGTCTTTTCCAAGGACGCGGACATGTGGAGGCAAGAGGTCAAGGAATCGAACCACCAGCCGTGCAGTTAATGTTCCGTCCGCTTTACCTTCAGAGCCACAGTGGAACCATAACTTATTATTGTATCCCTGTTATAGTGCACTGTTATAAAATCCATCAAACTTTCCTCTAAAGACAAAAATATAATCCTACAGCTGAATCCATGCTGTCTATATTAACTGATGTGGAGGAGCATGACAAATGTGTTTATTCCTTTGAGTTCACTTTGATAAAAATATTGTAAAACTAGCATAAACTAGCGACCTATACTGCAGCCAGCCACCAGAGGGCGATCAAGATACTTTATCACTGTATGGACACGAAGCAGCGACATGTTGCAAATTTACAGGATGTGATATATGCGGGTTGTGTCGCATGTGGAGCAGACATATTGTTGCCGACGATACAAATCATACTTTGTAGAGTATCGTAGAACTACAGGCGATAGATGGGAGTTCCGGTACAAAGCAGGAGGGCCTCCGCTGACAGATAACACTTTAACCCACGAGATAATCTCCCCGTCTTGACTGCAACTCCCTCTATTCCACTAATTCCTCCTCCTCCTCCTCCTCCTCGGCTCCACATTCTCCGACAACCCCCCGCGGCACAGAGCCACGGTACAGACTCCTCTGCTGTGGGTCCTGGTAGTATAAAAAAAAAAAACATGGCAGCAGATTTTCTTCATTAGGTGGGAGTGACTCAGCAGAGCCCCACAGTCAGGATCCAGCCAGAGGGGGGGCTTTGGAGCCAAACAACAATAATGACCAATAAATGTATAAATCAGCTGAAAGAGGACGATGAGGTGTGCCCCCCCCCCCCCCCCCCCCCGTGACCTTGAGTCTTAAAAGGCTCCAGGATCACAACGATACAGGCGAAGAAACGACAACGAGACCGTGATTGAAGGTCAAGTGGGATGAAACCGAGCCGAGAAACATCTGTTTGTCTTTACTGATTAATTTAGATTGTTTGCCTTTTTGAGAGCATGCTAGGAGAGGAAGTCACACTTAATAATTTAAGCCCCCCGCTGTCTGTGGACGACTTGAAGTTTATTGTCTTGAATTCTAGTTAAGTTTAACCCTCGTCTCCGCCCAACAAACAATTTAGAAAACATGTTTTTCTGTCTTGGGGTCGTGTCTGGCCGGCTTTTCTTTGGAGGAACGGAGTCGTTTGGAGTAAGTCTCACTCCGATTGAAAACTGAGCAGCGCTGGCAGCTTCACATTTTGGGTTTAGCTCAAGTGCAAAGTGAAAAAAGAAAACCGAAAGAGAAGTCAATTTGAAGAACAACAAAAACATGGGATATTTGAGGGGGAGCTACTGTGGCAGCCAGAACGAGAGCACAGCAGCCTGCTACCACTTCAGATGCTTTCAGGGCACGACTCCAGCTGGGTCTGGTTTTGAATGGATTTCACTGGTATGAACTGTGTGCAGGGGAATAATAATGAATGACATTAGGAAACTACTCGGTCTTGTTGGATCAAATGTTGCACGAGGGAACATAATGTGCTGAGTCGCAGCCAAAGACTCAATATCAAGATGGACGACGTGACGGCTGCACAAAGTGAAGTAAAAGTATCTTGATCCCTGCCTCCTCCATGTTGGTGGATTGGTCATGAACCAAACAGAAAAGTAATTCTCGATGTTGGATCCTGGCACTGATCTTTACTGTAACATCTTCAGTCCAAATGGGAGCGTTTATCCAGAATCTTTCTGCTTCACTTCTGAATAGCGGAGACACATTATCCATATTTATATTCAGTCGATGATAGCCCTAATAGCAAAGTCTCAAAATGTCGCCCTTTCTGTGTGGAGCTCTGCCTCTTTCTCTAACAATCTTCACCATCTTTTATTCTTCTTCCCCGTTTTTGGTGTGAATTTTCAGGTCTTTGGATGTGTGCGACTTGCGATAAAAGGTTTCAGACCTCGGCGGGCTTTAATTGGGCCTGGACTGAGCTGTGGGAGAGAAGTCTGGGTGGGAGAGAACCAAAGGGCGACTTCATCTCAGCAATCGTTACAGCAAGATGGATGAAAAGCATTAGTCACATCAAAAGCGGCACTTCCAGTTCAAGGTGGCCGTCTGAGCCGTGACACATACCATGAGCGGCCACACAGCGCCGTGGGCTGACTGCAATTATCCAATCAGGCTTATTTATTTAGAGCTAATTCACACAGTTAATTAGGGTTTATTTCCCTGAGAATAACCATCTCCGACCCCACACGCCTTCTAATAAATGAATGAAATGTTCTGCTAAATTAATTGGTATGAGTCATGCGCTCTACCTTGACAAGATGTCCACAGCAGTGTGAGGGTGTGATATGTTGTGAGGGTGAGTTCCATTCGCATGCATGCTCCTCTCCAGTGGTACAACCGAGGCTGTGCAGGGGGGGGGGGGCGCCACCCCGGCAACTCACCGCAACGTCACCCCGGCATAAAGTACGAGCAGGGAGCTGCTTATTATGTATGGTCTGGGTTAGCCTGCAGGGCCAGAAGGTGTTCTGTGATTATAATACTAAATCAGAATCTTAAAAAGCCATGACTGGGTAAGTACATATCGCAGCCTGGGATGAAAATATAAGGATTTCACAGTCAGGTCCAATAAATCTGACCAAACCGATTGGTTTGCAGAGTCAGGAAAAGAGGGAGAGATGCCGCCGTCGGTTTCTCGGGCGGTAATCAATGTTTGGAATCTTAGAGGACAGGATAGTGAGTGGGCAAGAGAAAGAGAGAGGGAGAGAGAGAGAGAGAGAGAGAGAGGCACGCAGTCAGGAGTCTACCCGTATGCACAGCTGAAGCAATGTTTCATCCGAGGGTGGAAGCACACACACACACCTCTCTCTCGTTCCCACTCTCTCTGACCCTGTGTGCCGGCCTCTGTGAAGGGAAGCCAAGAAGCAGCATGCTCTCACCGATAATGTGCGTAAGCGGATGCAGCCCATCTCAGGCCCTTCCACGGCTCGGCCAGAATCCTGCTCCAGTGTGTTAAAAACCACTTAAAGGAACATTCAACCAGCCGTGCCTGAGGAGACGCTTTCCTCTGCTCTGGTCACCCGGAGCGGCCACACTTTGTTTTGTTTTCGAGAGGAAATAGAACACAGTCGGAGGCTGAATTTAAAATCAAAGAGGTTTCCAATTTGCTCATTTGGTGAAATAGACACCTGTGAGAATTGATTTAAAGGAGTCATCCTCCGCTCATACATGTTTGTGAATTTAATTTGTGTTCCAACTTAAAATGGTTTACATCCTCTAATGTTCAGAAAACATCACTTTCCTCATATGGTCCATTGCTGCAGCTCCTCTTTTCAGCCTCTTAGCTTTAGCTCTTGTCCCTTTAAGCCCCTCCCCTCAGATAAAGCCTATTCTACTTGTGCCAGACTAGCGGCATAATGCAAAGGTTGGAAATCGTGACATCACAGCGGTGCGGAAGTAACGGACAATGACAGACAAGTGATTCAGAATCAGAGGTTTCTTTCGGGGAGAGAAGCTCATTCTACTTTTTAACTTTGCAGACTTTTTACATTCACAAAAACAAACTAGACGAAAGGAAATTGAAAAATCAACAAATGTTTAATGATGCGTCGCTATAATATTAAGCTTCAAATATAAGTTTTGCTTGAAAATGTCTTCGTCATAGCTCGATTTTGAGAAACCAGAGTTATGATGATAAGCAGATTGTTTTAAACGTCCTCATTCTGCAAACCTCCTGTAGAATGAACTTAATGTTTAATGACTAAGCCTCCTCTTAACATCAAAAACTGGTGGCAGGTGCAGACGCCCCCCCACTGAGTCTCAGTCTGGACGGAGAACCGCCATAATACTCCATTAATTATATCTTATTTCCAATCAATAATGAATCCTGTAATGGGGGCCGGCCGTGGCAGAGGCCAGAGTTGCTATAGGATTTATCTCATGTTACCCCAGCAGGGCTCCAAATTAAAACTCATCTGGGAGGAAACCACACAGACACAATCACAGAATTAGAGAGGACAAGAGTTTCCCACGGGAGTGCTCTTACTGTGATTACCTGTGACACTGAACTTTCAAGGGAGGCAAATGACTAAGGAAATTTCAGGGGTAAAATCTAATTTCTACTAAAAGCTATCATAAGACACTGTCTTAGAACGGGTAATTGGGAGTCGCCCATGGATGAAACACAGCTCAATTTAGCCGTTAAAAAATCCCCGAGCAGCCGGAGCACAGTGAAGCATCCGAAGCGTCTGAAAATGACAAATGGACTCTGTCCTGGGGGACGCACGTTTCTCAGAGCAATTATGGTAGAATCCAGCTGTCTGACACGGGAAACATGAACGTCAGACCATAATCAAATAAGAAGAGTGGCAGAGGAAGCACTGCAGCATAAGTGAAGCTTATTCGTCCGCAATCCACTGATTTCCTCCGTTTGTTTCTGTTCACATTCTCGCTGTCGGGGGTGCAGGGAGAGGAGTGGTGAGGTGAGGGGGGGGTGGGGGGAGGGTGAGTGGCAGATGGACACATTCATTAAAATAAAATCCCGCTGCAGAAGAATATCTCCAAACACAGTGGAGAGAATATTCGCAGTTGAAAAAACAAAACAAAAGCAGGACTGGAGCTGGAGGCTGCTCCAGCCGGAGCGTCCTCCCTCATCTCGACCAGCAGTAGACACCCTGCAGCATCAGACAGGAATAAATCACACTCCCATCTCCAGTTTGAGGATGGCCAGGGGAGCGGCGGTCCATAAATCACACTGATATCAATAAGGGGAAGTGTCAGTGCTCGACTCACAAGGTGAGAGGGAGCTCGCCGGTAGCAAAGTTTTGCTCCCGCCCCGCCTGCGGTAGATTATTTATCAATCTGGATTAATGCCCCCTGCACTCATTGCTTTGCAGGGAAATGTGGTGATTTCTGAATTATGATCCAACGAAGAAACTGTGATCACTCACAGAGGAGACGCTGGGTCCCAGGGAGGCTGAGATTGCTGTCTGACAGCTCCTCAGCTCTTTATTATGAATTCTTCATGCGAATGGATCAGAGGTGGACGGCTCCGAGTGCAGGAGTGAGCGCAGCACTGAGATCTGTGGGTCTGCACAAGGACACCTTGTTAAAGCAGTGTGTACATAATCCCAACAGATTCATAGTGAACCAAAAATATCTTTAAACTGCAATATTTGCTCGTCGCAGCACAAAGCGATTGACCTGATCAATCGTCATCGCCCCCTGGTGGCTGGCTGCAATACACGTCATATACCACATGTTCTCCATGTTAGCAGGCGGGACAAGGTCCAAAAATATATATAAATTTATATATATATAGTTTTTCTAGTGTGCAAATCAGCAGGCCCCTAAAACCTTAACTCCACACTTCATCTACTGGCTCCATCAACGGCACAAGATGGCAGCGTTCGTGTCCAGGATTTTTTGGCTTCACTTCTGCATAGTGGGAGGAAGCGTTGGCCTCCATCTTTGTATACATGGAGACAGATCCGAACGGCAGGTGTGAGCTAGTACCCGCTCTGCCCTCCACCCACACATGAGCTGACCTCTTCTGTCAGCACACCATCTGTGACCTCGACCCCCAAGAGGTCAACGCTAAAGAGCAAAGTCAACATTTGGCCCAAGCTCCCGCTTCCCAGGAACATCTGTCAGGTCCATGTCTTTGACTTTTGGCTGATGTTGCCCAACTGATCTTCTGAAGTAATATAAAAGATGTAGAGCCAACAAGTTGCGTGTCTACGTAGGTGAATTCTCCTCGTTTCCCCTTTAGCAAAGTCCATACGTCTCAGGCAAAGTCAGGTTTAATTTGTTTCTTCTCGTTGGCACAGCCCACATATGGCCAAGTGAATTATTATGTGCTGTGGTTATGTCATCTCCCTGTGGGGAAACAGAAGTCCTCCTACACAGGCCAACTGGCACGCAGCTTCATTACCACATCTATGCCCAGTTTAAACCAGCTTAGACCTCTCTCGCCCTCTCTCAAATCTATTCAAAGGAAGTGACTGGAATAGCCTGTCAACCTATATCAGAGTCACAGGGAGCCAAATGAAGGAGGACGTCATTTATTGTCTTTTACTTTCCCCTGTTTGTTTTAGAGGAGGTCTCGGCACAAGCAAATAAAAGGGAGGACAGATGCAGACGATTCCTTCACCGAGACAGAGAGCACCGCATAAATTATTTAAATGCAGAAATTGTATTTATTCTCCAGAAGCTTTTTAAAAAGGTCAGTTGCGCCCGTCCCTGTCGTAATCTTTCCGATGGCGGACGGAGCAAAGGAAGTCGTTTCTCTGTGATTCTAAATGAAAAATATTCTTTTTTTTTCATTGAGGAAACCAGAAAGACAAGAGCGACGGCAGAACTGTGATTTTAATATGTTGTGAATGTGCTACTTCAATGCTGCCCTCCCTCCTGTTTGGTCGTCGCTGGGAGCAATAACACAAGGACTGTGTGGATGAGCAGCGGCGAATGTGGAAAATAATAAACCAAGCTTTGCCACAGAGTGAAGAGAAACACAGCTGATCAGCATCCTCCTAATTCTGATGATTAACAAGTGAGGCCATTCCAGTGATTAACGCCAGTAAATAAAACAAGGTGCAGACATATTGGAGTGTTCTTTAAAAAGTTTACCACCTACACACAAATGAGGCCAAATGATGATGTTAAAGGTCAAAGCCTGTTAAGTGTTGGATTCACCGAGAGAAGGATGGTTAACAGGACAGTTTGATGAATCCTGCTGCTTCCACTCCTCCCTCCTCCTCCTCTTCTTCATCCTGCCTCTCCATCCACAGACCTCACTGCTACACCTGCTGGCCGCTCGGAAGTGTTGCTGCTGCTGCTGCTGCTGCTCTCATCCTCATCGACACACAGAGCAGAGGTGCCAGGACTGGAATTAATGAAATGAGAAATCCGAACCTAATCTCAAATCATAGCCTTTTCATCTTTGCTGCTGACATATGACACCGAGATGTCCATCATCCCTCATCTGACGAACACACGGGGAAATTTTGTTTTGCATAAATCCCCCTCGGAGGTTTCCATTTGTATGCCTCTGGCACGCTGAACCTGTTCAAACAAACGGAGCCGAGCTGCAGGAGAGGAATGGCTGGGTGTTTGACAGGCAGCTTAAAGGGGCAAACACAGTCATGACACGAGGAGGGAAGGTCATCCTGCAGAAAGCCACTGACGGCCGGTAATCAACACTGGCAGAGGCGCACATTTGCATCGAGATGGAGGCATTTAAAAATCGGTTGGTGTCTCTGGTCTGGGGGCGGGAGAAGAAATTACATTCTCAGAATTAAACATCCTGTGGTTCTTTGGCATCTCCTCTTCTCACTCGCTCCTCATTTGCTGGCTAATCATGACTGGAATTCATGTCAGACTAAATCTCTGTGTGTTCTGGTTAATTGGAAACTGATGCACTGCAGAAAGGGATTTACAGAAGGTAACATGAGTCTTATTTTTGTTTAAAAAGATAAATAATCTCACTTTTAAGCATGTTTTGAGTCAGAAACTTCATCTCATTTTAAATAAAAACATCCAACATTGGTTACATATGATATCCAGCTATTATTGAGCAATTTGCAACCAGGAACAAACTATTACAACGATTTGCAATTGATCCCAGTGGAGAAACCAGATAGTTTCATATATTTTAAGAGAGCCGCTGCCCCCCGGCAGGTGAAGAGAAGCAGCTGGTGACAACATGTGATATAAGAGGTAACACCAGAGCTGAACCACTGACAGCGTGAAGTAGGTAAAAGCCCCCATGGGCCACAACACGAGGGGCCCCCTGCTCTGGGCTAACTGTGTCAACTGGTTTGTCCTAATTACGCTTTATGTCGTCTGCTGACATGGTAAGAAACTTAAGGTGGGTTCTCCTTTAGGGCCTAATCTTAAAACCCGGTCTTGATTTTTAGATTGACATAATTTCCCTTTCCCTGTTATCAAATTAAAAACACCTAAGAATTGCAGTGTTGGGAAATGTCACACTCCAAACTGGCCATTAATGTGACCATTAAAAATCCATTTGAATAATGAACACCTAAGCTGTTGCTGTATATTGTCGAGTGACCAAGGACCAGCAGTCCTCTAATGAAACCAAGTTGAAATCCAGACTCTGCATCAAATCACACATCCTCATGATTAGTTCCTTTAATCATGACAGATCTTTTTGATAAGATCCACGTATTAACAATTAAATTGGTTCTTCCCAGGACGATACCACTTCCTTCCACCAGGTTTCATGGCAATCTAAACACACGGTCAGACAAACAAACACCCTCCACCCGACAAACAAACACTCTCCACCCGACGTAACCAGGCCTCGGATGATGATATGCAAAAGGACCAATTGAGCCACTTCAAGGGAATAACTACACAACCAAGTAGCAGCCGAAACCTCCTGCTGGATTATATTAAAATTACTGTGCACATCCCAGTTGAATTCATTTTCTTAAAATGCTCGACCGCGTGTTACTAAGCCTGAGGCCTGTCGAGGACTTGTAGTAACTTCAGCTGCTCACAGATGCAGTGCTGGACTTCCTTGCCTGAGGCTGTTGTGTATCCACTACAGCTGAGTGGTTGATGGGCTTATAGCCCGGCTGCTAAGTGGAGTAAAACCACCAGGGGACTCCTGAGTGGACTTCCTTTGTGAATCCTCACATTTACACAAGTCTTCCTCTCAAAGTCGCTGCGGCCGTTTGGACCAACGTTTAAAAAAACCTTAAAAATGACGTCTGCAGCTGAAATTCATCACAAACCACAACTCAAAGCTTCAACCATCATTTTACAAAAATCGCTTGGCCATTTGCAAAGCTCAGCTGGTTCACCTTGCACCGCTGCTGGCAGCTACAAAACAAAACAGAGTTGTATATTTTCTTGTGTTGCGCTGCAGGGCCATTACTCAGGAGGTAGAGCGGGTCGTCCACTAACCGGAATGTTAGTGGTTCGATTCTCGGCTCTTCCAGTCTGAAGGGTCCTTGGGCGAGATGATGTGTTATAGAAATGGGTGAATGTGACTGTGTAGTAGATAAGACTGGGAAGTGCTACAGTTAATTCACCATAGAGCCAAACACAGCTCACTATTCATTTCCTGTTTTGTGTGTGAAAATTCAGAGACAGCTGAACACTTCAACTTTGTGTTTCCATCAAATACAAAAACCACAGATTCACCTGCAGAGTCATGAGTGACAGTGTGACACAGACGGCTGGAGACCGTCCTCAATCATGGCACCTCCAGGAAATGCAGGTAGTTCAAGAAGAGAACTGGGACTTTCAGTTTCCAAGGACAAGACCCGAAACACGAGGTCCTGCCATTGTGGATGAAACTGAGCTGACGTGTTCACAGCAGAGTCTCTGATATCTTACCACAGAAGAAGAAATGGACAGGTCAGTCAGGTGAAGGAGAAAGAAGAAGTTGTGTGTTGATACTTTCTATTCATGACATCCCACAAAGAGTCTGCGAACCCATCACGTACACAGCTACTGGCAGCGATTCATCAGACATTCAGAGAAAGGGTCTGGTTCCAAATCCAAAAGAACAGAACAGCTCAATAAGGTTTTTACCATCCAACCAAACAGGATGAGAGAACGAGAGAAAGGAACCGAGAGGCATCCATAATGACATCTGGTGCCGGCCAAATGAGTTTCTGCCGGCGTTAAACGTGACCGAGAAGCAGGTCCGACTGTCAAAGTGATTGTTGAAGTCGGCCTCGGTTTTGTTTCACGTCCGTCTGGGGAAATAAGTCGGTGAATTACAACTGGCATGGATACGAGCCGGGATCCACTGAAGCAGAGGCCCACTGACTGAGAGAGGAGATGAATTTGTTTCCTGGATGAATTATGTATCGTTCCTGTGTTACCATGTTTCACACTCACTCAGTGAGGAACTTCTTTGTCCACCGCGAATTACCCGCACCTCTCTTATCTTCTTTCATCTCATCCGCACACAGCTTCAGTGGGAGGCACGCGTGCTGTTAGCATGCTAATGGTGGAGAAGAGGCACTGACGGGTTCCAGGGATGTACTGTACTACAGGTTTTTATGTAATCACTCTCGCCTGCGGAAAGAAAAAGGGGATTTAGGTCTGTGACCAAGTGCAGCTCTGTCCTGACAAATGGGACGCGTGCCTGTAACGTATTTCTCTCAAGATTTAAGAAATAGTCCTTTTCTTTTTTCCCCTCCATCCAAGACCCACTATTTCCTCCAGAGCCGGCTATACTACACCACAAAGAGGAGACGCATTAGTGCAGCGATACCTCCAGGGCTGTGGCTGTGAATCTGGATCTGAGGGCAGTGTGGGCGGTGGAGAAAACATCTTAAATTACTTGCTCTTCCAGTTCAGCCCACCGCCAGATTGCCGACGGGCCGCGCTGACGTTTGATCGAAGGTGCAGACAAGACCACGGGAAACCGAGACCCAATTAGCAAGCGAGCCGGCCACTGACCTCTGATGGCGAGTTGATGGCCACCAATAAATGTCTGTTAGACCCCAGCCACTATCGCACCATGTGTCAATCACCCGGCTCACATGGAACTGCACCATGAGCTCGGTTAGAAAGAAACTATGTGAAATAAAGTGAGGAGATGATGAAAAGTCTTTTGTTGAGATGTTGGAAGTCGTCTGCGTCACTTTCCCTTCGTCAGTAAAGTGCTTTATTGGATTTTAATTGAAAGATACTTATCCTGAGTCATTTCATTAAGCGACTTTGATTGTTTTCATGTCAAATTACAATTATTAGGCTTATGCCATTATGAGTAATCCACAGTGTTGGGTTGATGAGTCGCTGCTGTGGAAATTAATGAGCTATACATACAAGAAAGGGCATCACCATCCTGTCTGCTCCTCGTTAACTTCACTTAAACAAGACAGTGTTCTTCTTAATAGGAGCTCGGCATCGACTTCTGGGTGATAATGTCGACACAACATCAGCTGCACACACGTGTGTGTGTGTGTGTGTGTGTGTGTGTGTGTGATAAATGCATGTCACACAGAAGATGATTAAGGCGGAAAATAGACGTCGTACTTCTCCACCTTAAAGATAACTAATTGGCGGAGGGGGCAGAGATATTATGGAGATGGAAAACGCAGGGTCACCTCCAGTCCTTCGCCTAATGCTGAAGGTCACAGGCCGCTGGATGAGTGCACGCCTTTCATCAGGCCCCTCTGCCGTCCACATTATCAGGCCTTGCCGACATCAGCAGAAGAAAAGAAGCCGGCTTCCATTACCCTCTCGAGATGGAAAGTGTCAGCCTACCGTGAGTGTAAGTAGTGCAGAAACAGTGTGACCGTGGGGAGGGATTGTGGAGATGGAAGAGAATAAGTGAGGATAAATAACCTTCCCCATCGATGGCCGTGTTGGATCGAACCACCGGTACGCAAGGATACATATTTAATTCATTACTGCCGAGGGCACTTGAGACCAATGCAGCAGCAGGGGGAGTTTTTTACGTAGGTCAATTTCAGGTGGAATAAAATTGCAGATCTTTCTATGATGTCTATTCTGGGACACTCGTCAGAAGTTTCCCTGACTGATGGATAAATTCCGCTGTGTGGTTACAAAAATAACTTGTCGACAGAAGATCAGAGGAGAAGATAACTGTGAAATCTAGCTTGAACCATCTCAAAGCGTGGACGTGTTGTCGGCTCACGGTTCAGTTTCATTACTGAGCTACGTAGAGGCAGGCAGCCCAGGAGACAACGCCCTCATGATGGAACCCTGCCAGGAACTTCGTCCACTGACTAATTGGCGGTGGTCACCACATGCTTGTCTGCTGAGGATGTGGGTGGTTTCAGGAGTCACGTGAGTCACTGAGGTGATAAACTTCGATATCAGAGAAGTCTCTAACTCCACGTTAATCATGAACACCATCATCGTTATCATGGATATTAATCAATCTCTTCTTTTTCTTGTTACTCCTACAGAGTGACTGTATCAGAGACTGGATATGAAGATGGACAACTTGTCTCCACTTCCTCCCACTGTCCCGAAATGAAGCCAACATATCCCAGATACCAGCGCTGCCATCTTGCACATTTGGAGCCAGAGTCTGAACTGGCTCGACCAATAGTGAGTCAGTCTCAGCTCTGAATCCTGAAATCTCACCCTGTCTTTTAAAGAATCAAATAACTCATTAAAACTTAGAGAATCTAAAATAACAGGCACCGCGTTAGAGAAAGATGGATTTGAAGTGTATGTGGACTTTTTAGTGCAGTCCATGCCCCAGCCACTAACATGGAGGAGGCTGGGCTTATTCCTATAAGTGCTTTACTTTTGGGGAGCGTTCATGTCGTCCATCTTTAAACAAGGTCTATGTGCTCTACTTAATATTAAATCCAAACAAAATTCCCCCTTTTCCCAGTAAGTACCGACCTGGGATAATCTTAGGGGCGGGGCCGCTACACCTTCTGCTGCTCTTCAAGTGGGACCACCCACCCATTCAGCGCGGCTTCACAACATAATTTACTCTCCTTTACGAAGCCGACTTCCTGCCAACTCTTTTTGTTTTTTAATGTATTAGTTTCTGGGGGAGGGGGGAGGGGGGAGGCAGCTGTTCTCGGGGCCCAGCTGTCGATGAGGGCTGGCAGAGACGAGAGGGGAGGAGCTGATATCGAACAAACCTGTGCACACGCGGTCCCGGAGGAACGCCGCTTTAAAGAACCCCCCTCAAACGCCCAGATGATAACTTGACGTCTCCGGTTACATCTGAATCTGCAGCATGTTTACGATCCCATACGGACGTTAATTATGCTGAACACCGTGATAGAGACGAAGCAAACATGACGGACTTGGCAGATTAAATGTATGCCGCGCCGCTGCACATTCATTTTGCTTTAAAGTCAGAAATACCCAGAAGATGTTGTGTGGGTGTTGCTGCATTAACACAACCCAACAATTTGCCCTGGACACACTGAGGAGGAGTGTGTCTGTCGAAAGAAAGTCTTGATTCTGACAGATTGAAAATTAATTCACAACAATTCATCTGGGCCGTATCTTCTACCCCCCCCCCCCCCCCCCCAGCACCATCAATTATTATGAATGAAGTGAAACTGGAACATTATTTGAAGTGAAACTGTGGTTCAGCTCGGTCTAGACAATGCAGACTTCTTCTCATGCAGCTCGTGTCGTGTGTTATTCCTCCAACCACACATTAGCACACACTGATTTCAGGGTCCTTCATTTCCTGTGCCGGTTGAAAACTGCCGACTGGAAACCAGGGCACTATTTATTTTTATTGACACAACTTTAAGATGGACAGTTGGAGTCTGTGGTTAAACTGCTTTTAGCTCCACAGGCCTGGATGCTTCTAAAGGTAGTAATTAAAAGGAATGAATGAAAGGGAGCATTAACGAGCAGCTGTCTGGAACAAACATTAAATATAATCAACTACAATTCTCAGTCTTTATCACACTCTGCACCAAAGTTGATTTTGTGTTGGTCTCTATTGACGAGACCAGCACAAATGTCTTTTGATGCTCTGCTCGGCCGCCTCCCATCTCGAGTCCAGAGCGAACCAGTGTGTCCGGGCCTCCGAGCCACCAGTGTAAGAAGTTTTAATGAGCTGCATGACAATTAGAGGAGCTTATAGGTTATAAGCACACAAGCCACTGTGGACCATACATTTTTAAAGCGGCATCGTGTTGGAGGTAAGGCAGGCGACATGCAGAGCTAGAATGACACTCAGTGGAGCGTATGCGCCCGACAAGGACCAACAGTCTCCTTCAAGCTGCTCCAAATAACACACACTCAGAGATTCCAGTTCCCTAAATATGTCTGTTTGTTTTTATCAAGATCTATGAGTTACTTCCTGGGAAAATTGTTGAAAAGGTTGCAAACCTCTGTACAGAAGCTGTTCCTCCTCAGACACATGCCTGAGACACTGCACAGACATAATGTGCATGAACATGAGGACATTAGAACCTGGAAATGAGACTGTGGAGGTCACTGATGGATCTTCTGTCACGGGCCAAGGAGCTCCTGCTGCTGCCTGAGTCGTATTCACAGAAACCGGAAGGGCTCGCTCCCAAAAGAGATGTCTTCTTCAGATAGAATTGTTTCCTAAGCCAAACAAGGATTTCACGGCTCATCATTCACTGTGTAATATGACCTCAAGCTGATACGTTGATAAGTGTAAAATCTTTCTGTGTTAAAGTATTTCTGGTTCCACAGAGTCACTTGTCGACTTCGCACAAGGCAGCTGGCTGACTCCTCACTGACAACCTATCTGCAGGCTTACCCGTTAGCTTTCCACGGCACCGAGGCAGCGGAGGAGGCTCCACACGCGAGCCCAGGACAACTGGAACAAATTTGACAACTTCTGTGTGTTGGAGGCGGCGACGGCACAGATCCGGAGGATCCAGACACAAACCGAGGGAGTCATAGGCGCGGTGACAATGAAATCAGTCCCTCGCTGGCTTCTTTACACTGACAATAGCCCTGACTGGAATGAATGACTAATCCAGAGTTCATCTTACCAGGAACTGAGCCTTTCTCTGTGGGTGAGAGTTGTGATCATGTGTCGCTCATGTAACCAGTAAAGATTTGTAGTTGCCTGCTGGTCACGTGTCTGAGACATGATGTGATACTACCTGCATCTCTTTCCCTGAACATTCCAGTGACTCCCCTGATCTTCTGTGGATCTATGTTGGATTTTGTGATGACATGTCCTAACAGAGCCCGAAGAGACACGAGTCTACAACCACAACTCAAACAGACTGTATTTTGCCTGTAGATTGGTATTCGGCACAAGCGGCTGTCAGTGTTTTGGCGTTTGTGGGTTACAGCGTGTCACATTTGACACGGCTTCCCTTCAGTGGCTGCGGGCTGTTGAGAGGCTTTCACACGCCTGCGCTGAAGAGTGACCCTCTTCTTCAGATCCCGTTCTCCAGCTTGACAACACTGATCACCCTCATCCTCGTCCCCTCCAGCACCCACCAGAGATCTACTGCCCGAAGCAGGAGGTTGGTCAAAGGCCTGACTCGTAGTTGTGGAAGAAAGAACCTGTGGATGCAACAGGAACCTGCTGCATGTCGGAATTAGCCAGCGTGTTGAAAACCACACCACACCGTCCGCCGCCAAAGGTTCCCACAGGTTAACGGCACATCACATCCGATGACATGCTCAAGTGAAGGAGTGGAAGCCAGTGGTTCATGTGCCCAGAGACACTGTCATGTTTCTGCATCTCTGCACCAGTGACCAACACCGGGGCCGTGCCACGTCAATCACAAGCTGACACATCCAGGCTGCCGGGGCCAGAGGGGACAAGGCCGCCGCTCTCCGGTCCAGGACACATGCAAATTACAGGACGCGTGTCTTTGAATAGATGTGGAGGAACACAGGGTCCGTGTGGAGCAGTTAAACAGCAGAGAGGTTTACAGAAAGCCTCGCCGAGCAAAGCCCTCATGTCTCCCAGGAAATGTGATGTGCATGACATGAACAATGAAAAAAAAAAACACCCGGCTCAAACAAAGAAATTCCTCCCTGACCCTCTAAAATGTGAGTAACACAGACCTTTGCGCCGGTTTATGGTTTGATTATAATTCATGCCATCTCCTCGGCAGCACTCGCAGACTGTGTCTCTTTTGTGCAGCCCGGGCTTTACAGCCACGGAATCTCCGGGGAAGAAAAGAGCCAGTGTCACGCGGTCAGGAGGCATTTGAGTCGCACGAAAAATTTGTGTCAGCACTTTCTCCCGGGGAGCGAGAGACCGGCATTCAGAGGAGCAGTTAGCGCGCTCCTCAGAGGACGGCCAGGGTTTAATGGGACTGCTCTTCCACTCCATTTGCCCGGCCCGCGTCTCACAGGCCGAGGCTGCGCACACGCGAGCCAGCAACTGTGACTCTGCAAACCTCTGTGCAGGCCGGGGAGCTCCACGCTGCCGGGAACAGCTGACAGGAGCTGCTCCTCCTCAGACACATGCCTGAAACACTGCACAGACATAATGTGCATGAACATGAGGACGTTAGAGCCTGGAAATGAGACTGTGGAGGTCACTGATGGATCTTCTGTAGCTCCTGCTGCTGCCTGAGTTGTATTCACAGAAACCAGAAGGGCTCGCTCCAAAAATATATATCTTGTAAAGAAAGAATCTTTTCCAAAGCCAAACAAGGATTTCACGGCTCGTCATTCACTGTTTAATATGGCCTCAAGCTGACACGTTGATAAGTGCTCGGGAACATAAGACTGTTTATGACTGACAGCTTTTTGACAGCTCACGCTTCGTTAAAATACACAATCAGACTATTTCCTGGTGGTGAGAGTTTAACTGGATAAACGGCAGAGTTGTTCTGCAGAACTCAACCACAAAGATGCACCACAACAAAGACAACTAACCAGCGGGTGGATTGTCAGACCATTAACTGACCAGGGGATTCTGAGAAATAAGATGCTTTTTCATATTGAATAATGATCATCTTAGAAACGTAGAATCCCTACTGTAGCTCCTCCAAGGCCAAACATTCCCCTCGTGAAACCACATTTAAATTCACCCAATCCAGATTTTTTTATGTGGATCTGCACCAGATTGCTCAGACTCATAAATACCAGTCCGGTGAATTATTCTTTGAGAAATCAAGCCATGTTGAAAAAAGGGAAAAAAAGTTCCGCACCAAAATGTGATGGGTTCCTCCTTGGGTCAAGCCCCACCCCTGGTAAGAATCCCAGTTATTAAATCCTGATACTGCTCGTTATATTCTGCTGTATGAACATCAGGGGTTAAAAAGAATAGCAGAGTTCAAACAGTCATCTGTAAACTCATTGGAATCCCTGCTTGAATAAAATCTGTAGGCAAAGAGAATGTTGTTTTTTTCCCCCCTTGGCCCAGTTGCATCACACAAAGTTTAACAATCGATCTATTGTCCTGTGAGAGCTCCTTCACACGATGACCTCGCTGTGATGCACCAGTGGAGGTTCCGGCCACAAACACTGGTTCAAGTGCCGTGAAACTTTAAAGATGACTCACCATGAGTAGACTGCAGACGCGTCTCCAAACCCGGGCTTTGAGAGCAGCCAGGCGCTACATGTCTCTGCGCTGAGCCTCGGTCCCGATCCCTCTCCAGAGGGGACGCCCAGCACTGCTCTGCAACAATGAAACACAAAACATCTTTAACTAGGGGCCGGGCAGCGGACTGAAGAGGCCCTGCATTGAGACGCAGCAGGAACACCAGTTTGACATCCGGCTCAGTGGAGTGGACGGTCTGTCACTGGTCACTCTTGATGATCTTTTTCAACACAGAGCACAAACAGAGGTCGGTGATGCGCACAGCGCTCGTCTGGGGGCGGCCACAAGGGCGGCCTGTCAGAGGGAGCAGCCTGGAACAGTGGTGACTTGTCAGTGTCCTCGCCGGGTGTCCCCGACAGTCAGTGCTGATCTCAGAGCCGTGATGTCGAGCCGCTCAGTCCCAAACGTGTAATTATGTCAGTAAGCAGAGATTGAAGGACGGGGGTGAGGGGGTGTAAAATTAGAATCACTAAAAAGAAGTAGAGAGATGTCAACATGTGTGTTTGCTCCCCTTCAAAATAAAGTTTATCATCACATGTTTTCATTGTTTGTCTTTCAGAAGGATTACTCAAAAACGAGTGAAGCGATTTCCATAGATTTTGTGGAGGGTGGTTCACGACAAAGGAAGAACTCATTAATTCAGTGGTTCCCAAACTAGGGGGTCGGGACAAGATGATTTCCAGAAAACAAATATGAAAGTATTTCTTAGTATCATATTTTAGCCATAATTGCTCCAAAAGCTAAAAGAAATACTAGTTCAATTAACGAAGACGTTAACTTGGAAGGACACAATCTCCTGCTGCTTCTTCTTTAGTGAAAGTCTGGTCCCAATGTTCCGGACATTTTCCCCGAGTTCATCTCTGAGACCTGCTCTCGCCTTCAGGCTGTGAAGTTGCTCTGTGGAGAATTAAAGCAGCCCAATCGTCTGGACGGAGGATATGACTTGATTTAAAGTTCAATTACGAGAAGAATGTTCCATTGTTTGTTAAGCAAACAAAGAGAATTCAGAACCCCTGTTTCAATCCTCAGCTCTGCCTCTGCCGTGTCAGCGCAGTTAACTTTTCATTTATTCGGAAAGGACGCGAAGAGGCAGAAGGAAGCTCAAAAAGACGACTTCAGAAGAACTGCAACACCATAATCGAGTTTGCTCCGGGGCGTCACACGGACTTTAACTGTTTCTTTTTTTGTTTTCTAATTATAGTTTGCACATGGATCTCTGTGGGGAACACTTTGTTGGATTTAATCCGAGTTTTACACCACGTTGCCAACATATTAATTAAGCAGAGACAATCAGTGGGAAGTTACAGCAAAAATAATGAGAAGTATCATTCACTGTTTGATTCTTACACATATTTTGTTTTGGAGCTTTTCCACGCTCGGAGGGGGAATTAAAAAAGCTTCTGTGACGCTCAGAGCAACATATGGCTTTTTTTAATTAAAGCAAATACCAAATATTTGTCGGTTATCTTTAAAATAAATTAAATCTTGTCAATCAAGACACATTTTTTTTGTCTGTTTCGTATTTAAAGGCATCTCTAAAAAAAACAGGTTTGTTAATGGGCAAGACAAAGCGTGTTACTGGTGGAGATGTGTAAATATAGCTAATGGTTTGAGGTCAGAGAAATATGTCAGGTCAGCTCCCCCCATCACAAGAGGCTCGTCGGGTCACAGGGGCCGGGCAGCTGTCCCCCCCGTTCCCCCCCGTCCCCTGTCCCCCAGAGGACGATGATTAGAAGAGACACGAGAGCCAGACACCTCCCTGTGCTGTTCGTCTGCTTCACCACGATCCGGACTGTGGGAGCAAAATCTGTCTTCTAACACACAACACACAAAAAAAAACGCATCCAGTCCCACAGACTCAAACCTCAACCATGTGACCGAATGCATAATTCTCCTTTGTCCGCTGGGTGTCTGTATTATTAACCGAAAAGGCCAGAATTTAGATCAAAACAAATTAAGCGACCAACACTCGAAATCCCCCCCGTTTCTCTGATAAACGTGGCATTTAAGAGTTCCCTCTCATCTCCTTCTCGGAGGCCACGAGTGCCGCAGCTTTCATGTAATACAAATGCCTCTGTGTGAAGGCGAGCGGTTCGTGTTCGCCTTCTAATCGCTGGTTTAAAGTGTACGGCTGCACATCGTGAAGAACACACTGCTCTCTCTGCAGAAACAGGCGCTCGTGCAAATTGGCGGGCTTAGACCAGACGCCACGCTCACAACGAGGTTACTACATTCCCCCTCTATCAAATTAATTATTCATTTAGCGTCTGAGAAATGAAACACAGGAGCCGAGCTTCACTTAGTCATATAAAGACAAACACCTATTGTTGTTATCCCCACTTAAATTTAAATGATATTAACCGTGACGCGAGATCAAGAAAACAAGCGCCGGTGAATTCAAAGCAAATGAAGTGACTCGTGATTGTGTGTTGTGGAGTAAATGGAGTAACAATCAATAGTGTATTGGTCATATAGAAAGGCAGTAAATGGTAGAGTGACAACAGGAAATTGAAAGATAAAACGGTGTCTTCCCGTTTGAATGAACCATGACACGTGTAAAAGGAACGTCCTCGTTGTCGGAGGTGAAGACTACAAACAATCCTGTGAACAACTTCCTGTTCCGTTCTTCTTCTATCGTTTAATGCCGCCTCAACTTCATGCAATTGGTCTGAAAGTCCGAACTATCCCCAAAAATATATAATTTCCACCTGATAACGATCCGCAGGGGAAACACCAACACCTCCATCAGTCGGCTAGGCTTTAACAAACCAACGTGTGCTCACCATTCAATCATAAGAAACCAATGGAGCCGCTGAGCAGGCGTCAATACGTTAAGTGGCGGGTGGAGGTTTGAATGGCAGTGTGTCGAGTCATTATCCCAACGCGGTGGATTGACAGGGATCAGCTTTAAACCCAGCATGAGGCGTCTGTCCCTCCACACCCAGCAACCAGTCAGAAGTCTGCAGACACTTCACAGCCGCTGACTATTTCGAGCACAAGCTTTTATTCAGCGCTGATCAAGATGAATGAGGAGAATACAGTCTGAGAACTGGAAAGGGGGGGGGGGGGATGCTGGAGCCTTCAAAAGCACCGAAAGAAGGGATCTTAGTTAAGAAGCCGGTTTAAAGATTAGCCCTGTTCTTAAAATCCATCTCATTACAGCGTTTACATCTCGTGAAAGAGTGGGATGATGGGAATATTACTGCTGCTTAATAATGAAACTGACGAGTCGGTGGTGGTGGTGGTGGTGGTGGTGGTGCTCCTCCCTCTCCTCCTCCTTTAGATTCCAGGCACAGAGCTGCAGGAGGAATTTAAAACTCCGACTGACCACAGAACAGAGCCAGTTCTCTCCTGGCTGCTCTGACATTAAAGTACTTATATATGGACTGTGTGTTTTTGTATTATCCTCCACAGCTTCACTAATGAGCCTCCGTGTCATTACCTCCGTGACACCATGTGAAATACTGCTCCGGGGGGGCCTCCTGTGTCTTGTTGGCTAAATTGAGAGGGGGACATTCTGCACTTTCCTTCAAACTGGCATTAACACTGTGGGGGTTTCAGCTGGATATCAATTAGAGGCTAATTAGGCGTTTCTAAATGGCGGCCCCCCCGGCTTCCTGTCGCCCACTGGGAGACTGGCTGACCCTCGGTTTGATGGAAGGCCGCTTCACTCCGAGTCCTTTTTACAAGCAACAGGCGTGATTCCTGCAAATATTAGACTTCAAGTGAACCGGCCACGACTTGGCTGATTCAAGACAAGATAACTTTTATTAAACAGGCTCCAACGGTAACAGGTGGTAGTAAAAATCACTCTTTGAAAATATAAGTACGAGTCGTGAAATCTGAATTTTACGTTTCAGCCCGTTTCGGTGCAGTCGATGAATTACAGGTGAATTATTGGATTCCCCAGCAGAGCACATTCCTCCGCCAAGGACCAATTATCCCCTGGAATTCAATCAGGCTGCTCCAAATCATTCCCTAAATATGCCTTTTAAAAAAAAAAAAAAATCCATGAATTATTTTCTGAGAAATTAAAATGTAAAAAAAAATGCCCCATCTTTCAATGTCTATTTATTGTCGTTTATTTTACCAGTGAATTAATTAAGAGCTTGGATAAGTCTTTAATACTTGACAAGTGTCCTGCATTTAGCTGTGTGTGTGTGTGTGTGTGTGTGTGTGTGTGTGAGTGTGTGTTTACTATTTATTCCTGTCCCTTGCTGTGTAGTTCGGGGCAGAGGTGCTGTGCAGTATTTTTAGCCCGACTCAGAGGGGACTCTTTGTTCTGAGCACTCACACAATGAACCCTCATGCCTGAACAAGGACATATATTTGGTGACTGGAGGCGAAGCACGAGACCACCAGACCCCCCCCCCCCTCCTTTTGAAAACAAGCTGCTGCTGAAGAGGGCCACTCGGCGGCCCTGGCACCGTGCGTGGAGTCTGTCAGCGCCGCCATGCATCTCCTCATATCAGAGGAACCTGTCTCATCCTCTGAAATAAAGGTTTGAGCGTGTGCGATACCACACATTCTGCATTTATACACAATCTTTAAAAACTCAGTGTTAAACAAACATACCTCCCACATTCAAGCTCCAGACATTTCATCTGCGACAGGCCGAGCCCACATACAGCTGCAAGCACTGTGGTCAATAACGTGACATTTGGTTGAACTGAGGAAAACTGAGTTCATCTTTTTGATGTGCACGTGCTTCTCCCTCTCGTGCGCAGCCTCAGTCAAACGGTCGTGGCCCGAGCAGAAGCCCAGAGTGCTGCTGAAACCAGCCTGCTGTGCCACGTAGCATCACAGGGCTGCAGAGTGACAGCACACAGAGCAGAGGCCGTTTATCGAATCACATTTTGTTGCTGTTGTTGTTGTTTCTGGGACTGTGTTCACTGATAGAACTTTTTCAGTGTGTACTTCTGTGCAAGCTTTCGTTGTATTTAACACCGAATAAAATCTAAAAAATGTGCGTAGAAGACGCCAAAGAAGATCATGATATTCTTAATTTTAAAAAGTTGCTGTAAGATGTTTTCAGTCAGATTACTATCGTCTCCAGTTGTGGGACATATTTCTCCCAGTGAATCTTCGGGCGTCTCCATTTACAGCCACTTATGCATTGTACTTCCACACAAAGGGCTTCATTGAAACCAGCGGTGGCCGCCACTCAAAACAACGCCAAGTTTCATGAAATCCCTTTTTTCTCCCGCACTCCTACACTCGGCGTCACCGCCCGGTTTAGCACACAAAGCCAATGGAGGCAGCTGTATTAACAACAACGTGTCCACTATGTCCCACAGACACAGACACGCCTGGCAAATTATAATGAAGTTAACCCACTAATGGTGCTTCACATCTCGGAGCTGGGGCCCATCTCCCACTGCTCACTGAGCGCCACACCGCGAGGAACAGGGGCTCCATTTAGATGTGACAGAGCACCAGTGTTTCATTGACAGCTTCACGCCGGCCCACAGATCACATTACACATTAGCCTTGGTGGCGGCGGCGGCGGCGGCGTCAATGTACAGGAATGAAATAGGTGACATGGTGGTAACCCTTTTTATCTTGTGAACCCCTCGCAGCACGTGGTTGAAATGCAGAGCTCTCATGACGGAGGGTCCCTGATAATCGGCTAACAGTGACACCAGAGGAGAACAGGGTGGACGGCTGCAGCGGCCAGAAACCAGCTGTTGGCGAGAAAACTGCATTTTCACCGTAAAAAAAATATTGACGGAGGAGTCACGGAGGTCACGGCTGCTCCAGAACAACACTGCAAAAGGAAGGGCTGCCGGTATCATAGCTGTGGTTGCTGCAGCGAGACGCCGCTCTCAGGTCTGATTGACACTCCGCCATTCATCTGCCATCAGCAGCCGGGGCCGGCTCAAGCTGCTGCCCTAATAGGCTAACAGGGATCTCTGGTTC
Organism: Platichthys flesus; assembly: GCF_949316205.1. Taxonomy (NCBI): domain Eukaryota; kingdom Metazoa; phylum Chordata; class Actinopteri; order Pleuronectiformes; family Pleuronectidae; genus Platichthys; species Platichthys flesus. The sequence continues at coordinate 17,092,336 of NC_084964.1, read as the reverse complement.
CCCGGGAGGAGAGTTTGAGTGGCAGCCTGATTGGATTCAGCCGTCTCGCCGCTCTCGGTTATCTCAAAGCGAAGCCATCTTGGCAGATCAGGTAGTGTCACGTCCTTTTAAGGAAGTAGCACTTATACAATCATACGTGTAACTCTCCTGCTCGTCCGGAGAGAAGTGATTAACTTGATTTCATTAAGAGCTGCAATGCAGCAGCAGAGTCTCCGGTCCCAGCAGTAACTGCCAATATGAAATATATCTGTGCGAACTAGGGCTGGAGACGACTTCCCACACATCGTGGAGCTCAGCTATTGAACGAGCTCCCGGCCTCACACAGTCACGTCGGCGTCTTTCAGGCCTCGTTAGCTTTTTGAAGATAATTTCCTACGTCCACGCTGCGATGCCAAAACAACAGAACGCCACTTAAATGTCTTCTGCGGCACATTCACAGGCCACCTGAGCCAGCAGCTGCACGCCATTCACACCAAGTGGCTTTCCAAAGACTTGTGTGTCGCGTGTTTCTCCGATCACGCGGAGCAGGAAGTCCGTTGAGATTATCTCAAAGATTGTTCTCATCCTTGTTTAGGAGTTAAAACAGTAGGGTTGTTGATTCTAGCACAGGTCGACGTATACATGTGATTATTTCTGCATCTGCTGCAACTTCAGCTGAGAAGGTTTTCATAAGAGTTTGTTTGTTATTTAGCAGAGAACCCACTTGAGTGTGATAAGAGCTACTTACGTTTGATCCACGTCCCATCAAGTAACATGGATGAACAATTCCCTATACTGCAGCTAGCCACCAAACTGAATCTACTTTACTCAATATTCAATCCAACCCAAATGTCCCCTTTTCCCAGAGAGGGTGACCTGAAATCAACTCCACTGCGAGGCCTCTATACATGAAGATGCTTCTACCGCTCTCCTACAGCGTTCAGTATAACTCTGAGGTTTCCACATCCTGTGTAAATAGTTGTTAAACCTGGACGTGCAGATACAAACGAGAAGCAGTAAAGTAAAGTATTAGACTTTCCATTCTCTCTCCACACAGGCTCATCAGGCTTTAATCTATTCTGATGTGAAACAGCAGATCTTGTTACACACCTTCTCTTCGGGGACATATGAATAGTTACTGCTCATTGCAACCGAACACATGCTTCTGCCAGACACACAAAAATACAAAGCTGTGCCGCAGCCAGACTAAAATATGAAGTGGGGAAGAAAGAAAAAAAATCCCATAAACCTTGAGTTATAATATATTGATGCAGCACTCCCATTTATTGTTATGAAATCGTAAGCAGGCCGACGTATCATAGCAGCCTCCCTTGAACCAAGCCGACAAAAACAGCACTCTGATCCTGCACTGTATTTTTGGTTTGAGCTGCTTTTTTTTTAAAGGTGTATATTCAGCTGCTTTGAAGAGAATCAGGCAACAGCATGTAGGAGAAATACAATCACCAGCACCTTCCTGCAAATCTATTCTGGTTTTTTGATAATCGCAGATGTTTCCTGTACAAATTCAGAATTCGGCTGCGCTGTTGCTTTTTGTCGAACGCCCTTCTTCGCCATAACAAAGCAGCACAGAGCGATGTTGTGGTGTTTGTGGCAAATGGTTCCCCAGAACAACCTTGATCGTCTGAGACGGAGCTGCACCAGCAGACGGCTGATTCCTAACTCGCACTTCAACACCCTCCCCTAGTCGGAGACTCGCGGTACAGGTGAGGAGAGTCGGATGTAACCGCTGACTCTCAGCAGGACACCGAGACAAAGAGGAGAGACGCTGCTTTTATTCCGCGATGAAAAGACCCGACTTACCTTTGTCACTAACAAGAAAGAATGAGGCACTAAAAAAAAGACGCCTTTTCTGCATCATTATTATTTACTCAAAGGGCCACGCTGAGAACGAGGGACCTGCCTGGGGAGAGCGTGGCCCTCGTTACAAAGCAGGCAGGGCCCCGTCACTCCTTCTCCTGCAAATGAGGCAATTTCCTTAATGAAGACGTATTTTATGTACATTAAAGCACCTGTGTTTTACTGTACTGCCATTTGTCAACTATATACAAAGCCCCCCCCCCAATTCGCCTTGCGTTTAATATCATAACCGCCTGTCCCACTCCTGGGGGCTTAAATTAAGTTACTAACCAACACGGAAATAAATTATGACCAAAATATCAATTCCAATTCCCTTTGCATTGCAGTTATTTTCTAAACTGATGACCGTGCTGTTCGTACGACACAACACACACATACACACACACATGCACAATCATGCACATGCAAAACTGACAAGCCTAGCATTTTATTCCCCCCCCCAATTGGTTTTCCTGGTTTCCTCGACTGTTTTTCTGGATTAAAAGAGCATGAAGTGCCATTTGCCATCAGCGCTGAGGGGAATGAATCAAAACATCCCAGAGGACGACACCTTTATTCCCACTGCAGGAAACAATCTCACATTTTCAGAGCTGATAAGATTCAGAGGGCGACACCCAGTGCAGTCGGGGCTCGGTCGTGGACTCACACCAGAAAGAGCCATTTCAGCTCATTAAAAAAAAAAAAGACCTTTTCAAAACCGAGGGAACAGTCCTGCTTGAAGTCTCTTAATTAACTCCGACCACTTTGAAAGAATACAAAGTGCAGTTTCAGACATGGTGCATTTGTTACGAGGAACTGTTTTGTGAAACCGACTATAAACAACTGTTGGTGACTCTGCAAAGGAAATGTTATGTTTAATATCACTGCGGTTTTTTATATATATAATTTGAAGACAAAATGCATTTTTGATTCACCCACTTTGCCTCAGACTGTCTATTTGTTAATGTTAGGAGAACCTTTGATTTTATGGTTTAATAAAATACATTTATTGATGGTTATGGAATTATTGTGGTCATGCTTAAAGAATAAAATGATATAATAAAACCAAGTGTTGGTTGGAACCAGGAGACAAACACGGCCTCTCATCATCCGACTGCCGCTGGAGGACTTTGTTTTTTTCAGTGTACATTATTGTTGTTGCTCTTCTTGGGTGGACAAAGGGCCCCTGTACAATTACTGAGGCCTGTTGTAAAAACGCCAAGTGAAATAAATGTGTGTACAACTAAGATGTGATTTGTTCTGCAGGGACACAATAGTGTTTGCAATACAAATATCTGGATGTTTACGTCTACCCGACAGACATGGAGAATAAATGGACCAATTAACAAGATGGAGTAAATCCAAAGTGGTATTAAGAGGTTTAGTGGTTGAGAGGGTAATATGTTAAAGATTGGTCACTGAGATGCATTTATCTTTGACTACAGACTCATTAACATACGATATCTCACTTTCAAACGCCACTGCCCACAGACCTCCTTTAAAGTGGTATTATTCATCCACTAGAGGGCAGCGCAGATTCGAGAGTTTCTGACAAGTTGCGATAATGTTCCCTTTTCAAGATGGAAGCAATAACGTCTGTAACGGGCAAAGTAACACCATGTAGATGCCGGAAGTTTCTTACCAACTTACAAAGTCTCTCGTCAAAAAGATCAGATTCTGTTGAAATTATTTCCTTGTGTCTTTTGATCGTGATGCACTGCCCCCATGGAAATGAAGGCTGAGAACGATCAGAAGGTTCCGTCTACTTCCGTATCTAACGATGAACATACATGAGCCTCGACTCCGATGAACAGTTTTTTGCATTCAAAGATTGGTCGCATGTTTTTATTTATACAGCAGGTTTGTTGAACACAATGTGAGACCAGAGGCTGTTTTTTCTCAAATTAAGTTTCGGCGTAATCCTCCTCGTCCTGTAGCTGCAGCGGAGTCTTTTTATTTTAACCCCTGGCCTGTCAGTGAGCGTGACAGCAGGGTCTGTGCTGGTCTGTGCTGGCTCGGGCTGTGGAAAACAAGGCCTTGTCACTAACCCCTCCCCACCACCACCCCCCTTGAGCGGAGCGAGATAAGCACTGAAAGACAAAAAGTTTAGAGCTGATGGACTGAAAAAAAACACATCATGATCTCATAATGGAAAGCCTGCACACACTGTGAACTCACAGATGTGTGTCAGGACTCGGGGAGCAGGAGAAAAAGCAGAAAACTAGCACATGTCATTGATGTGATGAGAGAAGGCTTTGAGGATGACTGTCTTTTATCTGCGCCGAGTCGAGCTGACAACCAAGAACTGGAATAAAGAAAGTACAGCGAGAGACGGCGTGCATCTCCAGCCTCATGCAAAAACCATGAGTACACTGGAACTCAAATCTCACCCGTCTGCAGACCTATTTTTCTGGGGGGGGGGGGGAAAGGCTCTATCACACTAGTTCTCTGGATGAAGGCTGGTGATTGTGTGTGAGTGTGTGTTTGTGTGTGTGTAAACTATGCTACAGACATGACATTTTCTGCAGTGACAGCTTTTGCAAGTCTGACAAACCTCTAACCATGTTCAGGTCTAACCATGTAACAGAGTAAACACGGGTGGGGGGGGGGGGGGGCGGACCAGAGAACTGAGATTCTCCTCTTCCTCTTCACACATTCCTCATCCTGAGCAGAATCATGTTCCTCCATATAAAAAAAGTGGCGACTGGTGATCAACGGGAAATAAGTGTTTTCCCTTTGCAGAACAACAGGCATTACGCAGATTAACGGCCTTTGTAGAAACATACTATTACCACATAAGTCCCTGTCGAGAGGGACCAGATGTCAGATAATAGGCTGTGTAGAGTGAGGTAGGTGCTGGCCTGGAGCCATTGAGCAAGTAACAACAGCTTCTTCCATATAAACCTCTTTACTTTATGGACGGTGTGTTGTCTGGGTGGGCAACCCCCTTCTGGGGAGGGTATATACGATGAATATAGGTTACACAAGTACTCTGTAATAGGCCTGTACGTGCACCTTGAAGTATTTTCACCAGCAAGGTAAGGACGTATTAGGGCAGTTATTGGTTTTTAATAATGTAAACGTGCTTTAACCTTCTTGTACAGCAGAGCGTAGAGTCTTTATCGTGCAGTGGCCTGTCTACAGCTTAGGATCTAGATTTTTCTTGAGTCTATATCTTTACATCCATTCCTGAATTTCAGAATTTGGGGAAAAACGTCTCCAGTAGATCAGAGTATAGAAAAAAGACATTTAATATATCACATAAATATTAAAACAAGACAAACTGACAATCCTGCAGTGGTGTATTATCTATGTGTGAATGTTTTTCACCAGGAGATGATGTTAAAAACACACTATACAATATGTTGCACATGCAGATCTACTGCAAACACACATGTTGCGATCTGCAGGCATTGAAACGCGTGTTGTTGTGCACAAAGCAGCAGCTAAGTCCATCTCGTTAAACACTACTGGGGGGAGTTATTGGCTTATCTGACCGACTGAGCTTTGCCCATGAGCCCAGGCAAGAAATGAGCATTATGGATTATTGATTGGCTGAGCCGGACACCTCGAACACAAACATCTGATTAGAGACGTGATCAACTTTTGACATTAACACAGGAGCAGTGGCGGAGCAGTGGAAGTTCAAGAAGCGGGCAGCGCACATTACCTCTCAGACTCGAATCTTTGTTTTTCTGTCCAGCTCCGGCATCACCCTCCTCTGTCTCCTCCTCTTGCCGCCCGGTTCCGTGTGCTCCGCGGCCGCAGAGCTCCGCGCGGCTCCTCGCTCCCTCAGATTCACTCGACCCGGTGCGCACGTTCCCAGTCGCTCCGGAACAGCTCGGCTGAAAACACCCGCACCGAGCGACGCGGCTTCATTCGGTGCGGCAGACGCTCACAGCTGCGGCAGTGGCGCGGGATCGCGTACCGCAGGCTCGGCGTGCCGCAGGTCGCAGGGGTGCCCGGGATCGCGGCTCCGTCTCGGCCAAAGATTGTGCCAAAGGTCGATGCCATTCACGACATGCGTGCGCGCTGCAGCCGGAGCCAGTCGGTGCCCAGTGCCACGCAGCGCCGCAACATGGAGCGGAGCCACCGAGCGATGCGTGAAGATCCCCGCAGCTGTCAGGCTGCACACGTCCGGTGTTCCTTTTCAAAATAACACATCTGCAATGTCCACGAACTGAAATAAGGATACGCATAAAAGAAAAACACACGAATAGAAAAGATTTCTAGGGATTATCAGGAACCATATTCACAGATTATATGAATCTAAAAAACAACACAGAGACTAAATTTATGCAAAATAAATAAAAGATAATAAAAGAGGCAAAGGAAATAAAAGGATGAATCTGAATGAAACAATTAAGTTGAAACAGAAGAATAGTGCATATAAAACAGATGTAAGTGTTTTAAAATAATAAAGAAAAATACAGTAAGTATAACCTTGCAAAATAGCTTCGTTGAGGGCACGTGTGCGTTTAAAAGAATAAAGCACTTCCGGTACGAGTGTGTTCTCCAGCTTGACGGGAGGTCCCAGGAGATCACAGGCAGCTCAGCAACAAACATCCAGTGGGGGGGCAGGAGGCAGGTCTCGTGGATTATTCATGAGACCAGCGGAGGAACTAATACCTTAAATCATTCATAATTATTCAACGCAAACAAGGTCGATGCCAATCAAACTTCAATCCCCCCCCACCCCCCACCCCTTCACCCTGGCTGGACCACGGCGTGTGCCATTTAAAATGATAGATGGACAGAAGGTGGGCCCGTGTCAGACATTATCCTGACCTCCTCCCCCTCCTCCATCAGTCAATAACATTACAGGCCATCAGCTAGAATCACAATCAGGGGAGGATGGAGCAACAATAACTACACACTCTGCTCGACCTTAAACCTGTGAGGTGTGTGAGTGTAACGCCCATTAATACACACAGTTTTCTTAAAGGATCCGAGATAAAGGACATTTTGAAGGTGTTTTTAGAACAATTTATATTGATTCTACAGTTTCAAATCGCTGCATCGGTCTCAGTCCAGAGCGAAGGACTGTCAGCTCGCGATGGGGATCCTCAGATTGAGACCTTGTAATACTATACTGAAACAAAACAGTTCCAACAAAGAGCAAACACTGGGCGATTGATGGGGAGACACCCGACTCGATGTGGGCAACCATCTGCCTCGACCGGCTGGGGTGTGGGGGGAGAAGTGGGGGAGAGAGGAGAGGCCAGGGACAACTGTGTAACTGTCATATTTAAGCTCTTTGTGACCGGAAAATAATACTAGTTAATCTTACAGATGTAATGATATAGCAGCACCAGTTATTAATAATAATAATAATAATAATAATAATAGTGTGGCCCTGTTATTGCATAGTGGTCTTATTTTAAATACAGTTTTATTTACCACCACACAAAGTGCTGTTTTGCTCAGATTACAAAGCGGGAGATAATGTCCTTATCTGGCATTAGCTGTAATCTCCTTATTCTCTAATTCATTTGCAAACCAGTTTTCAGATATGAACTGTAGAGAGGTAGAACCCGTCGGTGCAGCCGCTTCTTCCCCAGTGCAACACCGAGTGTACTTCTCAAGCACCACTGATTTGGAGACTCTACCTTCTCTGACAGCCTGTTAAGACACAGTGAATAAACTTCAAGAGCTATTTTGACCTTTGTCCGTTCAAGTGTGAGCTTCACGGAGCTCCACTGGCAGCCAGTCGTCTTTTTCCCATTGAATCAAGAACTCCTTTTCCAGTTTTCTACTGTTGTGTTTATTACTGCTTTAATGTGTGTATTTTCTACTACTACTACTATGAGAGGGATGTGAGATGCAAGGTAATCGCTACAATTATCAGAATACAATTTTCATCAGTAGAAATATAACAATATACTGTATTATATAGTAAAATAGTTGTGAGGAGATGGAACCATAGATTGTAAATAGTGTAGGTCATAAACACCGCCTCCTCCATGTAAGTGGATGGGACATGGACCAAATTAAAAAGTAAAATACCTGTTGAATACGTTTTCTCAAAGATAGTCTCTTCATTACAGCTCAAAATGAACAACATGCTAACGTTAGTACCACAGATATTTTGGCTCCATTTCTGGATAGTGGGAGAAATAGACACGTCGTCCATCGTTAATTTACAGTTTATGGGTTTAACACTTTATAAATGTGTCATTTTCTGTATAAAGAAGAGTGTAAATACCACAACCCTTCACTCAGAGGCATAAATCTGTCTCTAAACTTACAAGAAATAATGTGACGTTTATCATGATAAATATTAGTACAGACTGATATTAAAGTACTTATCCTAATAAAAGGTGTGTCTCCTCCCGGCCTGTGATGTGCACTAAATCATTAAAAAGAACTAATTACACAGTCTATCAGAAAGAAGGAAAAACCTTTAGCTCCCATGTTTGACACTTGCCAACATCATAGGTCTCAGCTTGTAAGCAGTATCCCTAAATATATCCTTCAGTTGGCAGACATGACAAACCTGCCAAAGGGCATATTTGTACTTTAAACGGCCTCCCTCCTCTCCCCAAATGGAAATGAGAAATACCTGAGGGAGGCTATGGAAACAGGCACTGGTGCAGGCTATCTGCCACGGTGAGTGAGTGTGTGTGTGTGTGTGTGTGAGTGTGTGTGTGTGTGAGTGTGATGGACGAGTTGGTCACAGTGGAATCCAACCCCCCCTCCACCACCACCACCACCACTACCATCAGAAACCCATGCGCCTTCACCAGCACTGAATCAAACCCTGCCACATCCTTTTCTGTGTGTCCTCCACTGTACTTTCCCTGGGTCTGAATATGAAGAATGGAGAACAGTGAAGGGTCCTTCAGCCGACCACAGTGAGATTAATCAAGGGGAAACATAAGGGAGAAGCCGGAGAAGTCTGACAGCGACTCAGTGAAGCCCGGCCCGGCTGGATCCTCTGCCAGCAGCTCCTCTGGAAAACTGTGTGTGATGCCTGCAGCTGATTTAAATGATTCTCAGGAGTAATGCTGATTTGTGAATGAGCGAGTATACGTCTTTTATCAGAACTTTTACATTTGGTAATTTAGGTAAATTTGACTTTAAAGTTTTTCTATATCTAGAATGTAGGACTAGTGATACTTTCCTCACACTTTCTGATGAGGCGTCATTTAAAATGGGTTTTACACTTCCCTACATTACTGCCCAATGTTTTTTAAATCCGTGATTACAGATGAATAAAAACACATTTTGCCAAGTTGTGTCAAATCCGCCTCAAAGACATTGTTTAGCTCCTTTTTTAATCTCTTATATATTTCAGGTCGACCCCTCCTCCAATGGATCATTAGACTGCCTGTGTAGAAAAAGGGCTGCAGGACATCTGGATTACTTTCCATTGATGATGGATTATAGAACCTTTTATTTCCTCCCCCAACGTTTATCACAAGTGATTTACTAAAAAACCAAGAACCTGTATAAATGACACATTATTAATGCATTATTCTGACACAGTCTTTACAAAAATATTTTATTTTCCTTCTCTTATCATCAGCATTTCTCATTTGCTGTATTGTTTTGTCTATTTTTATGATATTTTAAGTTTTGCACGCATTGATTTGAATTTAAATGTCCTGCATCCCAGAGGAGTTACAGCCCAGAGTCCAAAAGTTGTTCTTATTAAAGACTTTTAAAGGATCTATAAAACATTAGTAGACCAAGTGATTTGTTAACCATTGATTTATCCATTAGTTATAAATGGTGCCTCTTCAGGAAGTGCTACTGCTACCTTTACTTAAGTAAAAGACCTGAGCCCTAACTATAACTGTTTCATTATCCTTTACAGCTTCTGTGTGTTTAATCAAAACATAATATAAAAAGAAGGAATTCATGATGAAGCACAATAAGAGAAAATGAAAAGCTGCTCCGACTCACAGGGCAGCAGCAGTGGAGACAAGGCAGATCCCCAAACAGCATTTGTTAAAGTCAAACATTTTTCCCGAGGACTTGTATTTCCAGCATTGCAATTCCAAAACAATATGTAGTCCAAGGAAAACGGTAACCTGAGGCAGAATTATATAAAAATAAGTAAAGAACACTTGTGAAGTTGTTGTGTACGTCTCCACGGTTGTGTTTGTGTGTGTAAGGGGGGGGGGGGGGTGTCTGTGTTTACCAGATGCATGGGATCTCCATGGAAACACATCATTGGGACAGACACATGAGAGGGTTGTTTACAGCTTCACAACCTCATAACATCATGTTCCTGCCTTCATCTCTCACACAGGTCTGTCCAACGGCTGAGGTGATGCATCACAGCCTCATTCATATACACAAGCTGTATATTTCCAAGTGCTGCATTTTAATACAAGGATCATCTGTATGGGATCCATCTGACACCCTTAGTCAACATTTAGTTAAATACTTAAATACTCACTTTCTGATCTGTTTACTGTCAAAGTTGAATTGATAAAAAACTCTTAAAATGACATTTTCAATTGTCTCCCAGAAGTGTAAATGCGAACTTTGCAGATTAAAAGTATAATTTAATTGTACATGAATCTCAATTCAATGAATGTTTAATTAAAAAATGTCTATTTCTCAGAAGAACACACAGGTTCATTAAACCTCTTCAAAGACATATTTGCATTTCTACCGAATTTAAATTAAATCTGTAAAAAGTATTAACATATTTTTTTACCTAGTCTTTTTTGTATAGACATTTTTTGTTTGACATTAAAGGTAAAACAGAACTTATTCCCTCTTATATATTACAACTTGTGAAAAACTGCACGAGTCTGAGGTTTAATCGTTAAGATGACTTAATGGTTAAAAGATTAATTTCACTTTAAGTTTCACTTTCTGCTCTTCTTTTCTTTATTTATCTGTGAATTTTTGTCATTAATTAAAAAAAATGAAATATGTTAAGACTGGGTAAGTTTCTGGCAATGCTTCCTCTCATAACAACTTGATGTTAAGTGTGGGCTTTGTCTTTACCTTTAGCTCTGTGGCTACAGAGACGAGCAGCAGTCGATCACACACAGTTAATCCACCTGACACCTGACACCTGACAGTGGAAGCAGGTGTTACACGCTCCTACTGCCTTGTTTTTTCCGACATGATTTCACACCCGATGATGGCTGAGCCTGTAAATGCTCTCCTACACTCGCTGGCTGCGGGTGCGACAGGGTGCTGACAACCTCGGTAACAACAAATGTGTTTGTGTTGCACTTGCAGAAAGAGATATATTCCTTTCACTGGATCTACTGCATCGATGCTCCTTTTGATGTGAAACAAGAGACTCCTGAGATGCAGGAGTTGTTTGTTACAGTCATGGTTCATGTTTTCTGCAGAGCTTGTGAGTAAAAAATACAACAATGACACTGAGTAGATTGTGTATAGATTTCTATTTGAATCTGCAACAACATGTGAAAAATTTTCCTCAAAATCCATGAACGATTCTCTAAGAAAATGACGGAAATATTGAAAAACAGTTAAATTCACCCCCTGATCAAGTTGAACTGGCTCTTCCTTGGGTCGTGCCCCCCCCCCCCCCCCCCCCCCCCCCCACACACACACACAAATTTCAATGGGTATCGGTTGGAAACCCAACCTCCTCGATGGAGGCAACAAACCCACTACCTGGACTCAGGAATTGGAAATCCAACCATACAGTTGCATAGTAGAGGTTATTCAATAACTCTCTTAAGAAATACGGCTTTCCTAGACAGCCAGACTCCAAACCCTCTTTGCATGCCACCTGCAGCCGCCCCCCCCCCGTGTGGCCCTGGGAAAGTGCTTCGTCTGAGCCCGTGGAACAAAGGCTCGGTGTCCTGCCTCCGAGCCATCTCCAGTGGAACCCAGAGCATTACTGCAGAGCTGGCAATGACTTCAAAGATCCCCCACTGAGGAAAACCCCCCTGGCATCCAGATGTAAGTCTTCTGGGATATGTTTTGCGCTGCAGGTTTATAGCAGGATTTCGACCGGCCATTTTTCCTCGCTACCTGCTGGTTTCCCTTTTTATCCATTCACTCGTCGAGCTTCTATTCCATTTCATCATCTCAGGTGTTATTATATTTGTGGCCATGCTTTCACTGGAAGCCAATATGTTTGATTTCTTCGGGAACACAGATTTTTCGCCTTCTCCTTTCCCAAGGCTATAAAGTATACACTCTGCACAGAATCATAACAATCACAGATCTGAGCATGTGAAAGGAGGGCGTATTAAATGGATCCACCCGAGGGGAAGCGAGCAAACAAACCCAAAGCCGAGACATCCTGAAGAGCGAGAACAAGATGAAACACCTTTTCAACCAAACAAACAGCGAGGAGATCATAAGACTCTGAGTGGACGACTTCCTGAGAGCGACGACCACTGCTCCACACATTCTTAATAAACTTTCTCTGGAGAATCTGAGGAGGACGAGGCAGAGATGACTTCTCACCCAACCGTGCAGGACGCTCAGCTTTCTGAGAAGAGTTTCTGTCACACTCCGACTCCACTTGCCTGACTTGTTACTGTGCTCCTAGCTCACACAGTCTGCAGTCTATCAGATCACTCAAGCATAAAACTTTCTTTTCACCTTAAAATAGCTGCTGTAATATTAGTTAGATGCTTCACTGACTTGGAATAATGAGAATGTTTCATCTTTTATTCCCACTCCGCACCCTGATCATCTGTTCTGTGGGTGCGATCCCCTATGAGAAGTGAAGCTGAACTGGGATCAGTTTAAAAGACTTAGAAGTCGTTAAAAATCTGTGTTTATCTCCAATGTTCAGCAGGAAACTTTTTAAATATGATATATTCTTAACATAGCTTAGTGGATTGTTACATTAAATTCAGCTACTACTGCTCCCAGTCTCAAAAACAAAACTAGGAAGAGTCATATATCATGCATATTATGTGCAATTACATACAGACAACCAAACACAAGTATAACAACAAACCACAATGCATCTAAATTAAGGGAAAGGAACAATATGTCATGGGAAATGTAAAAACTGTGGAAATATACAGTGTGTGGTGAGGTCAATGTAATATTTATTATATTTATATTTATATTAATGTTACTGGCAACAACAAGGCTGCAATACTGACAGGTCAACATCTATCACTATCAATTAAGCTTTGTAGAATATACAATCAAAATAAACAAGACATATTTCAGCTCCTGACACACAGACCAGTATTCTTTTCTCTTGTAACTACACTTCATTAAATTATAATCCCCTTTTTCTTGTCCCAAACATCATGGTACGTCTACGACTAACACACAATCTCCACCATAAACAGTGACAGTGCGACACAGTGCTCAGTAGGTGTGTGTCATTAGGTCTCGAGCTGGTGTTGTAGGGGAACTGGGGCTAACAATACCCATCAGTATCACATGGGTGAAGTCGCTGATGCTTCTGCTTGAGATTCCTGTGATGTGACTCAGTTCTGCCACAACCTGTGACGCATGAAAACAAAGCAATTCTACATGAGTAAAAACAGATGTAAGGATTATATACACGTACACAGGAATTAAGATGGAGAATTCACATTTATATAAACCCTGTGTGTTTTACCTGTTCCCATTTCCGGACCGAGAGGGTGAACGTAGCCACAGCAATGACCCCAACACCGAGAAGCATGCAGTCCTCAGTCACTGTTACAAACTTCTCTCTGGGTTTTAAACAAGATTTAAGTTATTTAAGAGAGTAAATGTTGGACTGTTCATTTGCCAGGTGGCCACAGATGCTATATTACTGTTTGTCTGCGTGATGTGTAAATAAGAAAATATTTGCTAACAAGTTGGGGTCGATGTCGTATTCACAGCTCGTTTCTGCTGCCCCCAAGTGGCCAAAGAACTCCACCATTTATCACAGGTTTAATAACTTCCCCCACTAACGACACCAGTCTGTAATCATTCTTAAATTAAAAACTGAGTACTCACATATGAGGAGTTTCTTTCTCCTAGTGCGTTATATATATATATTTTCTGCTAAAGTTAATTAAAAAGCCCAAAGGCGCATGGGTAAATAGGTTCCCAGGGGACAAGACAGAGGAAACCTGATAGCACAAGACAGAGTTTGAAACTGAAACAACACTGACAGTTCCCAGCTGTTTGGAGTTTACTCAACAATTCATCCATCAGCTTCTTCATTGTACCATGACGCTAACCACCTGTCCCCAAGACATCAGGGAATCTGTTTCAAACCCAGATGTAATACCTCTGTTCTCTGGAGGGGCTGTGACACCGGGTGGTCGTCTTCAACAACGAGTCGTAGACGGCGGCTCTGTCCAGGCTGACGAACTGCAGAACGTGGTGGCACAAGTCGTAGAGGTCCTCCACAGGCACAGACGGCTCATTGTGACCTATCAGAGTTCAAATGACCACAGATCAGTGCAGCCCTTTCCATTACTGGAGTCCTATATAGTGGCGCTGTGTTTGTGATGTCATACCGAGGACCTCCAGGAGTAGCTCTATGTATGTCAGAGGATTCGGGGCATTGAGTCTGAAATCAAGAGCTTTCAGGATCATCATCTCTGACTCTTGGAGTGTCTGCTTGGAAACACTGAGGCCGGCTGAGTGCAGAAAGTGCACTGCAGCCTTGTTTGTGATTATCTAAAAAATCGTTAGAGCAATTATCGGGAGATTTATTTACTTTTAATTGCAGGGAATTGAAAGTTATTAAGGGCAGACGTCTCAGAACTTACGTCCTCGAAGAGAAACAGTTTGCTCGCGAGTTGCACGCAGGCGAAGACGAACACAGGGAACTTATCCTTGATCTCGTCAAACACAACATCCTCATAACGTCTGTCGGCAGCTGCTGCTTGAAGTGTGGGGGAGGTGAGCAGATCGGTGAGGTGCTTGACCATGAACCTGAGGAAGATCAAAAACGAGCCTATAGAACATTTATGTATAAGGTGAGGCAGGGAAAAGGCAAATAAGCTGCTTCTTTTTACCGCTGAAGCAGTTCCATGGCGTGGTATCCAACCAGAGGATCGAGTCTCAGCTCCTTAGTTAGGAGGAAGATGCATTCTGGGTAAAAAAGCAGAGAGGGACACATGTTGTTCGCGAAAAACACAAAACGGAGAAATCCATCGTGGCTGTTGAGTAAAGACGCGACAGACCATAATCAGGGCATAAAAAATACATGCACGTATAAAAAATAAATTGTAAGGCAATATCATGCATGCAGTAAAAGGGAGGCAGTAAATGTGTGTGACTAATCCTGTGTAGAGTGACACAGGCAGAGATCTCGTCTACTTCTGTGAAATGAGATCAATAAAATGAAATCTGAGCCGTAACTCTCCAAGGATCCGCTGTCATTTATGAGCTCTCTGCCGTGATGCTAATTGAACATAGTGCAAATGAAAAACCATGAATATATCCCATCGTTTACCGAGGTACAAATCGTCCTTCGGATAACGATATAAAATAACGTTCCAATGGAGCGAAGAGTGAAGCATGTTAAAGAGACAGAACTTATATTAGAGGTAATCCACATGAATTAATTTGAGTAAAGTGCACTTAAGGTGTGGCTTAACTACTAAGAAGCTCAAGTTCATTACAATCATTAAAACTGTTTTCTATCCTCCATCCATTGACTGTCAGTTAAGATACAGACAAAAGTGAAGCCAAAGTGTCTTGTGTCTCGCCCCCTGGTGGCTTGGTGCAGTATAGGTCATAAACCCTGCCTCCTCCCTGTTAGTGGACGGCACATGGATTAAACTAAAAAGACATTTTTCACACTGATGTTTGTAAAAATCGTTGTTTTCCCAGTAAGTTTGGTCATTTGATGTTATAAAAATGTGTTAAATCATGATTGACAGCTGAGACTGAGTGGGAGGAAGTGAAGGTGTGTCGTCCATCTTTATTCACAGTCTTTAGCTCCCGCCGCATTGGCCGGGTTTGTTTGCTCAGGTGCCGGCAGTTGGGAGTTTGAAGCTGTTCTCCGTAATGACAGGGCTCACTCACAACCCCAGGTGTATGAAGGTTTACAGGGTGACGACAGCTCACAGCTTCGTTCCAACCCGATGTTCAGAGCGTTAAACACGTCACCATGTGCTCAATATCTTGGTGTAATCGTGGAATAAATCTGCATTATGGCATCTCAAACATAGCTAAGAAGCTAAAATGAGAGACGAGGCAAAACTTAGAGACACTTTGTCTTTTCACTGTCGTCCAGTTGATTTCAAAGTCTTATTTATTGTCTACAAGACTGGTTTGGGACTTAACTATACTTCGTTTACTAAGAGTTCTATGTAATTAGGCCTGATAGGAATCTGCTGGAGCTGATTAGTTAGTGGTGGCTGGAGATAAATTAACGAATGGGATTTATTCACTATACTGCCCCCTGCTGGACCCACTTCAACTCTGGGTTAACTCTCTTAACTGTGCAATAGTCTGTCTGTCTGAGTAAAACAACAATTCATGTACCAAGTACTCACACTGCACATAGTTTTATCGTTTTTACACTGTGTATATATGTAGAAGTACTGAATTATTATACTTACACTTGAGTATTACATGTTACTTATTACTTGTGCTTATTCCTGACTCTTGCTGTAATAAGGCAAATTTCACCATTATGAGACCTATAAAGGAATATCTTATCTTTATCATGTTAACAAACACAATGTTTGTTCGTTACCAACCTCAAATGAAGAATTCACTCACTCACCATATGTTCTCTGGTTCTTGAAGTTTGTGTAGTTCTGTGATAAACTGTGCAGGTTTTCCTTGTTTCTCTTGTTCAGGTCGATGAGAGCATCAGACAGTAAATCACCGGCGGTTTCTCGAAACCTGTGACTCGATGATCTTTTCGCCATTTTCAAGGATTAAATCACTTCTGTCGAGAAAAAAATTAGAAATAAAACCGTGTGAGTGTTCGATGATTTTCCAGAAGATGGAGCTGTTTCTTCTAACTGCAACTAGGAACTTCTTTACCTGACACGGCGGGGCACATTTGGAGGTAGCACAGTGGTGTTACATTCACACAGGTCGTAAGCGGAAACCCGTTCCTCCCAGCGCAGATCTCACAACATACAGATGGGCTGCTCTCTTTGGGGTTGAACCAGGACCGCGCGCAGCAAATCACTTGTAACTCCGCGCTGCGTGTGACCGGTGAGGAAACATCCCGTCCCCGCCGCGCACTGTGACAGCAGACATGGCCGACAAGATGCCGACGGAGTCCGGGTCCAAGGCGCCGTTCGCCACCAGGATAGACCCGATCAAGGCGGGTCTCTCCCTGGAGCAGATGCACTTCATCAAGCAGGTGGAGATGGAGCAGTGGAAGAAGAAGACGGTGCGGCTGCGGGGCAGGAACGCGGTGACGGGTCTCGCCATCGGGGCGCTCGTCCTCGGCATCTGTATCCTTGCCTTAGCGCGTCAACACAAGGTGAACTATGTAACGTTAGCTTAGCATGCTAACGATACTGTGTTCAAGTTACATCACCCCTGTGTTGTTTAATACTGAGGCTAATGCTAACTCACCTGCGTGACGGCATGTGTTCTTTGAAGTGAATGTCAAAGCCCAAGGACTGGTTCACTGAATGCTAACGATGCTAACGTGACAGTTAGCTAATGAGTTTTTTAATTTAAATTTAAAGTGCCAAGAACATCTGATTGACTCACCAACAGCTAGTTAGTCAATTAAACCACTAGATAGGCAGTTATAGACTTTAAATAACTTAATGTGATTTAATACTTTTAAAAGTTCGAACTTTTTAAATGTATAGTTTATATAAAGGTAACTTAGGGAGCAGTGTCTGTGTGATGCCCTCAGGGTCTTTGTGAGGACACAAATATAATATTCAGCTGTTCTTGGATTAATTACTCCCCCTTCTGAGTCCTTAAAACCCTTCTGGAGTTTCAGGGGTAAACAGCTTTGCAGCCAAATCCAATTCAATTGAAGTCAAGGGCCATTGATTCTTCAAATCGTCATAATGGTGAGGAGAAAATTAGTGAATTTTCATTTTTGGGTGAACTATCCCGTTTAAGCGATTACTTAATGCACAAAGTCCCAATTACAAGATGCTAAATAAAAATGTAGGTCCTGGTTTGCAGTATCAATATATTATGCCGTCTGATATTCATATCAATAACAGTTCTATGAATATTAAAAAACAGCACCACAACCATCAGCCTCCAAAATTACCTTAATAATGAATAAAAAACTGTATATTATAAGTGTTATTAAGGCAGAATGTATATCAGATCTGTCACATTGGGCTCCATAATCTTTATATATTATATAAACTATATTATATAGAACAAAGATGTGTATCTTTTGATGTTTCAAAGAGTAAATAAAACATAAATACAGTTTTTATAGCCTTTGCTGTATTTACAACCAGTAATAAGACTTACAAATCGCTGACATCACTTTGTTGCCATGTTGTGTCTGTGATATCATTGTGTTTCCTGCTTCCACCTATTTGCCTTGACCACACGTCCCCTCGTTAGACGGCTACACGTTTTACTCCGTCTCTCAGGAGACTGTCGTGGAGGAGCTGGATGAGGAGGCCAGACGTGCCAGAGCGCGGGGCCCAAAGACCGATGCCAACTGAAACACCTGATTTGCCTGCCTGTTGTTGGACTGTGTGTCCGTCCTGCACTTAACCGAGAAGGGACTTATGGTGGACACTGATTCATATTCCACTACTGGCTGCTGTTTTTCTTTTTCTTCCCCCCCTTGATGAGACAGCACTGTAGTGGACTTTGTCTTGATTGTGAAGCTCTGTTGCTAAAACTGGACGTGTGTTGATATCGATTTAAACTTGGCTGTCAGCGGAAAATACTAAATCACCAGACGTAACCAGACCTATCACATCATGTTAGACTAAAGGCCCAGATTGAGGAGTAATCACAACCTGCCAGGCTTCCAGCCCTGGTGATCATGTGACGGGGATTTAGTTTAGGGGCATAAACTTTACACCAGTCAGCAAATGTTGACTTTTGAGCAGCTTTTAATGGCAAAGAATGACACATGGATCCACTTGTTGAATCGTATTATTTATGTCAAAAAGAGTGACTTGTTGAATAAAAATCTATTGTATTTGAATGTTTCTCCAACTATATGCAGTAAAGATGACACGAGAGAAGTGATATTTACAGTTGCATTTATTAGTTGTCAAAGTTCGATACACTGTCTGATCTAGCCACCAAATCTCGAGAATAAAAATATAAAGTAAGACATTGTAAGGGAAAGGCACAGATTCAGCATGGCAGGACAGCAGCTTCTGGAAAAAGCAACACAATTTATATATTTACATTCAAAGTTCAGAACTTTCTTGTATATATTATGAATCTCACAGGAGAAAATTCAGTGTGTGTTGTGTATTTTCTCATCAAGGCCACAGATACTGATTCACAGCTTGTCCCACAAAATGCACAATTATCTCAAACGGCAGGCGGGCAGATCATCTTCACTGGGATCGGCCATGAACTGGAGAACACCTTCAACCTCATGAAAAAATAAAAGGAAAACATCAGCTCTTCCTCGACCGACTGAGAATCAAGATAGATTTTACTAAAGTGCACAAGGTGCTTGAATCATGAACCAAGCAACAAATAATCTTTTTTTGCTTGAGCAAGAATTAAGGTTGCGGAAACATTGAGTTTACTTTTAAAGTGTAAACGTGATCTAGAAATGCACTCTACTATATATACATGTATAAGCCAGTAGTCTAAAAACCTAAAATCAATATGAAGAAATACTTTCTGTACTGTTCAAAAATTGTTGTGATGCTCTCTTTGTATCTTTTGAAGGAAACTACGTGCTCCCATTGAGAACTGCTGCACAACTTTTCCTCCTAATGCATTAACATCATGATATTTTCATTATACTGCTTGACAAAGTGAGAAATCACCTTCACTCCATCTGAAAATGTCAGAATCTTATCAGGTGTCAAAACCAACAAAGAAGTAGTACTGCAGCAAAATCAAATTGTTCAATCCATCATGACATTGTCATCCCCAGGAAGGCAGCAGTCAGCTCCACTACATGAAAAATATAGTAACTGTGCTGAGACATCATTAACTAACCACATCAGATATGAGATTATTCAAAATATTGTCATCTGTGTACGAAAAAAACGAGAAGTGAGAGTTTCTCTGTGGTTCACGTCGCTGTGTTCAGAGCGATTAACGGCAGTGAGAAGACAGGAAAACTGCAACTATCAGGCATCTGGGTCAAGGTCATTGTGTCGCCATGACTCTGCAGCACTCGACTTGATCAGAGAAAACATTTAAAGGAGACATATCGTGCTCATACTCAGGGTTGTCATTTTAATTTGGGTTATTATTTGAAAAATAACACTATTGCTGCAGCTCCTCTTTCAGCCTCTGTCTGGAACACAAGACTTTGGGCTTTTCAACTATGCAGAACTTAAACATTCACACAAAAACAATAAAATACACAAAAAACGCATAATATGTCTCCTTTAAAACAAACTGTGATCTTGAACTGAAGCTGGTGACCTCTGACCGGTCAGCTCTGACACTTTTATTTACAAGGACAATCAGGACTGAACTGGAATCTGATTGGTGGATATTCTGCGCTACCGGTGACAGTTTCTGTACATTTGAGGTAAATGACCACTGGCAGAGGGAAGCAGGTTTTTTGTTGATTGGCAGGCGGGTGTGTGACAAGTGTTCACGTGATCCTCCTTCAGGACGGGGATGAGCACTTTGAGTCCCACTTCAGATGAGGTAGTCCAGATAAACAGCTCAGCTGAGCGTTTCTTACTGGAGAAGGAGAAAATTCAACGTTAGACTTGAATAAGAGATTTATTCACAGTTTAACTCATAATAATATGTATGAAGTTTGTTTAGGCAGTGAACACTCACCATTCTACTTATGTCAGTGGCAAAGGTGACCCCTTTGCTGGGTTTATCTTGGGAGCCACTACTGCTGCCTCCAAGAGAGTTTCTCCTAATGATACCTAGGGAAACAAAAACAGTACATTCACACGTTAACGTCCGTTTAGACACTAAGTCATCACACATTCAGTGGAGGACGTTCTTGGATTTTCTTCTTTACCTTGGAGTGGCAATATGTCCAAGCGCTGCAGGCTGTTCCGGCGCGATGAGGGGAAGCCGTTCCCCTTGGACAGGCGGCGCTGTCGACTGGACAGCATCGCAGCAGGAGAGACGATGCCCGGAGGAGGAACCTTACCCATCCGCTCATACAGCTCCTCGATCTCTTTCTTCTGGGCAGCCTGCAGGTCCTGCACCTCGGTCAGATGTCTGGTAAAGGATAATAAAATAACTTCAGTCTGGGAATGCAAAGCCAGTAATCTTGGTATTCGTCTAACTGAGCATGTAATACATGTATGAAGAGTCACAAAGCCACACAAATGTTATGTTATTGAATTTGAAACTTTGAAAATACTGTTTTTCCAGTAAAAAGAAAATCACAGAATTTCCCTAATCCAATTGGAAGTTTCCTATGTGTACAATATGTAGATTTACTATTTTAAAGTGAGAAATCTATTGTCTGGTCATATATTGATTGAAAAACAATAACCTGGTAATGGTCAACATTGTCTCTTACCTCTCTCTGAGTTCCTGAAGCTCCTCCACCATTTCCCCATCGTCACAGTCTGAGTCATCGCTGCTCAGGTAGGGAGCGCTGCGGCTGTAAGTCATCATCCATAAATGGTGAAGGGCATTCGTGTACTGCGGGCTGCCCGCCCCCCCATCCCACGGCCTCCCCTCCATCTCCGCAGCCGTCAGCGAGAGTCCACTGTCCGCAGACATCCCCAGCAGGCTGAGGCTGTACGCTCTCCTCCGACTCCTCTTCTTCGTCCTCTGTCGTTCCCCGACAACCTCAACCTCTACCTCTTCGTCCTCGTCCTCGTCCTCGTCTTCGTCCTCCACTCCTCTGTCCTGTGTCAGCTGCTCCTGCTGCTGTTCCTGGTTCCCGGGCCACACCGGCTGTCTGTCCAGCTCCTGGAGGACCACGGAGGACCCTCTCTGAGGATGTGGGTGAGGAGGGGACATGGTGAGGGAGGTGCCCAGGCTTGTCTCAGACTCCCCCTGCTCCTCTGTGCTGCTCTCTGATGTGGTGCTGCTGCTGACCTCAGGCTGCAGTGCAGCAGGGACAGACACAGCAGCCACAGGGATGTCAATGCTGGGCGTCACCTGGAATCGGCCGACAGTCACTGGAGTGGACTGGACTTCTAGAATATAGAGTGAAAAAGTTTGGGTTAAAGCCATTTAGACTAAAATGATGTAACTACCCTGATCGAGGATCCTAACTTATGTAATTTAAGCTGTGAGTTGTGACCTCGATTGAGAAGTTACATCATCTGGACAGAGAGTTTATATGATCGACAGCCAATCACAGGCTGAACAGTGATTGTTCTCTAACCTGATCAGAGCTGATTAATCATCAGGACCCCCCTCCCCCCCAAAAAAAAACCTGACGGCCTCAGTTTGATTAAAGAGGAACCCATTACAATGTGGTGCAGTGGTGTTGTGTTTCCACATGTTCTTTGATTTCTGGGGAAATAATTAATGGAAAAACGTGATGGAAAAACAATCACACACGTTTAGGGGGATGATATCATGAGTGTTAGTAATTTGGTGCAGATCCAACTAAAAATCTGGATCTAGTGAATCTAAAGTGGTTCTTAAGGGGTCTGTTGTGTTTGTCACACTTATTTTCGAGTGAAGGCTCAATGGGCCCGATCACATCTAAATAAAATGGTTCTGGGTCTGAACCCCGGTCTGGAGTTTGGGTGTCCACCCACAGTCCATAGAAATATAATTTGCCCATAAGTGTGAATGGTTGTTTTATGTGTAAGCCTTGTGATAGACTGGGAGTACCACCCACCATTCACTCAATGTTAGCTGGGATTGCCCCCCCCCCCCTCACTTTTAGCATAGCTCACTTTCTAAAATAATAATCTCCTGTGGGTAGATCTCCACTAAAGAGCCTTAATTTACAGCAGGGATAATAACTGATGACGATGGTGATGAGGTTGTTTATCCGTCGTGGCCTTTAGAGAGCAGAAACACTCGGCTCCCATCTGCAGACAATTTGAGGGTTCAGAGTCCTGCAGTGTCTCACTCTGCCCACTAAGTGTCCTTCTTACAGTAAACACAGAGCGTGCCTGGGTCGCTGCCCGCCTGCAACAGAGGGGCTTCTGTGCTCAGAGTGGAGGGAATAAACACTGACAGGTGTGGATGTGGGAGGAGAGGCGGCTAACGAGCAGCTCCCCTCAGCGATTGGCCGTCGACGGTGGGCAGGGCCGCCATCACACCTACGGCTGTGTTCATTTTGAATGGGACATTACATCCAGACGCTTACGCAACATCTCCAGAGGCACCGCTAATGGATGATAATGTCGCCAAGGATACGGCAGAGAGAAAGAGGGGGATGGGGAGGGGGTGTGGGGGTGTGGGGAGGGGGGGGGGGGGTACTGAAAGCAGCTCAAAAGGCAAATTGTCCAGGACAGAAACTTCAGGCTGTATTTAGACCCAACACGTTATAAACTGGAGCTCGGAGGAAAAACGTGGACCATTTGGCTGTGAGGGCGTTTGTGTATATACACAAGCATGTGTGTGGGTTTGTTTGGGGTGAAAACATGAACCTCGTCCATGTTATGCTACATCTGACGTAAGAGAAAACACGAGAGAACATTCACAGAATTTCTTACCAGATTCGGGGGAAGAGACTTTTGGTTTTGCGAGGCTGACGCTCATCTCAGGTACAGGGGGGTGCAGCTGAGAGTTGAAGGACGATAACTACACAGGCAGAATAAAGATTAGCAAAAGAACTTGCTTGGTGGATCCACTTTAAATAAAGTCTCTCTGTCAATGTCGTGCAAATTGTATCTTTATCAGTTTTCTTTTTTTCTTCCAAAATTCAAAATTGACAACTACAAAGAAATGTTGGTGGTTGACCAATGAAAAATACAAATTTAGCAGTTTTCAAAAAAAGTTGGTTTGAATTATCTTAAAATTTGTTGATTAATGAATTGCCCTTCAAATGTCAGGAAACTCTGAAAAATGTGCTTTGCAATTTCATAGACCCCGAGTTTGTGTTTTCAAATAATTTGTTTTGTTTGATCAAGTATTCAAACCATTAAGATTTTCAGTTCACAAGAAGTTTAATTCAAAAATGTAAAACAGACAATAAAGAAAAAACTTTCACATGTGATTGAAGCAGTGAATGTTGAATTGTTGCTTAACAAACGGCTCAAACTATCAATCAAGCATCAGAATTCTCTCCATGGACTCGTTGATTAATCAATCAACTAATTTGCATATACAAAGACTTGCTTTAGAATCAGATTCAACCCCTGAGATAAGAGTAATGATGACTCACAGTGCTTTGTGGGCTCTCTTGGGGCGAGAGGGAAAGATCTGACGAGGAGTCTGAGCTGGAGGTTTGTGGACTGGTTTGGGCCTGAGCTGGACCCTGTGCTGGGTATTGTGTCATGTAACTGTGGAGACTTTCCTCCTGGGTCCGACTGGGTGGACTGGAGAATCCACCCTGTTGCAGAAACTCCTGGGGAGTCGGCGGAGGAGTGGAAGCCATGGAAGGCGAAGAGACAGAATGCAACCAGCCGGGATAAGTGTTCTGAGCAAGGAAAGCGGCTCCATCCATTTGTGTGTTGTCAGGGCTGTGGTAGACATTGCTCTGCTCTGGGATGCCTTGGTACTGGGCCTCTACTGGAGTTTGGTACTGTTGTTGGTAGACCGAGGGGTAACCGGACTGCTGGGTCATGTGAGCGGGAAGCTGAGGGTGATACCCTGGAAAGGAGGGCATCCCCTGGCCGGGCAGATTCGTGAAAGACTGAGCCATGCTCATGGCCATGGAGATGACATTAGCCAATGAAAACAGGGGCTGTGTGTGGGGGGGCCACATGTTGGGATGCTGAGGTGGGGACATGTTGATGCTCTCATTGCTGCAAGGACTGGGGGTCTCACGCTGAGGACTGGGGGACCCGGAGGAGGGCGAGGGGATCGAAGAGAAGGTGGGGTTGCTGGCCACACGTGTGAGGGGAGGATGAAGTGCTGGCTTGGGGGAACCCGGAGAGCCAGGGTATGGGTACTGGAAGTGCGTGTGTCCCATGTAGGGTAAGTGGTAGTGCTGGTGGTGGGGCAGGAGGGACGCAGGGTGGGGATGGTGCTGGTATTGAAGTGGAGACCCTGGGAGACAAAGACACAAAAAAATAGATTTAATCTCATCTGTGCAAAAAAGAAACAAAAAATCCAAATGTCCTCATTTCATTTGTGCATCAGACGCAGGGCTGCAGTGGGATCTTGGACTGAGTCGACCCAGAGAGACGAGTGAGATCACTCATTTGTCCCCGCGTCTGATTCTCCCGTTTACCTCCTGCCAAGATGTTTGCCACGAGGAGCATAAATCTTTCCCATTCTTTCAAATAATGGGTTTCCATGGTGAACAAAGACATGTTGTTCAGAGTATAATTGCACTTTTAAGCCGTAGCACTTGCACATTAGACTCAGATAGCTGTGAGGGCTTCTGCACCAGTGGAGCGAGGGAGGTTTTTTGTGTATGACATCTTAGAGGAGTATAAATCAAACACACGTGTGTGTAAACAGCCTTTTTGGGACCGATTGTGAGATTCAAGCAGCCGGGGTTTCTGCATCACTCCTTTAGGGAAGCCAACGTCCCAGCTCCATCCATTGATTTGACATTTACCTCAACAATGGCTCCTCAGTTAAAAACCACACCTCCTGTTGCTGATGATGCAAACCAGCCTCTGCTTCTTTCCATGCTGAAATGCAGGTTAGGAGACACTCTATAACAGTGGCAGGTGGCCAAGAGGCAAATTGCGAAAAAAGCGACCATGGAGTGGACATAAAGCCGAGAGGGGACGCAGCGCAAGAGGGGATAAAGATGTTCAGATGGCCGCAGAGGCCGAGACACGGGGGCTCAGGGAGGATGTGTGTTCTTTAATTTAGTCCCCTGGGGAAGGAGGCGTTGAGGGAGGAGGGGAGGCTTTCTTGGAAACTCTTCAGGAGTGCTAGCTGGCAAGCAGATGTTGCAGACTATCGCGGCGCTGGAGAGAAGCTCCTGGTTCACAGCGACAGCATTCACAGCTCCCTCAGAGCTAGAAGGGGCCGTTCAGGTGAGGTAATTACCCAAGAGGGCCTGCTGCAGGGCAGAGACAGATGAAGGCTTTGAGGTGTGGGGATGGCGGATGGCGCCATGCAAATGTCAGAACAATACAGAGAACAGCCCCGTGGAGGAGGGGAGTGGGGGTTTATGAGGTAGCAGAGCTTTGCTTTGACTTATTCTCTGCCAGAGGACTGTAAGAATATTTCAGTGTGCTGACACAGTAAACAATGTTCGGCCTCTTCACGTGGGACCGGGGGGAGTGGGGGGGCTATTTACCTGGGGCCGTGTGGAAAGACTGCGAGCGCATTAGAGGTCGCCCAGATGAAGTCACGTCTGCACCGTGGACGTCGCCATTGGGGCACGGGGGAGAGCCACGTACCCCTGTGCTCGGGTTAGCCAGGTCGAAGTCTGAGACAACACACACATGCATGAGATGATGACAGACACACACACACACAAGCACACACACATACATATGTACACACACACACACACACACACGATGGTCATGCACAGAAAAATAGATTCAACACACAAATGCTAGGTCGTTAATGTTATTTGCAGAATTTCAGGGTTGCAAGTAATTACTACAAAAAGCACAGCGGGCGAGGCACTAATACAATCGTTAGTTTCTAGATTCGTATCAGTTTTAATCTCTTCAAACATCAGGTTGTCCACTTTCCTCTTACTGGGTTAAATGAGTTTATCAGAGCAGACGTGAGGTCTTACCGGGCAGAGAGGAGGACGAGTGTGTTCGGGGCAACGGCTGACTGTGCAGATTAGGCTGTAAGAGAGAGTGGATGAAGCTCAGTGTCCACTTCACTTATTCATTATTTATATTCATGTTCACATTGATCAACCGGCTTCTGCTATAACTTTGATTTCTAAAGAAACCAAAGAAACTGTCTGTTGAGGGTTTTTTGAGACTTGTATCCTCCCTCATACAAAGACTCCGACACGTACAATCCAGGTAAGTTCCCTTTAAGTATAAGACACTAAAGCACAGGATGCATCTGAGTTATGATGATGCATTGTGTGTGACTCCCTGAGACCTGACCCCATTCACACGATGATGTATTTATTGTCAGTGTTGCATTCAATCCATTTATATTAATTTGTGCAAAGAGCTGTTTTCTATAATAAATCTCAGCCTATTAACCTGTTAACAGAGCTATTATTGCTTTTGTTGGTCATTTAAAGGGATAGTCTGCACAATCTGATTAAGTGGCCACTTTAATCCAGCTCCAGAAGATATACTGAGACGTTTTCATTAGCCAGGTTAGCAGCTTGGCTCCGTCTGATCAACCAGTCTGTGGGATCGTGGGTTTCTTCCTGACTTAACCAGCGTGGTGTGGTTTTCGGGCAGGACGGTGCTGGGGAGCGCAGCCATAATGGTTCTTACGGGAAGTAATGGTGCATGTAATGTTTTTAATCAGGCGCTAGAGAGAGGCCAGAAGAGATCCGCCCCAAAGTGGTTCTGGGTAATTATAGTGGCCAGGGGGTCGGAAACGTAGTGAACAAGGTAGATGGTTGAAAGTTGAGTTTTACTGCTCTCACTCATCTCTTGTCCTACGTGAAACTGCATATAACTCTGTTTTCCACCTTCTGAAAACATCTTGGATTATTTCTACTCAAGGGGCAAATGAGATTTTTTCTAGAGTGGAACATATCCTGGCAGAACAGACACTTCTTTCCCATTAGTGGACAAACTGTATCTGATTTGGCCTCAGGACATATCTTGCACAGGATGGCATTGCTCTTAACAACCTCAATTTTCTTCCTGGAAGTCTCACAAGTTCACACAATCTTAATCAAAACAAACATTCATCATTTAGCCCACATTCAATGTGGGCACACAATCTGGAAAATGTCCTTATGGTGGAAGCACTGGAAACGATCTGTGGTTGTGGGAAAAAATAGTGTGTGTGAGAGAAGAGGGTTCTGGCTGCGCTTCCACAAATCACAGGGTTTTATGACATTGGTGCTTTTAGGAACATTATGTTCCAAATGAAAGCGCTACCTCAGGTGGCGCTAACAACACTTAACCCTCCATCTTTGAGGCCGAGGCTCCGGAGGCGACGTGAGGAAAGCTTTTATCATCCAGTGTCAGAAGCACAGCAACAGCAGCAGCTATGCATTAACACCAGATTTACGGGTCTGCTTTAGATAAGCACTGCCACACACACACTATAGCTGAGGTGATTTATGACGATCAGTAAAACACACAATGCTTTGTTCCCAGCTAACAATGCTGCGATGTGGATTCCTGGAGGGGAGCAGGTGCTGCTGACCTGGGAGGAAGACAGCGAGTTGACCCCGCTGTGGAAAGCAGGCTGGGGCAGTCGGTGCCCGCTGGCGTGGACCGGTGGGTCTTTGGACATCAGAGCCTTGGCCCGTTTGATGATGTCGCTCATGCGGTGGATGAAGCCCTCCTTCTCTGATGGCAGGATGAACTCATTGTGCACCTGGACGACACAAGGACAGTGGAAGAAGCATTCAGATAGACGACACGACTGAGTATGACAAATCTAAGTAGAAATACACAGGTATTATCCATAGACTGTTTCTATAAAGATGGACGATTCGTCTCCATTTCCTCCCACTGCAAGAAATTAAGCTTAAATATCCCAGAAATGGCTATCTTCCATTTTAGACATCATTTGGAGCCAGAGTTTGTGAGTAAGAAGTGAAAAATGTATTTAAAGTTTACTTTGGCTGTCTAGTTTGGGCTGTGTCCCATCTGCTAACGTGGAGGAGGCAGGGTTTATGACTCTTACTGCAGCCAGCCACAAGGGGGCGATCAAGATGTTTTAGGCTTCATTACAGTCATGGTATTATCGGGAAATGTACCAGAAGTGCCAAAAATGGTTAGTAAAGTAATATAAGAAATAGAAACTGCTTCTCCTGTTAATCCACAATGTAGCAGTTTATATGCAGAGTTTTTTTTTGCATATTCATACAGTTCTGAGTGTTGCTGTGAATTGTGGGGAGGGGTGTGGTGAGCGTTTCCTGTCAGCGTGGCGTAACTCAGCTCATTTAACCACAGAGGCTGTTGTGATGCCAAGCACCCCCCCACCCACTGTGCCAGGACTCAGTAAACAAAAGCCCACTGTTGAGAGGGTGAGGAAAACAGTAAATTCAGTGGTGCTGCACATGCTAACTCTTCAGGCCCTCATCTCATTCGCCCTCTCCAGCTAAGAGATAATGACAAGGGGGGGGGGGGGGGGGGGGCATTGGCTGTTAGCCTGCGTCACTCACTGCTCAGTGACTTAGATTAAATATCAGCCACAGTTCAGATCAACAAACAAAACGACTGTTAACTAGAGGGCAGAATAAATCGTGTACGTTCGACTGTGACACAGGAATCTGCAAAACGCATCAGCTGACACAGTGACCTCATGTTTCTGGTAGTTTCCTGCTCCATTGAAAACTGTTAACCCATTCATTTCATCTATATTCTTCCTTAGGGGCCTTTGTCCGATATAAGTGATGTTCACGCTCACTCACAGAACTGGTGTCTCCTCTATACTTTAATAAACAATATGAGCAGTAATAAATGTTTGGCTGCAATGCATGACCCATATATGTATAATTTTAATATATGGAGGATAAATGACTTGAAAAGTTGAATTATTATTATTGATTGTTCTTAGTTTATCAGCATTTCTTTCAAGATTATATCTACCAAAAAGTATAATGTTCAAAGTGTTTTCTTATTGATATTC
This sequence comes from Platichthys flesus, assembly GCF_949316205.1. Taxonomy (NCBI): domain Eukaryota; kingdom Metazoa; phylum Chordata; class Actinopteri; order Pleuronectiformes; family Pleuronectidae; genus Platichthys; species Platichthys flesus. The sequence continues at coordinate 17,062,714 of NC_084964.1, read as the reverse complement.
TAAATATGATCTCTTGATCCCCACCATGACCGCAGCGATGTCTTCAGGGTTATCTCCATCCAGGTCGAACTTGAAGGTCACCATCTTGTCATTGTGCGTCTGCAGCTGACACTCGACCACCCGGTCCACTTTATCAGAGAGCTGCAGAGAGGGACACGGTCAGGACAGGTGTCTGTTTGCTCTCTGACTCAAACACAGGGGGGGGGACAATGTGTTTTTGTGCCGATGTTTACATGTGAGCAAACGTGTCACGTCATGTGTGTGGGTGTGAGTCTTTGACATGCACTTGTACTGTGCGCTCTTTGTAGAACATGTGGTTGTGCATGATGTGTTTGTCTCTGCCTCCAGAGTGTCCTGATCAGAGGAGACGTCCTGCGGTTGGAACAGCATAGCCACTGATAACATTGCACAACCAGGGTGGAGCCATCAGCGTGCATCATGCCTCCGCTCATCCAGTCCTGCCCGTTGATTTATCTGTTGATGATGCACTGTGATGTCACAAAGCTTTAGATTTATCGTACCCCTGTGATGCGCAGCCTGGAGCGCACCCTCTTCCTGAACAGCTTCGCCGCGGTTCGCCTGCCAGCCGTCTTCTCGCCCTTCTCTGATAGGCCCTCGTAGCCGTCGCTCAACCCTGAGGTCACGTCAGAGGCGTAGCTGGGGGGGAGATAAATGACAGAAGCTACTGGTTAGAACGTGAACTGAATCGTTCCCTCACGCAGCAACTTCGAAGTCAATCGATCTTTCCCAACAGAGGTGTGACGGGATATGAATATCTATCATGGTTGATTATCTTGGTCTCACACATAAGGATAAACTGCAGTCGCAAATGTCGTGATGTGTTTCTCGTGAGTGTAAACACTCAAAGTTAAACAATGCAACGTGATGGGGTCTGTTCAGACTCAGTAGGAAGGTGGTGTTGTTTCACGTCCACGCGATCTGTACGATGAAGGAGTTTTAGGTTTCAGAGAACTGGAGAACGTTCAGTGTGTTTTTTTTGTTAAACACTTCGGTTCAGCTAATTGCGTCTACTGGGCCTTTTCAGTTTGCTGTGGTCACACACACAAACACACACACACACACACACACACACACACACGCAAGCACGCACACACACACACACACACACTCACAAACTCACACACTCACACACTCACACACTCACACACTCCCCAAGGTCCGGCTCTGCAGCGCTGGCTGCAAACATTCACTAACATTTACAGGCCTGCTCCTTGGCCTTCGTCCACTCGTCTCTATTTAAAACCTCCCACCTCTCGGGTAACTCCAGTTCAAATTAAAGCCTGTTTTCCATTCTAAAATGGAAATTTAAACAAATAATATCTATTTTAAATCATTCTCTATCTTGAGATCTTTGGGAACAGTTTTGCTCATCAGTATTCCAGGGCTTTTGTAAGGATTGAGAATAAAGCAACTAGGAGTAAGTGTGGTTCTTAGATATTTAATAGTACTGCATGAGCTGTTGTGAAACAGGACACTCAACTAGACTTCAAGTGTGAAAAACTAATAACACAAATACATTTTAAAATGAACTGGCAAGAGTTTTAAAATTTAATTTGATCATAAAGGTCCAGATTTCTGTTTTCTTTTGTTTAATTTTAAACCAAATATATTTGAGCTCTGAACATGCGACCTGTCGAACCGAGGGTCATAGAGGTATTTTTTAAAGTTCATTATTATTCATAAATAAACACCCTATCTCGCAATGTTAAAGAAAGTGAAACCGTCAAAATCCGTCCTGTAGAAAACACAACCTCCTTGTTGGAGGTTACAACTAATATAATGAAAACAATAGTTTTAGAATTAGAAAGTGTCCCAGTCAATCGGGGCAATATAATTATGAAACATTGCCTTATCTGAACAGAAGATGGAGCAAAGATGAAAGCCCCTCACCACACAAACACACACCCACACACACACAAATAGTCTACACATCTATTATCAGCTCTCATGCCGAGAATAAAGCCCCCCCCCTTCCTTATATCCCACCAACATGGAAAACAGGGCCTCTGCAACATCTGAGGCCGAGTCACACAGAAACCTGCAAGGGTCCATTCTGCCTCGCTGCAATAAAAACACAGAGGAGCCCGTCGACTGCCTCGAGCTTGTTGTCACAGCCCCACAGATGTGGAGGAGGAGGAGGAGGTGGAGGAGGAGGAGGAGGAGGAGGAGGAGCAGAGGGGAAACCCAGTTTCTGTTAAATTCATACAATGATTTTTCAACTCTCTGACTTAAATAAAGAAGAGAAAGTTGAAGTCCATTGTTCCTCGAATCCTCGACAGAAAGGGAGGAGGAGAGAGAGAGAGGAGAGAAGAAGGGGTGAGGAGCTTTACCTGTCCACGGGGGAGCTGAAGCCGCTCGGTGGCTCCGAGTTGCCATGTTCCGTGTTGTTGGAGACTGCAATGCTCTTTGAATAGAAACGAGGAATGTGGAGGAGGTAAACATGGAGAAAGACTTTGATTCATGTATTTTCACTTATGAGGTTTTCAGCACCAGATAGTAGTCATGAAACTTTTTCCACATGCTTATTCTTGAGTGCATAAGTATTTAAAGTCATTCGGATTTACACAGTTTACTTATTCTCATCAAGTAGCACCAAAATACACACCACATCTATTTTCTCACTCCTCCTCAGGGAGTGTCTCCCTCATCTTTATTGTCCCACGCACTCAATTCCTTTATAGTTCTATATTGTTTGCATATGTGTCAGCGCTGTATTTGATTTGAGTTATGTTGTTTAACGAGGTCTCGTAAAATCTTGGAAATCGCTCTTTATGGCGGCCACTCACCGAGGGGAAGCGCAGGGCCGGGATGGGGGGGCCCCTTACGATGGGGGAGCCGGCGTGCACGGTGGGGGGGGTGGCGGGCGCGTTGAAGGTGCCGGCCTCCAGCGGATCCTGGAGCCCAGAGGAGCTCAGATAGCCATCCGTCTCGCAGTCAGCTGTTTCAACAAAGGATATAAAACCATTAGCATGTGATCAGCTGTGTGGCCTGATAGACCGACACAGACGGAACCGGACACACAGGCAGGGGAGATTTACCACACACACACACACACAAACACACACAAACAATGACAATGACACCACTGTGCGCCGTTCATTTAGACCAGATCCGACTGATTCACTCAGGAAGTCGTGTCGATAAAAACAGAAAGATTAAATATCTACAAACACAACTTTTGGTGATTGTGCATCTGTGAAAAACAGCCGTGAAATTACAGGGCCTGATTGATTCGGTTATCCACAGATTCACATTTCACTGAAGGCCTCTCATGTGCTCTGACATCTGAGCAGCTTTGACAATGGTTCAGCTTAATCAGTGAGAAACACAAACAAATCCAGCTGAGGTCAAAGGTCAAACATTGGGGGCCGACATGAAGTTACTTTGTGGAGCTACTTCACTTTGAGGTGCTTGTACTTGACTTAAGAATGTACATGTTCTTTTTTACTTTCTACTACTTTTCCACTACTACATGTAGAACTGTTTACAGGTCATGTTATGGGATGTGACATGAGGCCCCTCACAGTTAACCGAGGACAGGCTGTTGTGTCGGATGTGGTGGAAGTGCTGGTCGGCCTCGGGCTCCTCTGGTTCTGCCGGGTAGTTGGAGCTGACACCGGAGTCTGCGGAGCTGGTGACGGGGGACACGATGGGGGCCGGAGGCGTCATGGCCGGGGTGGGGGACTCCGCCGCCGCAACCTCCCTGACTTTGGGTGAAAGGAGCTGAGGCTCCGGTTCTTCCTCTATGGCCTCTTGCTCCAGCTTCTTCCTCTTCTTCTCCTCCGACAGCCGCCTCAGCTTCTCCCTCTGCCGCTTGATGGCCGACACCCGGTCCCGTATGGCCTTGGCCACCAGCTTGAAGTCGGCCTCGCACACGAAGCCGAGCACGACCTGAGCAACAACACACAGAGACGGTCAGGGCACAACACGAGCGGGGGTGCACACGTCATCGTCCGTTATGCGCTGTCTGCAATATGTCGACACGTTACACAGATCTGTTGCTCTTAAGGACCCGAGCACGCAAACTGTTACATCAGCTTTGTTCTAACAGCGTTTGATTTGATGGTTGTAGTCTTCCACCGCCTCTCGTGACACCCGGTGCAGCAGAGCGGGACTCTCAGGCTGAACAATGCCACTCAGCACACGGTCAGATTACAGCAGCACGCCGGCACTACACGTCCCCGTTCTGATTCCAAAATTTGATCTTGATGAAAACTACCCCAAAGAGATAAACAAGTGAGGAATTGTGGCTCGTATTTTCATTAAAAGTGACCTCTGTGGAGGACATACGGCCTGGTTCCTCACAACCCACAGAGCCATTATATGATTAAAGATGCTGCTTCCTGAGACATCCACTCGCATTTCCACCAACTGATGATTAAAGGTTGAGCCGTGTGCCCTTGACACACTTGTCAAGGGTTTGTCTTTATGGCCTGCAGCTCATCTCAATGTTCCCGCTGTTATAACAGAACCGTAAAAGTGTTATAATGATGCCGGGTGCATTAGCGATAATGCTTTTACTGTCTGGGGTCAAATGGAAGAGTCATTTATTTCTCTAATCATTTCAGAATCTATGAAATGATGTTGGCATCGCCGATAACAGGATCAACACAAGTGAATGTCTGCACGTTCATGTCAAATTCTTTAAAATAATATATTGATTTTCACAGATTTTTCATAAAAATAATTACTAAAAGTGTATTTAGGGGACTGATATACATTAATGTGTGAATCTTTCCAGAATTTAATGGAGACTGTCGGGCCTTGGCGGAGGTCTACGCTCTACTGAGTGTGATTCTAGCTTTCTGAATCTAAATGCTGTAAAAGTAAAAATAACTCATTAAGATAATGAGTCTACTTCAAGCAGCCATCTTATTACCCTTTTTAAAGCATCCAGATGAAAATTATTTTGTGAGGAATCAATTGGAGCCTTACTGCTCTAAAAGCAATAGGGGGTGGTGCCTTATCCCCCAGTCATGCTCCTCTAGAAAAACCTATAAAAATCTATAATCATAAATCAAGACCAGGATGCAGAGGACATGTTGAAGCCGCGTCTATCTCTTGATCTGGAATCAATTATTCAATTTCCTCCCTAATGGCTGCAACAAACTGGATCAGGCGAAGCAGCGGGCGGTGAAGCGGTGGAGCCGTGGAGGTCGACCTACCATCTCCTGCGCCACCTCCTCGGGCACGTCCTTGTAGAGCTCAAAGAGGAACTCGATGGCGTTGTTGTCCTTGTACTTCCCGTGGAGCTTCTTGGTGTCGTCCATGCGCAGCCACAGCTTCAGGCCCGACTTCACCGTGTCGTCCTCCTCCGCCAGCTCCACGTGCACGCCGTTGTTCTCCTGGAAGAAGGGGTGCTCCAGGAGGTCCTGTATGGTGTACCTGCAGGAGGAGAGGCATTTAGTCTCTTACTCTTGGACACTTTGGCTAATGCATTTCAAAAACCGTTTGAAAAACATTCAGCTTCACAGATCAGGGTTTTTCTCATTGAGCAGAAACTGTGAGAATCAAAGTGTGAGCCCACAACAGTAAAAAAAAGACAGTTACAAAACACGCTGTCTATCAGGCTGCAACGACCTTGTCCCTCTGTTTTCAGTATAACATAAGGAGAATACGACGTGAGAGAACGTTTGTCTGCACTGTGAGAGAGTTGTGAATGTTTTTGAAAGACTGAACTCTCCAAAAAAAACTTTTACTCAGTGAGTAGCTGCAGGAGAATAGTTTCTCAAACTTAAAGCTCTTTTCCTGATGTTTACATTGTTCAAATGATGGAAAACACCATTTTGGTAACCTTTAAACTAGAAAACATGCACTACTTTGTGTTATTTTTTTGTTTATATGTATATTTTAATATTTCATGATAGCATAGGGAGACTAAAAACAGGAAAAACATGGAAATATTCATTATTGTATTTGTACCTCTCATCGTTGTCCATACGAATGCAGCCCTCAATGATCTCCTTCAGCTCAGGCACTTTGACTTTGTAGAAACTGTCAGGTTTCATCCCCTGTAAGAGAAATCAGAGGAGGAGTTAGATTAGATCAGACTGATGCATTAATGAGAATTAGCCATCACCAATAGCCCTGTCCTGTCCTGTCTGTGCATTTATCCCGTGTAGTTCTGTCAAAGGAACAAAACAAAGCGCTCGCGGCTCTACATGCTTAACGTCCTCTTTGTGACATCTGCCCCTCGCCAGCATGACATTCTGCTCTGCAGTCATGTCAACACCAGGAAAACACAGCCACAAGTTCCAGCACATGGAAAACCCCCACAATGTGATAACTGAGAAGAGCTGCGGCTTGGAGCTCGCAGAAAAGTATTCAGGCAGGATTCTTCTCTTACATGAACCATAGAGGGAGGTTTTCTGAACTCTATCATGACAGCGGAGCTCCGATCCCTGTAACAACACTGATAAGGCAGCGAGAAACCGAGGTCAAGGAGAAGTTTGTCCTGCAGATGTTCAAACAACCGGCTGATGTTCACTCAAACCACCCAAATAATTCGATCTGCACATAAACAGGCCCGAGCGACACATCTCACTATCACATTGAGACACCGATATGTCACAGAGTAACCGGGATCTTTATTCTGTTGTGTGAACAACTCGTTTTCTCAAGATACTAACGCTTGTTTTAAATGAGACAAAGGAAGAAATGCTTACTGTGCAGAACTACTGCTGCGTAACAGAATAATCACCCTGTATAAACCCAACTTAATGAATAACTATATGACCCTGCCACACCGGCGAGCACCAACACAATCACAAAATGCTGTTATGGTGGTGAAATGTGATTCTGAAGATCTGAAGAGGAGCACAGAGGTTTCTTTGTCGAGCCGGTGTCCTCAGTCACCTTCAGAATAAATCACTTTCTCTAATCTAATTTGCGGCTCCGCACCTTTCCTGCAGTGACAGAGCTCCAGATAAGATCTGGGGTGTAATGCCGGTGTCTCTGACTTTGTTTGGTGAATCACATTACAGCTTGACCAGAGTGAGTGAAATTGATTGATTTGTTCATTTTGTTCAAAACCAAAGCAATTATCCGGCACAAATATTAGAATAAAGCACGGTGGTGGTTTTACAAACAAAGTGTGGTTTTCTTTGAGAATTGATTTAGAACAACTGAGAGAATTAACCTTGTGGCCAAAAGTATGAAGAACACATTTCAAGACACGAGGAAAAGCACCAAAAACAACTGTTAGGGTTTGCTGTTATTCTTGAAACTCTCTGGGTTTTATTCCGTCTGTTCATTTTGAGCTGTCAGCATATGTTACTATTTTCTGATATTCTAACTTTTGATGAAGATAATAGATGATAGATAGAAAATAGATAAATAATCAAATATCTATTGAAAGATTCTAAAAAACCTGCTGGAGAATAAAACTTCCCAGACCCTTATTGCAGCAGATTAACTATGAAATATGATTTTGGCAACACAGTACATATGAGAAGGCATTTTTCCATGATAAGAAAGCAACATTCTTTTATTTATGAATCTATTAATTATATATTTTTTGTGTGTTTTCTTCTCTGACTTCATAAGGAACGTTATAATGGCGTCCTGTTTGTGTGTGGGGGAGGGCAGACACACTCCGGCTTGTTGGCATTGTCGCCTTCTCACTTCCCAGCTTTCGTCAGACTTGGTTTGTTTTTGCATATGCGACGCTCCAGAAACAAACTGGCCTCTTTGTAGAGCGAAGCGTGACACACACTTTTCCACAACATTTAATTCTACCTTCGCCTGATTCTGCCCACCATGGCATCACCGCTGTACCTGGCAGCTTGAAGCCCGGCCGCCTGGAGCCACCGCTGGGATGCTTTCAAATCTCACTACTGTGTTCCTGGAGCTGTTTTCCTCTCCGAGCGGTTTCTGTTGGTCTGAATCGTACACAGCTCTAGTGGGTTCTGGGCTGGGATTCAAACCTACGTCATCCTTTCTTTTATCCTTATACCATAAAAGAAAAAGAGTTTTATTTCCTAACAAATCTGTCATTTGTTAGAATATTAGTCTGCGAGGCAAAGAGCTTAGACAGAACCTGTGCACAGGTCAGCGTTGATAGGTCGCATCAGTTTTCCATTCAAACATAATTTCCAGAACCAGTAAGACCGGATCCTTGAACCAGTAAAGACGCCGGCAATTAGTGAGTCAATGTTATGTGATCGTGCATTATGAAACATTTAGATCAGCCTGGCACGGTTCTGCACCCTGAGCTTGTGAAGGACAAATCTGAGCCTTTAATAGTTAAAGGTTTTGGTTCCATGTGGGCCCCACTTGTTTCCAGCGATTCAGGATATCCGCACATCAGATATCCTGGTTCCTCTCTAATTCCAATGTGAACACATGTGGACAATTACATTATTAAACTAAATTAGCCAGTCCCCCCTCCTCCCCCCCTTTACTCACGCTGGTGACTTTGCGGTAGATCTGGGCGGCGTTCTGGCACTCGGAGTACGGGTACTCGGAGGTGGCCATCTCCAGGATGCACATCCCGAAGGCGTAGACGTCCACCGCCTCGTCGTACTTCTCCTCGTACATCTCCGGGGCCATGAACTCTGGTGTTCCTGTCGGGGCAGAGGGGGGGAAGTCAACAGTTAAAAACTAAATAAGATCAAATCTCTGGATCAATCTTTTTTGACCTCACACATTAGGTAGAGCCGTTCTACCCACACTGGATCTATGAAGAACTTTCCTACTTGCATTATAAAGCCTTGACTTTTAAAATGCTGTTTCAAAACTAAAAAGTATTTATATGGATGTGGTCTAAATATAAATATACAACAATGTATTTTTCGATAATGTGTTCATGTGAATTATTTCAAATACATTTCAAGCAAACAGCCAGTATAAAGAAAATGACTGCTGCAAGCCTGGACGTTTATCTAGATGAATATCATTTGCCTTGTGGTGAACTTCCATGTTTGTGATTTCTATGAAAACCAAAACCTAATGGATTGAATTCGAAGAAAAATGGATCATCAATCAAATTATTCAAAAGAATCAAGTATCAACAAGTCGTTGTGACACCAACATTCAGCGGCACTCCCTGCATGAGTTTGATGTGAAGGACAAGTTCCCACTGAAATTAAAAAACAGTCGTGTCATCTTATACAGAGTCGTTCGTGGGAAAGAAGAAAATATACAAGCAGGAGAAACTGGAAGCAAAAGCTCAACATCTTCCGATTGGCTGCACGCTGCCTGTGTTGGCTCAGCTCCAGTAGATTCCCTGTCAACGGTTTCTTTCAGATTTCCTTTGAAAGTGATATTTGTGTAAATTATTCGCGGAGGGTAAACACACGCGGACCCAGCTCCACACTCACCAATGACACTTTTAGCAAAAGAGGCACTTTTGAGGGTGGCCAGGCCCAGGTCTCCGATCTTGACGGAACCAATGGGGCCGGTGATGAAGATGTTGTCGCACTTGAGGTCCCGGTGGATGATGGGGGGAGCGCGTGTGTGCAGGAAGTGGAGCCCCTTGAGGATCTGCCGGCTCCAGCGCTGCAGCAGCTTCAGCTTCATCTCCTTGAACCTTTTCAAGTACCTGAAACAAACGAAAGGTGAGATTAAACACTCAAATCTGAACACAGCAAGGAGAGGAAGCTTTTTTGATCGGTGTCCGAGAATAATTCATCTCTTATTTTGACAGTACAGAGGAAGTTTCGAAATTAATTTGTTTCCTGAATCCTTTCCCAGAACAGTGTAACTTCTGTCTGGTCCTTTTTTTATCATGACTTTAAAAGCACAAGAAAATCCGTCTCACGTTTTGAGCGTGCCCGACGTCATGAGCTCCGTCACCAGGATGATGCACTTCTGACCCTTCGAGGTCGACTTCCAGGAGTCGTGGAAGCGGACGATGTTCGGGTGCTGCAGCCCCTTCAGCATGTCCACCTCCTCGCTGAAGCGTTGCCGCTCCGCCTTCGTCAGCTTACGGGTCTGCAGAGACGAGGGAAAAAGCACATTCACATGAACATGACTGTTTGTTAAATTTTAAGTATATTCGAGATATGACTTCTACATGAGGTGTGAGAAACCTGGTTATTCAAAAACAAATAAATGAACAAGAAATCATTTAACATAATCAAATATTATAATAGTTGTGGGTTTAGATTGTTGTGTTGACCACAGAAATGCATTTGTGTTACTGGGGGGGGGTCACAGCCCAGCGAAGGTTGAGCTCCGCCTCTGTCACTGTTTATCTTACAGACCGGTTACGTAAGCGGGTATCAAAAAACACACACAAATACACAAGACCCATTTGATAAATCACTGTTACTTTAGCTAATGAGCTCACTGGGGGGGACTGGAAACCACAGCCTGGTCCATCTGGGTGACCCCCTCGGTTACATAATCCCAGTCACTTTCCAATGAGGGGAGGTCGGACTTTACAGATTGAAGGAGCAGGTTTTCCCCCCAAATCCATGTTAAACCGAACCACACACTGTAATCATGCTGCAGGAACAAAGACATTTTTGTGCTTCCTCTTGGATGAATGGAGCAATTTTACTGCTGCTGGAGTAACTCAGTCTGCGGTGGGTGGTTGGTCGGAAAACTCCGGGGAGACTTCGGGGATCATGAATCCTGCATTGAGGCAGAATTCTGGGAAAAATGCTCTGCATATGTTTATGCTTACAATCAACGTGACCGCTCCACTCTCTCCTTCCTCCTCGCTCCCTCCCCAGTGAGCGAGGAGGTGCTGCTGCAGTTAATGCACCGACTGTCTCAGGACCAGATGAAGTCACACAATGAAAGGCCCCATTTTGCCTGCAGCAGTCACCTGTCAACCATTCCGACAGGCCCCGAGCTCTTGAGCAAGAGCTGACTTCTGACTGAGTGCTTTGCTTTTAGGTCGACAGGGATCAGTTCATGATGTGAACACACAGGCTGCAGCCTCTTCCTCATGTGTACCACCGCTATGAGGAAGAGTCCTACATGACATTTAATAGATCATACAGATGTACAGTACATGCATCCTCTGAGCTAGTTACTCCTGATTTAATCTAATCTGTGCTACATATATTCAATTGTGCTTTCTGGTCCACATTACACACGCTGCAGGTTTAAGGTCGATGGATCTCTGTTCTGGAATATCAGTAAACGCATGTAATGTGACACAAATCAGGGTGAGTGTGTGTGCATTACACGAGCGCGCCAGGGTGAGTGAGTCAGTGGGTTTATAGGTTGATGGACATCTGGTTATTATCTAAGTGTGATAACATCAGACCGCCCCCCCCCCCCCCCCCCCGTGTAGCGAGCGAGCTTCATCTCCCGTGGATAGCTGCTTGCCTGTTGCCTCACAGAGTCCGTGTAGGACGCATTAAACAGCACTTCCAAAACCACAGGATTCACTCGGGCCTGGCGTGCTGCATGGCACGGCTGCAAAATACTGCAATGCATAAAGTTTTTGGAAGAAGCAGAAATCCTGCCGAGGCCACTCTGAACAAACGCTATTCATGAAGAGCGAACTGGAGCGAAATATTTCTTGTGACTCATCGAAACCAGTCCCCGACTCAAATCTGAGAAATCGCTCATTTAAAATTGTTAAAAAAGTTTAACGAGTAATGGGAAAGAAATCAAGGACAGACGGAGACAACAACAGCACAGAGTGTGAGTTGTGTTAACGCTGCAGTGGCGTCATCCCGTCGCATTGGTGCCGGATCTGGATAATTTCAGGGTAACATAACAAAGCCTCCTCCCAGCAAACACTCAGCCAGCCATAAAGTGTTGCTCAATATCGACTGAGACTTTTTAAACATCATAACCAAATAATAACAGGAATGACCACGAGTATTTCTCTCATTATAATGGAAAGTTAACTCTAAATTTGATTTATTGATATGTGTCTACAGTTGTAAAGGGGATCATCTGCTGACAGCTGAGTATCTATCTCACTTTTCCCCAGGATGGTCGACTGCATCTCTCTCCCCACCTGTCTCTTGCCCCTGCCCCCACCCCGAGGCCAGAACCCGGCCAAAAAAACGTTGCATAACAGCGGAGAAGGCCGATCGGGGGGGTAGGGGGGGAGCCACAAAAACAAACCATCTCTGTTTTGAAAAGACAAGTGGGTGTATCCACACAAACAGAACAGATTCAGAGGTGTGTTGAGTGAGCCGCGGCTAAAAGTCCGATCTTTCAGCAAGACGATTTATTCTTAGCCGCTGGGGGGGGGGTGTGTGTGTGTGTATATTGTGTGTGTGTGTGTGTGTGTTGGGGTCTGCAACAGCCAGTAGTGGGAATTCGTGGGCTCGGTGCCAGATAGGCGGAGTTACATAAGCATTGTCGATGGTAGAAGAGCCACTGGCATTAAGAAGTCCCTGTCAACCCCCCTATTATGACAACCAGGACATGGACACGACATGTCAGCCAACATCTACACCACAACCAGGTGGTGTAGCTCTGCGGCTTAATACGGGAACCAGGAGTTTGTACAGCACTGATGTTTCACTCAGAGAGATCCAGTCAGTGGGTCCGGGCTCTGGGCGACAGCCAGGCAGCGAGTGGTCGAGCTGCAGTATCTGTAGGAATCCACTTTGAGAGAAGTAGGGCAAGTGAAAGAAATGGATTCAGTCATACAAGTTATTGGCTGCAGGAATGTGTGTTAAGGGTTAGAAGCAGCGTTTTATATCTTGAACACTTGCACGTTAAGAATGATGCTCAGGGCAGTGCTGAAAAGATGAAGTCCATCAAAAGACTTTACAACATCTTTGATTAAAAGGATATAGCTCCTCTATGTCTCTTATTATTATTATTATTATTATTAAATTATTAAACTTCCATGAGAAGACAATACTTTTCCTGGACTTCAAAGTCAAGCCCATCTGTTCCTTATGAAAGCGTAATATTTAAAACATGTAGTTTAACTTCTTAAACTAGAATTGTCTCACAGTATAATAGAGTCCCTCCTTCCTGTGCTTTCAATCATTTATGGTAAAACAAAACGAATGGACGTTTATGGCACAGAGGAATTATATATATTCAACTTTGTCAACACAAGTAAAACTTTCTAGTCAATTCATTGTTAATGTTCTTCTCATTCTTCTTCAGCAGCAAATATTTTTGGGTGAGTCTCGCTTTTCTGAACCAATCAGAAAAAGCTGAAGTCAGGGGTTGAAGGATATAATTATCCTATTTCCATGTTTCCCATTGTATGATAATGGCCAAATTACCATAATTCTCCATAATTTCATCAATTAGTGTAATGACAGTATTAAGATCCATAATAATCATCCATAGAGGGATGTAAAAGTGCCAAATGTTCGCGTTGGTCAATTTTTCCAGCTTATATCATAGAATCTTTTCAGAAATTTTACAGATGAAACAATTAGTCAGTTAATTGAGGAAAAGATGAATAGTTGTTATCAGTGGCAGCCCATTAAAATCAGCTGTTAAAATAAAAAAAATGACTGAGGGGGGGAAACAAGTCAGAACATTTTGTGTAATTCCAGAGAGCTTCCATTTCAATCTGCCCCGGCCTCTGAACGAATTCTTCTCGGGACTAAAAGGGCGACAGGTAAACCGGAGCTGTCCTTCCTGTCATGAAGTTATTACTGAGAGTGCTGCTGGCAGCTCATAACTCCAGACGCTCCAGACTCTGACAGTCAAGAGTCCTGCTGACGAAGACCAGAGTTCAGGGAGAGAATACAGGACAGGACCTGCTCAGCCTCAGCAGCGTCACAGGACCTCTGTCCATCACAGGCGCTGACGACTGACTCGACAGGATCGAGGTCAAAGGCAACGTGGGGGGGGGGGGGGGGGGGGGGAGAGACAGCTCTGACCTCACCCCTCTGACACGGACATACCCTCGGGGTAAACACACACGTAGGCACTCACACTGGCGCAGTGTTGCATTCAGATGTTTGCAGGTGAAGACTGAGGCGGCAGTGTGCTCCTTCCTAGGAAAGCCCAGCGTGTTCTGTAAATGGAGCGGGCGCAGGGAGGTGAGCTATTAATCTGAAACGGATTGAGGACTCAGACCAGCCTCTGACTGCTGCTCTCACTCTGACAACCTGACCTAACGTGTGGCGCCCGGCTAATTACCTGCACAAGTAAGAGAGAGCTCGATGTAGGATTACATCAGCTCTGATAGCGGGGGGGTCAAGAAGTTCTCTGTCCATTTAGTCTAGAGACGTTTCCTCGATGTGAATAGATTTCATAGTCCAACCGAAACTAGATTGGAGGCAGATACTAATTAAATGACAGATATATATCTTGACTATAAATGCCTGATATAAACAAGATCAATATGTTTTTGTTTGCATTTGTTTGTAGGATCTAGTGAATTTAATCATAGCTTCATAGAGTGACTGCTTGGCCTTGCCCGGAGCTATGCACTCTAATTGAATGTTTTATTTCTGGCTCCTCGAATGTTTTAATCCTGTTCCAACCGCGTAAACCACTTTGCAAAGTGTGTTTTGGAAAGTGCCGTATGAATAAAGGTATTATTCCATGTGTCTGTGCGTGAGCTGTTTCACCACCTCAGTTTGAAGAGACTGACCTGGGTGTGTTTGCGAGCTGGGAGATCTTCTATCTTCGCTTGTGTTTACTTTGTTATTCTTAACATCTTTTAACTGTCTGCTGTTTGCTTTTAGTCCCTCGCCTGAAACCTCAGCTTCTATAAACTGCTCTGCACTTAATAGCACGGTCACTTAAGACTTCCCTCCATGTCCTCTTTGCTTTTAAACCGAGCTTCATACTGTGCAATTACCGTGACTGGTTGCTTCTCCTTTGCTGCTGCCAGATCTACCTCATCTCCTCTCGTCAGTGAGAACCATTACATTGTCTCGTGATGTGGAGCTTGTGATTGTGGCAAAGACAAAGAATCCCACAGTTGCGAGTAAGTGTGAATCAAATGCTGTAACTGTGAGATGCAACGGTTGAAATGTCAGCACAGCAAATGTTTATATGTAAGATGTTTGGGGACTTCAACCGGGCTGATCATAAATTGTGAATTATACAGCAACAGTGGCCCCTTTGTGGCTGGGACACTCAGCTCGGACAGTGTGTATGCAACAATCTGACGAACCGCTCTGACCTGTTTCACCTGCGACCTCTGGTTAAACACCGGCGAGAGGACATTCCTGTCCTCCTCCGGTCCAATAACCCTGCGAGGGGAGGCAGGCCTGCCAAAAGCTGGAGGGGAGAGAGAGAGCATATTAGCTGTTCTCTCCCAGCGTATTGGCATCTGGAGAGAGGAGCGTGAACGGGAACAAACACTTTGTCCTCATCGGCAAAACCCAGAGAACCACGGCCAGATCACAAGACGCCTGGAGGACACTACAGGCCCGGAGGAGTTGGTGTCATTAAAATGTGAGAGAGTGTGAGAAACACCGGTGAGCACATGTTACAGCGAGGGCGATCAACCTGGAGCTTGGTTGCGACAGGCTCTCTGTGATGAACGCAGTTGAAACGAGGTGATGGTGCCTATAATATATCAGATTGACCGACGATTAATGGGCGAAAACTGAGCTTCACCACATCGGCTCCACCACAGCTCACTGTAGCAGCCTTGTTTACACCCGACTCGCTGCTTAAAGCTTAATGGAGCAGCTGTGTGAGGATTCAATAAACAAGTCATGTGTCACATGAGATTCGTGCACTTCCACGAATAAGCAACGTATATTTAGCCGCCACTCATCCTGGACAGCGAGGGATGTTATTGAAAATTGTTCGTCAGGACAGGGACCAGTCATGTTCTGTCAAGGAAGACGAACCTGTTGGCTCCTAAACAATAAACTTTGTGGAATCATCGTTCTGATCATAGAAAGCAACAAAAAAAAACATAAATATTTGATTGTCTGTATTTTATATTGCTCAAATTCATGCCATTTCTTTTCTTCATGCTTTGCGTTTGCACTTTTACAGACCACATTTATTCAAGTGTAAAACAAGAACGCTGTATTTTATTGTTAATGTTGATTAATGTCATTGACCTCCAGGCATCCCGGGGGTTTGTAACACACACATGCTAATGCTACAACAAGGGCGTAAATCCCTTTTGTGATGTGAACACAAATCAGAAAAAGCTTTGAACTGCCACAGTTACATCTATTATCAGTTTTTATTGGCAGTTTAGCGCAGCTCAGATTTGATCTAATCGTTAAACGTGAGTGAAGCAATGGAGCTCCTACGATCTGATTCCGAGAAAGCTCCCCCCCTAATTACTTTGAAACAATATTTATCAACCAGGCTGCCGTTAGCAGACCACAGGCCTCGACAAGTTCACGACTATTCACATCTGACAGATTGTTAAGTATGTCCTCCGGGGCAGACTCAGTGTCACAGTGTTTCTGTTTGAAAGAGGTGGGTCCCCACAGGGATGCAGATGATTGTGGTTACAGTTCACTTAAGTTGACTCCCATGTTACACACGTGAGTTTTACCTCTAGAAGGCAAACACTGGATCGTTGCTAGGTAAATATTCAGATTCCAAGAATCCTCTACAGGCCCGGTTATGCAAGATTAGTGTTAAAAGAACAATGGAGAGGAAGTGTAAAGATAAACTACACTTGATTTAATGTAGACGACAAATTGGTACTGTTTAATGCAAGTTTAAGAAGCTATAACTAATGAATATGTGTTAATAAATCATTTAGAAATACTTTGTTGATCACTTATAAGCCATCACTACAACAAATACAACAACTTTAAGTCAACTAGGTTGCGACCAAATGATTTCTTTTTCATTTTGATTTGAAATAATGCATCCATAAAGTTTTGTTATCCATAGCAAAGGTTCTTGGGTTTCTCACTCTAATAAAACAATCAATTCTAAATTACAAAGTTAGACATTGAATTCCATGACATAATTATACAAGCAAGTAAAATAACAAATAATAATTTAATCAAAAGAAGCTAAATAAAATAAATAAGTAGAACAATATAAAAATCACAAAATAAAAAGGTGTTTCAGTTAGAAGGTTTCCTAGACAAATAAGTAAAAGCCCAATTAAATAAATATGTTTTTAAGAGGGATTAAAAGGAGCATAAGGAGTCAGCCAGCCTGATCTCCTCAGGATGTTTGAAATTAGTGGTTAATAAACCTGTTCTAGTTTTCTTGATAAAGACAAAGACTGTGTTGAGATGGAGTAAACACCACTGAACACCTGGCAACCTAAAAGTGGCTCCTATCAGATGCTTAATATTCCTAAATTATTCATCAGTAACGAAGCAATTACCTTTTGATTTCATATTTCCCCAGCCCTGATCACAATTCCTTGAAATGAATCGTTGTTTTCTCGTGAATCCCAGGAAGAGTTTGAAATTCATGTGGATGACAACGTCCAGATGCAAGAATCTCCACACATCTGCTTCTCCGGGCAACATGCTTAGCTTTGTCGGGAACTGCCGGAGATGTGACCTCAAGAGTGTTAGAGCAAAGCCTTTTGAAATTGTCACGACCTCAGGCTCAGCAGCAGCAGCCGGGAGGCAGAGGAGTCGCTTTCATCTCGACGCTGCTCGGCCTTGTTTTAATATAACCTTATGTGAAGTTAAAGCTGATAAAAAACCCTCAAATATATATGGAAATTCCAAATATCTGGAAAGAACTTCTCCATTTTTTTATATGCTTCAGAATCAAATAAAGATTTGTGTTTCGTTTTTTAATGTCTTTGTAATAGTCTGATAAAACTGAAAGGCCGGAACTGAGCTGTTTGGAAACGTGAACCGTGTGTTACTGTAAGTTTGGTATCTGGTGTATTTGTACTCCACTTTCACGCTGGGCAGCAGCATAGTGTTACAGCGACAAACAGGGATGTGCTATCAAGTGCCACTGGCGACCAGTACCGGATATAGTTTACGAAGTGTCGGTATGCGAGTGGGTGGGGGGGGGCTCCGTGTCCCAGGGAGGCAACAGCATGAAAGATTTATGAATCCTCGACCCTGCTCGACTCGGCGAGGAGTCAGAGCGACTTTCCAGAGCGTGAACGTGAGCTCCTCAGAAACCCACACAGCTTCGAGACTTCCTGTATACTCAGAAAACACATCGGCCGTGTTTGTTGATGTGCGCGCTGCAAGGTGACGGAGCCCAAACAGGTGGAGTCATCACTGCACACCAATGGCCGATTCATCCTTACCAGGACTCACATGGCCGACTCGGAGCAGAGTCACACTCCTGACACGCTCCGACACACACGGCCGGCTCAGAGATGACCAGAGGTTACCCCGAGGAGCAGGCTTTTCCCTTACCAACTATGGCCTCACAGTCCTAACAGCTATTAAAACCTGAGTTCTTGGGTTTGTTTAGGAAGCAGGACTCAGGCCTCTGCTGCACGGTGACCACATGCCCCCCCCCCCCCCCCCCATAGAGGAAAGACTGTACAATCTCACACTGTAATTACAACAAAACACAGAGGTGAGGAGACTGTTTTTCTCCCCCCAAAGTGAAATAACTGATATTTCTCCTACAGGCTGCAGATGAAAGTCCAGACAGCCGTAGGAGAACAAGATCTATCAAGCACATGAGATGTTGAGCAAAGAGAGATGAGCTGAACCGAGACATCCATATGTGTTTATAATCAGAGGAAAGAGCTAATCTGAATAAGGGTTAATGAACATCCAGGATCCAAACACACATTCAAAGAGCAGACAAAGAGCAAAATGAGAAAACAAATGCAAATACTGCTGCATAAATACAAAAGAAGAATGAACGTTGTTGTCACTTTAAGAGAATCTCAAGAGGATGAAGCCTTTAAAAAGAAACAAGCTTTCCGCTGTGACCTCTATCTAAGAAAAACATCGAGCAGCGGAGTTGGTGATTGTGCAAAATATGGGTCATCAGGGTATTATTACTGGCAGCTAAAAAAACTTTTAACAAACCTGGAGTACACACTTAAAACTCTCACATAAAGAGTCTCTACACATAAGGAGCCTAATAAAAGCAGTGACTCAGCTTTTACCAGCAGTACACAACTGTATATAAAAGTACAATAGCTCAGCCATTACAACTGGAAGATGAAAAACCAGTTTCCCAGCTTGTGTCCTGCAGAGTTAAGTGCAGTACTGACACCGGTGGAGATGTAACTGTGTTTTATATTCACTTTTAATCCACTGCTGATCGATGCATTTTCCAAATATGATGATATGATATATTTACATATTTAATGTTGTGACTTGAAAGAATATTCTGGATGTTTGTTAAGGTTTTAAATGTAAAACAAACGAATGAAGCCCGACTAATAATTGCTTATCTGAGCTATCATATTTAACTTCCTGTAAATCAAAAACCACCCACTCAAGCTTTTCTATTATTACTTCAACGTGAGCAAGTTTATTTTACTTTACTATAACTACATTGGTTACTTATCTTTGATGGGACCAAAACAGATTTTTAAACTTTAAAACATCCCTCTTTTCTTTTCTTAACCATTTCTTTCTTGGACTCTCTCCTCCCCTAAAGGTCACAACCTGGGGGGAGCGTGGCCTAGGGGATAGAGCGGGTGCTCTGCGACAAGAAGGTTGCTGGTTCGAATCCCACTCTTTCCCATCTGCATGCCTAAGTGTCCTTAGCAAGATACTGAACCCCTAAATAGCCCCTCATAAATGTTGAGGGTTACTAAAAATGTAAGTCGCTTTGGCATGTAATGCCCCCCCCCCCCCCCCCCTGCACAGATTAGGTAAATGCAGGGTACAGTAAACACACGTTCATGTTCGCCTGCACACCTACAAGCACGTTCGTTTCCAGTATAAACATACAAACACACCCAACGGCCCCGGGGCCCCTGAGCACACAGCCACCGCGCTGCCCCAGCTTGCACCTTCATCATCCAGCCTGAGACGACTCATTTACTATCAACAGCAGCCAATGCGACACTGTTATCTCATCCCAGAGTGGAAACTGTGCGGTCCAGACAAGCTGTATCTTGCAGCAGCGATCGCAGAATAAACGCACATTTATTACACTACGAGTTTCACAGGTGACGCAGTGTGGCCTTCCGCTCAGGACTGTGCAGTGCTAATTAAAAAAAACTAAACCAAACAAACAGCCCTCACGTCAAAGTGCCGCGTGGCCGTATGTAAACGCCGACTATCGTCGTGGGGCCTCCTTCACATTGGCCGGCTCTGATAAGCTCGCCTCAGCATGGCCCCTACAAGGAAAGACAGGGTTGATGTTGGCTCCAGTAGAACTGATAGGAAGCCCGCAGCTTGTGTTGTGTCACTGAACACTAGCCACATTCAGATAGAGGTTACACAGCCAGGACTGTATGAGGCCAAGGCTATAGCTCGACAGCGAGGGAGGGAGGGGCGACAGAAAATCCAGGACTTGTGCCAAATAAGATTAATAATTTGTAATTTAGCCTCATAAGTCAAAATACAAACGGTGCAGAGCCGGTGGCAGGACGTAAATAAGGTTCTACAGATTGAATTCAACCAGCTGTTATTATATGAGCTTTAAACTCGGAGCTCAAGCGTAAACAGTGCAGCTTTTACCCCACGGGCCCACTTTCACTGCTACAGTAATGCTCCCTGCTCTTATTACAGAGGTGGGGTGCAAATCTTCCACCACACATCCCCCCCTGCTCCTAATATTTGTCCTCAGGTAACTCTGGCTCTGTGAGACTAATGAGCTTTAAAGAAACAAGTAAAAGCTGCAACTAACAAAACTCATTCTGCTCTGAAAGTCTTCATATCGGACAATTTGTCTTTTGCTGATAAAACACTGAGATATAAGATGGGTTATTACAGTTTAGCGCAAATAGAAAAGCCTTGAATCTGATTCTTAAATGACCAGGGAGCCAAAGAGGAGAGTTTAGGACAGAGTTGATGGGCTCATACTTTTTATCACCAGTCAACATCCTTCACTCTGTATTTTGGAACCTTCTCTGGGCGAGTTAATGAAGATATACAGCCGGTAACAATGAGTAATAATAGCCCCACAAAGTCCAGTATCACCAGGAGACAGGCTGTATGTGTTCAAATGTTCTCAATTTAAAAATAAAAAGTTTATGACATCAACAGAAACCCGGACCACACAGGGAGTTCACCACCTTTGACAGCAGGGTCAGCAGAAAACTGTCCTGCTGGTATTTATGCATTAAAAGAGCAGCAGCTGATTGACTTGTGGGTCAGTTATTCTTTTTTTTAAATGCACTCAACCGGCCCATGTAAACTCTGATGATGCTGAACACAGGGGGCAGTGGTGAGGCTGTTTACACGGAGCATGATTACAGAGCGTGTGCTGCTTTAAGGTTAAAATAAAAACTCTAGAGGATAAACGTGTCTCCAGAAGAAAACTGCTGAATAAAATCCAGCGGTGTCCTTTAAAGGTCACAGGTCGGCTCAGGGACGGCAGCTCGTCATACTTGTTGCAGCTTTGTGACCTCAGCAATAAGTGACACTCGCCAGCAGAGTGACAGCGGCTTGTAAACCCTCTGTCCCGGCGTGATGAATGAGAGTGGGAGGGAACCATTGCAATAGCTCATCCATTTTTTATTACCACTGCGTTTCCTTCCAAGCTCTGTCGATGATGTCTATATTACACCCAGTCACCTGTGGAGCTCTGGGGGGAAGGGTTTCAAGGTACCAGGTTGTAGACGTTCCATTTTTTTTTAGAAACTGCAGTAGGACATGTACTAAATGGGATGATTTGCTTTCTGCTCCCCGAAATTGTAAGGGCTACATTTTTTTAATGACCTGCTCTGCCCATTAGCAACTGGTGAATGGAGCCCGGGAAACAAGGTGCTGTAAATAAACCCACTCGACCAGTTTCATCTGTCAATTATTACTTTTCACCTTGTTTTTATAGCATCACGTAAATAATTAACAACGTAAAATAACAGAAGCGATTTATTCACCGGCTTTGACTGACATTTCTTGATTTAATAAGCAAACATACTAGATATGCTGGGGATGCTATATCTGTGAGAAGATAGTGTAAGTGTCTCTAATCTTCTCATACTTCAAGTTGATTGCTTTATTACTTTTCTGTTGTGTTACAGCCGTGATATAAACATCTGGTTCATCTAGGAGCATTGACCTCAGATCATCCTGTGTTTAACTCCATCTTGGATGAGCCGTGGTGTTGCCTGTCATGCAGGATTCTAAATGCATTGTTTGCTTATTGTGCTGGAACACAAAGTAACCCCATGACAACGCCCTGACAAACCTGTGCTGCCTGCGGCCCGCTGCCAAGACACACGTGAGAGTCTCTCAGTGGGAGTCGTGACTGGTTCGAATGATGATCCGTCCAAGTGGGAATCAGGTTGAAAACAGATGTTGTCTGAACTTCCTCCTGGTTACCTCAACTTCCAAGAGGCCCACGTAATACATCATAGTTAAATGAGCTTATGGCATTTCTACCTGACTTGCAGTGACGCACCTTCAGCTTCTGCTCCATCAACATTACGGGAGTGATCGTGTTTAGCCACCAACAGCTGGCCTTTGTGTTCGTTTCAGGGATCGGGGGGGTGGGGGGGGCACATGCATGCAGAGGACGAGTGGCGATTCCGGTGAGGACATTCCTCCGTGGCCGAGTCCGACTCCTCTGAGGTTAACGTGTCACAACAGTAACCATATCAACAAAGGCCACCTTTAAGCTTATTAGGAGCGATTAGGGAGCTTAGCCGGGCTCACGTCTCGAGCGTGCCCCCCCCTGGTAATAATCTCAGTGTGTTTCCGAACCACAAAAGCAAGGAGCTTACTTTAAAAGTCAAAACCACAAACAGGGAGGAACTCCTCCCTGTGTTTGACCCGAGGCCGTGAGACAGTAAAGACTTGTGTTGTTACAGTACAGGTGATGGGACATCTGTGTATCACTGACTTGGGTGTCTACCTCCACTTGACATACACCTGTTGTGTGAACTGACAGGTGGGATCTCGAGGCAGCCGTCCCCACCTGCTCCTGCTGGAGCCTGAGCCTGGAGGGTGGCTTCACTTCACTCTGTGTAATCCCCGACTGTCTTTGCTCCGGTGTTTCCTGCAGAGCTCGCATGCGAGACAAAGACTTCCCCTGTGCATCTTCTAGAGAAGGGAGAAGGTGCTTTCATGTGCAGGTGTATCTTCTAAAAACAACATCCATTATCTTTAAGATGGGCTGAGGAGAACAAAAGCAGCTGTTGCCGGTAGGTTTGTACTTCCGTGTCGGTGGAACAGGGCTCAATTTGCACACATGCACCTCACACACACAACCGGCAAATGTTAACTGTCGACCTTAAGCTTAAATCTTTAAATCCTCCTGTGTTATCAAACCATGTCTGCAAGAGCAGGGGCAGCTGCTACCCAGGCTGCTTGGTGTCTACAGGCCAAACACTGGGGTGTAATAAAAAAAAAGGTTCTGACCCCTCTGCACCTTGACAGCAGAGTTCAACAGTAGTCGGCCTGTTCCACCTCTCGTGTTTACATGTGACCATGTGAGCAAAGGCGCCCTGCAACACGCTGGATCACCCGGCTGAACGTGATCACCCCCCCCAGCTTCCACATCACAGGACGGAAATATGTTAAAATGCATAAGGCTCTATTATCACACACCACTACACAGAGGGGGGTGGGGGGATCATCACAGCTGCCTCCGGTTTGCCCAGGAGACACTCCAAAGATCCCGGGCCTCTGTGTCACCGGTTTGATAATGAAAACAGAGATTAGAGGGGATCATGGCAGGAGGAGAAGTTCAGTTGGAGCCGAGCGCTGACAGGAGGAGCCGGGATGCCGGGCACAGGCCGGACACATCCAGACTCAAGGTCAACCGGGGAGAGAAGGCAGTAGATTAGCTGCTTCACATGGAGAGGGAGGAAGGGTTAGGGAGGTGGGGGGAGGGAGGCAGGATACAGATAGAGTACCTGGCTTACATGTGTTGATGGGGGAAGAGAGAGGGAGGCATGGTGCGGTGTATGCAGTGTAAACAACGCAATGTTTGTGTGATGGACATTAAAGGGACAGGGAGAAGACTGTTTCACAAAGTTAAAAAAGTTAAAATATGGAATCGGTCCATCCTACCTGGAGCTCACACCACGCCACCTCCACTGTTGTCTCGGTGTCCAGCCCTTTATAGACCGTCTTGAAGGATCCTCTCCCAATCTCGATGTTGAATTTGAGATATCTTCCATCAGGGGAAGTGGCCACTGCTTTGGTCTCCACGTCTTCCTTCTCCTCCTGCTCCGACAGTATCCTTTGCTGCTTATTGTGCAGGTCACTCTCGGAGTCCGAGTTGACCTCCTGGCCCCTGATTCTCTGGACGGGACCCCAGGTGCCGGGCACGAGGGAGACTGCGTCGGGCTCCTGGCTGCTCGGGGGCGTGATGGTGCTGGTGCCCGGGCTGGAGACCGGGGACGGACACGGTGGAGTGTCGGTTGTCTTCTCCTCCTCTGCCCGGGACTCGCACAGTGTCGGGATGTTCTCCGCGGACCACGACAGGGCTTTGGAGAGGACGCCACTGTATAAAGGCGAATCGATGTCCATGCTGATCTTCTGGAGCCCGTAAGAGTTTCTGCGTGCGCCCAAGCCGTGCGTCCGCCGCACGGACAGGCGCTCGTCGGTCATATCCACAGGCAGGCCAGGGAACCCGCGTCCTGCTCTCTCGACCTGCGCGTGTGACATGTTGGCAGGTTCAACGCCGTCTTGATCTGGAGCCTGGATGTGGAAACGGCACGAGGACAAAAGAGTACAGTTACTCCAAGTGACGCGTTACTTTTCCATGATGTCAAAGCCGTGAGTGGCTTTAAATAATAAAAACAAGGCTGTCACACAACTAAAGAAACATATTCAACCATAAACTGGCAAACTTCCAACCTTGGAAACGTCTGCAAAGTTGTTTTCTTTTCAAAACAAGACGAATAAGAACAATACTTACTCATCCCAGCTGCTGTGTGGAGGAAATATTTCACACTATTACGCACGAAAACGCATCGTTTCCATCAAATAATCCCCGCTGTCCTCTTGTCTTCACAGAGTCCTCAGCCATAACCTCTTCTGGAAGGACGGAGCTGCCTATATCCACCGAGCTGCTGAGGGCTGTGCGTCCTGTGCGCTCCCAGTGCGCGCTCCCAGCTCCGCCCCGCGCTGCTCGGACGCGCCCACAGCTCCGAACCACTCCGAACACACAGGGACTCAACACAACATCACCGGAGGAGTGTCCGCGAACCATTTCTCTAGAAACGGCACCGTCATGTTTTTCGCTTGGATTGTTGTTACTTCTTATGCGTAAATTGATATCCAAAGAAGATCAGGGGGATATCTTTAAAAGTCTGAAAACTGGAGGAGTGTTGTGCAAAATGCATGAGAAGTAAAAGAAGGGAAGGTTGTTATATATAATATGAGGATCAGTATTTGTATGCGTTTGTTTTTCTTAGTATTCATTGACTTAACAGGTGTCAAATGACATTCTACTACTGCAACAGAACATGATGTCTCCTCCTCCTCCTCTAATTGTCCCGTCTTGTCTCATCAAGACGTCAACTTCTTACATTTCTCAGAATTAAGATGAGTCACTTCTCTCAAATCTCATTTGATTAGCAAATGGATGCTGCAACAGGAGTGGACAGGCCTGCAGGGGGAGCCAGCCAGGAGAGCGCTTCTGCAGAAACAGGACACCTTTATCACCAGTGACCACACTGGGCCCCACCTGTCCCACACGATCTCACACGTTATCAGACACGCACACACGTGTCCCTGGAGCTGTGTCACCCCAACAGGCTGGGATCCAGCAGCACATGATGCAAGTGGACTGGGCCTCCGTCACTCACTGTATAGCTGCTGGCAGATATTAGAGCTTATCTCCGTCAGTGTGGTTGGAATCTGCACGTCTGCACTGTGGGGCCCAGTTCACAATATACATCATCACAAAAAAACATCAGAGACACTTCAGGGAAGTCGCATTGGGACGAAAAGTGTAAAGACAGGTACAAGAAGCAAAAAATAGCAAAGAACTAATTTATTTTCTTACACGATATGAAAAAAGATTACAGAGAGAGGGAGTAACAGGAGTGTCACAGTAGCTACTGCACATTATGACAGGATGACAGCAATCTGTCCGTGAAGTCCTGTGTTGTTACACTCAGCTGCGTGGAGCCGGGGTCGGTGGAGCGAGTCCCGCCGAGTTCCTCTTCTGGAAGATTTTAATCTCAAAATAAAAAAAAGTCCCTCTGGTGTCGTGCTCTGGGATTTCTTTCGAGGTTGGAACAGGAGGAACAACAGCCGGGCAAAGGTCCCGAGCTAATTCTACCGTGTAAATTTATTAACAGGGGGAAATTGCCATAAAACCGGTTTATATTTACTGCCTGTATTTACAATAAAGAGATAAAGGTACAGCTAGTGGGAATTTGAATCCCTTAGGTATTCAAACATATCTACGCCCCTGATATTAATTGCATGTTTACACGGCAACAAACGTCACCTGTGACAACTTTGAACATGGGTCAATGCTCTTTTTACCCAAACACTTACACATTGGTTTTCTTCCAGTAAGAAAAGGTTATGAATTCTAGGGCAAACCAAAAGGCAACAACATTTACTGTGCCAGCATCCTCCAGGCTGGGCACTGAGGTTCACCCTGCGCAGCCATAGTCGGCTGAATATTAAAAATGTGCCCGTAAGGTAGAGTATGAGGGTTTCCCGACAGCGTGAGTGTGATTCCAGCACCGCTTCAGAAGAATTTGACGCCCTTTCCGTCATCCAAGGTGATGATCTCAGCTTTGCCCTCTGTTTGTAAAGCCTGCAACGAGCGCTGGAGCATCCAGTCCTCAAGACCGTGAAACTCTGGAGGAACAAAGTCAGGCTCCGGTCAGAAGGTGGAATGAAAATAAACATCTGCTGTTTAGAACATTGACTGCGTATAAAGATGGACGACATGACAGCTCCCCGGAAGGTAAGCCAACAATGTTTATCGCCACCTGGTGGCTGGCTGCAGTATAGGTACAGGTTGATATTTGCCTTACTCAGCGATTAAAATTGTATACAAAATAAATCAAACTGAATAAATGTGTTCATGCAGATTGATTTTAGCATTTTAATGGATCCATACCTTCACCCTCGGTATCATCACCATTGGCCAACTCGTAAAGTGTAAACACAGAGTTGTTCATCCCATTTCTGGAAACCTGAAACATCACAATAAAGAAAAACATCAGAGTTACTTTAAACAAATGTCATGAATGAACCAAACCCAGCGGCCTGAGTCTGGTTCTCTGTCGGGTTCATTCAGGCAGACTTTTCACAACAGGTCCTGCTTTATTGAGACTCCTTTATGAACCAGGCCTCCTGTTACTACCTATGTAATGGAACAACATGTTTACATGCACTGTAGTAAACTGAGAATATGTTTACACGCAGCAGGTCAGTGAGTTTTTTTTCCTTAAACCGCATTTCAGAGGCCTTATTTTCATCTAAGCAGTGACACAATACACATTTACTCTATGTTCCATGTATTTATTCTGTAAAGAGCCTGAACCAGAGTCGTGTTTTAGTCTCTCAGGTCCTAAAATGTTGTGCATATTAGCAACTAAATATCTTAAGTGGCTTTGATAACATCATAAAATGGTTATACTGGACAACATGTTCTGGATCAACAACGTACACTCGCTTTAAAAAGGACACTTTGCACTCTCTTCATCTTTTACCAACTGGACAAATGAACAAAAATGCACAGTTTCACAGACGGAACACGATGTCTCCTGGTTCCATGACTCACCCACTGGTATATTAACTTGCCCCACTCCTCTGGTCGTCTCCACATGACCAAACACCGGGACTTGTTTTTGTCCAACCATTCCAGGTTACCTGAGGTCAGCCGCAACAATAACACAAGAAGACAATTCACTCTCAAGAAAGAATTTTCTGCATTGTGACAATGAGATTAGAATTATTTTTGGGCTCCAACTTAATGATCTGAACACATGATGCAAATGAGTCATTGTGACGAAAGGAAAAACATCTGGACAGAACAAAATGTACCTTTTTTCCTCAGCTCCTCGAACACAACTTGAATTGCTTCCATTGACAGTTTTCCTGGACTTCAGTTAAGGGAATATAAAACAAAGACTTGACTCTCGTGTACTCAACTCACTGAACAGATGAAAACCCTTATAACACTTGTAAAACTTCAGAGGCTAATTATTTTATATAATCATCAGACATGACCACCTGTACTGTAATGTGCTGCAACCTTAATATCCTCTGAGTGAAGTTTAATTATAAATCCAGCTAAAAGAGGCAGCCTATAAACCTTTGACTCATAGTCAAAATTAAACAATGGAGCTAAACTTGATGAGTGAAAACTGGTGCATCAGGATTTACACGGTGACGGGTTAGGATACGTTCTATCTTCTTGTTGTTGAACACGGGGGTTTCCTGAGCCTCCATGATGTCCAGGGTGTAGAGCTTGTGATGCCGGCAGTACGACAGAGCCAGGGAGCACCATGCTGCCAGCTGTTTCTGTCTCGTGTCCACATTGGGCTGTAGCCTGTCCGCAGAGAGATGAGCAGAAGATATAAAGCTTGTTTTTCAGTGAGCCAGAAAAGATTCAATACAGCTGTAGATCTAGTTTCCGTATCCTCTTTGTTAAATGAGATAATCAGTCATTCAGGAGAAAAGGGGCCAAAGGAGTTAGCACAGTCATCACATACTATCAGTGAGGTTTGAGTGTCACTCTTGTTACGAATGGATCTTGAACACTTATCAGAATAAGACTTATCAACAGGTTGCAGAGTCATAATTATTTTAAATAGTCACCAGTGTACAGCACAAAACACACAGTTACTACTTGAAGCAAAAGATTGTGTCCCCTTGTGTTTTCTTGTTATGTCAGTGTTAGATTTGTTGACAGGAATTTCAGCACTGAGGTCTGTAGAGGTGATGTCACAACCAGCTCATTGAATACAACTCACTCAACCCTTTGGAGTATAAGAGCTCAACACATTAAATTACATTCTAGTCTCTTTGTAATAATCAGTTGGCAGATTATTAGGTACAACTAGTTTAAATAATACATCAGTCCTGCAACAAGACAAGTTTGTGTTGAAGCTGTTTCAGAGAAGCGTAGATTCAACTGTATGTTACTTAATTGATGGATGTCGTTTGTTGTGCTGTTTAAGTGTTAAGCTTTAAACCGAGAGGTATTTCTGTTATATAGTCCACCTTTAGAGATAGAAATGGAAAATAATTATTTTCTCTGTTAGACGCGACATAATTTGCCAAATACTGTCCGTTGTGGGAGAGGGATCCTGACATGTCTCTCTCTCTGAGGTTTCTTCCCCTGTTAATAGGGTTCTTTGGTAGTTTTACTCTTGTTGAGGGTTAAGAACAGAGGATATTTAGTTTAATATACCTCACTCCTTCAACCTGTAAACTGCTGCTAGCCCTTCATTTAAATTTAAATTGTTGTACTATGTTATATGTTACTATGTTATGTTATTTTTTTTTATCTTGTATTGCCCGTCTACTGTGTAGATGTTGCCTGCCAGGTGATAAGAACTTCACAGTTCTGAAGACGCCCAGCCATTTGGTGCATGTGACAGTAACCTTTGATTTGATTTGATGTTGCACCTTGTTAAACCCTCTGAGACAAATTGTGAATAAGGGCTTTACAAAGATGTGTTTAGATGTGTTTAACATCTGTTGGTCAGTGTACATAACAAACTGAGCATAGTTAGACAATCTGCACAGATGTAAACACCTGTATCCATGTCAGCTGATCATACACAGTTTTGTAAACATGGACTTCTGATGTCTCTCTCTTGTTTTGTATTGGTTTCCTCCCTTTGCTGTGCTCGGTGGTGTTATGATCACGTATGAGTCACATTAAATAAAACCCTCTGAAGTGTCTAAATGCGGCTGCAGCTCCACAACATGTCACAGAGTCGCGTAAGTGTCTGTTCCTGGACGTGTTGTTGTGGCTGACAGCTCAGCTGTGACACGGAGCTAACAGCTAGCCACAGCTAAAGATCGCTCCTAACACGACCCTTGAGTTAAATGTTGATTTGGATGTTTGCACGATGACCTGCAGAAATCACGAGCTCAACGAAACTGACAGAAGCTGCGGGATAAACGTTTCTTTTTTTGAAATCCTCCCGAGTGAGTAAATCCACTTCCCTAGCCGCTTAGCCAGTTAGCCGGCTAACGTGATGCTAGCTCGTAAATCCACACATTTCGACTCTCTAACGTAGAAACAGCACAAGATAACAACCGACATTGTTCGTGGGATCAAAACGAGATTCGGGGGAAAAAGCGAACTCACGTGAAAAACGGTGGGAAATTGTACTGCCAGGGCCACTCGAAGCTCATCGTGCCACCGCTGACAGCTTCCGGAAACACGTCCCCCTCTCAAATGGCTCCGGACAAAACAACGACACAGGTTCACTGAAGGAATTAAAGAAAACGTAGAATATAGACTAAAGATAAATACAAATATGTTTATACTTTTATTTATTATAAGACTCTGTTTTGAACATAAATAAAACTGTAGAGACATTAAATAAATATTCTGTCTCACTACACATGAGAATTTAAGACTTTAAAAAAGAGATAAACACAAATAAAACTATTTAGACACACAGTAATAATCACAGGTGGAATGAGACTTATTAAAGTACTGTACCTTCTGAGGAACTTACTTCCATTGTTACAGTAGTAACCATTTCCGGTTCAGTATATTTTTCAGTCCAGTTGCATTAAATATTAAGATTTTACTTATAAAACAAGTGGTCAACGTACATAATATTACAGATTGCTATTGAAATTCCGAAAACTTGCCTTTGACTAATTTAATATAGATATTTTGAGATTAATTACACATAAGAGCATCAGTTAAAGGTTCAGTGTGAATGATTTGGTGCCATATAGCGGTGGAGCTGCATGTTGCAGCTGAACACCCCTCACCTGACTCCCCCCTTTAAAAGATGAGAGAGAACATGTAGTGGCCTTCAGTTGACATAAAAACTCGAAAGGCTTAGTTTGTCCAGTTTGGGCTACTGTACAAAAAACATGGCGGCCTCCGTAGAGAAATATATAGGCTCATTCTAGGGTCCAGAAAACAACAACTTGTACAATTTAGATGAAACTCAGTAGTGAAAACATCACTAGGATTGTTTTATATTCAATTTCTGCCAATAGATCCCTTATACCTGAATCCTACACCCTGGATCTGAAGGATATTAAATATGTCTGCCTGCACTGTGAATCACTTTATGTCTGTTAATGACAAAATCTCTGTTGAATGAAAATGTACTTTTCAACAAGAATAAACACACAACTTAGTTTTATTTTTTTTACAAAGTTACTTTATTATTCAATAGCTTGTGCATTTCCAACACCTCTCAGCATAAACATACTTTCTATTTCTATTTACAAGACATAAATCTCTGCTAATATCCGGTTTACCTTTTCATGGTCAGATTGACTTTACCACCGACTGTCAAAAATATGTCTTACTTATTTATATTTCTATGTTATTGTACAGTTTCTTCAAGTACAGCAAGATCCAAGAAACGTATTTTACAGTTCAGTGGAAGTATTCTATGTCACCATCTAGTTCACATTATTAATATTTCTTTTTTATACATTTCTATATTACAATAAAACATATTCATGGGTCAAAACAAAAACAAAAAAAATGCAGTATTGGATTATAATCTCAGTTATTGCAATATGTGATATACTTTAATATCAAATCCAAAACATTATTTAAAAGTCATTAAACTAGAATAAAGATGAAAGCAATCAGTGACAGTTCCTTACAGAGAGATTTGATGCATCTGTCCAGCTGTGACTTGGTTCCTATTTCAGCTGCGAATTAGAAAAATAAAACAAACTAACCAAAAAAAACAAAAATAAACAGATTAAAATCTCCAGAACGTGACTTGTGACACAGTTCTTCTTCCACCCAACAGAGAGGCTCAATAATCTGAGATGGGAAACTGAACCACACTGACACCTGTGCAGGTCAATTTCCTCCAATACTGCCAAACGTAGTTCTAACTGTGTGAGCCTCCTATGGAGTAAATCTGGTTACACATGCTTCATATATTCTCAGCAAAGACTATTTGAAAGTCCCTTTACTAGTTTTTACAGTGTTATCTTCATAATCTGATCAGAGAAAGCTTCAGGAGCCCTTTCACTTATGTTAAAAGATGAGTTTTGTCTTCAGGTGTCGCACCGAAGCCGTTTACGTGCACTTCAAACCACGTGAGCACATTTAGACATTTGCCCCCGTACTGCACCAGGGGCGTGTGACTGCCCTAGCTGGAGTGGAAGATACGCTCGTACTCGTTCAGAACGAACTCCACGATCTGGTTCTGATACACCATGTGTAACGCGATGTTGGACCCCTCCATCTCGGGCCGGAGCAGCGTCGGACCGAACACGATGGCGACGTTCTGCACAGACATGCGATTCTCCTCCCAGAACTGAATGACCCTGTGAAAAGACATTTAATCAACATCAATCTCTCTCTGTGGAAGTTCTCAAACTATTGTCATGAAACACACACAGATCAGAAGAGAAGATAATAAAGTTTACCTGCGTAAATGACCAAAAAGCATCTCCATGGTGTCGTGGTTTGGAAGGGGAAGGGATTTGACCAGATCACGCATGCAAGACACTTTCTGGTTATGATCAGGAATTCCTAAAAAAAAACAGGATCAATCAGTTATTAATTCATATAATCGTTTCGAATTAGCCAGACAAGAGCCCTTTTAGATTTAAGATTGTTAAAATGTGCTTACTGATGGCGCTGATGAAGTTTTCAAAGTGGCTGAAGGGGAAAAGCGGCTCGGGAAGCTCTCGGAAAAACAACTTGAGCGCTCCGGTGATGACGTGAACGTCCTCCCACTGTCCGTCCTCCAGGTCCAGCTCCTCTGTTGGGACAAAAAACAGGTGCAGGGACCATTACCACACAACAGAGGGCGCTGTTGTCCATTGTGAGATATGTCCACTTTCCTTGCATGCACAACCATTAGGTGGCTTATCCAGTTTAATGCACAGGAAGTTGTAAAATGGTTGTTTACCGTGATCCGCCTTGAAGCGCAGTTTCTGGATGACAGCGAGGTTTCCACTCACTCTGTAGAGTCCGTCTATTTCTAATCCTGTGAATGAAAAACACGTCAGTTCCTCAACTGTTTTAACTGCAAACAGTAAAAACACTTCAGTGGAATCCTGACTTTAAAACAAACTCTCATTTCTCACCTCTCTTCTCTACTGCTTTGATACACCTCTCCACAAAACCGGGGACCGTGGTTCTCTCCTGTGCACAGAGTGTGGATAGGTGGCAGCCAAACACATTGTCTGAAAGGAATAATAACACAATCACAATTATCTTTATGATTATTATTATTACTATAAGTAGTAGTAGTCGTCCTAGTGGTTGTAGATTACTACAACCACTAGGACGACTACTACTAGTTGTACTTCTAGAGCTCATAATACTATCTTTATTATCATCCAATTGACGATATTCATTATCCTTATCAATATATAAGATCACACAGAATTAATAGATGATCAGTTTGTGAAAATGTTGCATAGTTAAAGTAAAAAGTAAAAAATATAAAAGCAAATATTATATATTCAGTATGAAATGAATAACAATGAGTATAAGAGCCAAACAATTATCAGAATATGAAAAAGTGGAAATTTAACTTAAGAAACATTATTGCGGTCTATTGGTTCCATTCTCAGTTTAGCACATTGTTTTATTACTGTTTTTATTATCCCAGTTTTGTTTGCTCTGATTAAATTGACTTCCTGAAAACTGCAGTAACTCTGGGGGTTCATTTTCTCTTTGCACCTGTTTCCACGGGTTTCTATTGGAATATAAAAGCCCCACAGAGAACCACAGTACCTCGGATGTATCCCTTCTCCTTGACAGATTGCAGCGTGGGACGTTTCAAGAGGAACTTCATCAGCTTGGTTCGAACCCTCTTCTGGTCGTTCTCTCCTGCAGAGCTGGATGAGTGCGTGACACCCGGCTTCGAGGCTGAAGACAGAAATATGACACATTAAAACTGGTTGTAGCTGTGGCTATAAATATCTATAACTAATGTAGTGGATCTAATTAGGTCAAAAAACGATTACGTCAATCATTCCACATTTAAAATCAGACAAAGTTTGTTCCCACAGTGAAGAAGTTCATCTTACGTCTCCGCTTGTCCAAGGCAGCGCTGCTCGACTTGTCCTCTCGCTCCGCGATCTTCTCGTATAAATTCTCGTCCTCCTCCTCTGAGTGATGGTCCTGGTACTCCTGATGAACACACACAAACAGAGAGATCTCTATTTAACAATCATCTCAATTAACAAACCTGACATGAACAGGATGTAATCCGGTGCTGCTGAACACAAACACACCAGAGACAGCTACAGACACACAGGCGCTTGCCTGAGGGTAACCTACAACCACACAGCTTATCAAACCTTTTAATTTGTATTCTGACTTGTTAACAGAACAGGAAGCGTTAACTATTAAATTACTGACAGAAATGTCTTGACTGGCTGCTTTCTTTTGTTCCCATTAAGACATTAGTCTGAATAAGACACACAGGAATATGAATGGAATATTGAATTAGCAACTAATGTAAACAATATAATCAAAATAATGTCTTATTCAGAATATTTCTGTCCTTGTAAACTTAGCCCCTGATCATTGACACTTATTGGAGATTTGAAGTACATACCAGTTGTCGTATGGTGTCCACTAAGACTTTGTGCCAGTCGCTGATGATGCTTTCTGTGTCGTACTGTATCAGGAACTCCACACCGTTCTTTCCTTTTAGCTAAAACAGATAAAATCACATATTAAATGGACAGTTTATCACGTGTTTCGTATCTTAAGGCTCTGAATACTAAAACACCAGCCTCTGACTGAAGGGAACCAATGTGAACACACTGCTTTATATTATATATAAGATTAGTACTGCTGGGTTTACTTTGTTTAGTTATAATTTCTGTATGTTTTATTTACATTATTATCAATATCATTTTTGTAGCCAAGCTAGTTTCATAGCTCTGTGGTGATTCCACAGCTTCTCATTTATGACCAAAGATAATTTTAATTAATGTCTCTTCATTTTGCCAAAGCAGCATTTTGTGTTGTATTGTTGCTTCACAGAAACACTACAGCACATTAGATGTGGTTGGTAAACACTTACTTTTCATGTTTTTATTTACTAATGAGTATTCAATAACACATATTAAATAATATAATTTATTTTAGAAATGTATTTTCACTGTCTTTAAGAACAATGATGATTGGCCTTGTTATTCAAAGTAGGATCTAGTTAATATCTTGGAGAACATTCAATAACGATGCTAAAAATAGACGTGTGTTAATTCCCCTCGATAAAAAACACACAATCAAATGCCGCACATTGCATAATGGTCCAAGTCAATAAACGAACACACCTCTAAAACATTCTTTTTGCTGGACTTGTCCTTGGAGGCCCAGCCAATCGTGGCTCCTCGCAGGTCCACCGTGACCTCCGGGACAATCTGATTGGTCTTGCTCTGCACGGAGGGAAAGAACACAGCTGCTCACCAGAAACTGACGGCACCGCATTCCAAGAAACAAGCAAAACAAAAGCCAGGACCGTCAGCTGATGACCCGAGGGTTGTCTGCTCCGTCACTCCTCCCAGAGGTGCTACACACAACCTGCATCGTGCTGCCGCTTATCCTTTCATTTACTCCCCGAGTATGAAACATGATGTGTAAATAGAATGTATTGAAACTTCATAATAAAGCATCAGTGACTCATTCTTAAGGTAACACGAGCTGGAACATTCAGAGTCAGATGACTCTGAATGTGTTTGGTATAAATAAACATATCTTAATCTTATTCAGAGTTTCTTATTAATGCAGTCGAGCACTTTCTTCTCAGATGAGTGTTTATCGTACCGAGCCCCCCGTCACAGCAGACTTTGGGTCTTTGTGGAACGTCAGGACTCCTCCGTGGAGAACCGTCCATGTCTGGCCCCAGTTTTTCCTGAAAAGGGGAAAAAGACGTATTAGCAACTCAGGTCAAAGCCATGGTGAGTTCTTGGGGGGGCGATGACACATGACTCCGAACACAGTCAAACTCAAACACTGAAACGTGAGAACGTCATAATCTCACAAAGAGAGTTTTTTTCATTTACCTGACTTTCTTGCCGTTCTCAGACACTTTTGTTTTGTTGAGAATTCCGGCTTTTTCCAAGTTCTGCACCTGAGAATGTGAAATACAAACAACATTTAAAAAAACTTGCTGGATTATGCGTAATTATTCGGCTTACGCGTAAACACATATTACATGCTGATGCTGAATGAGGGACAAACAAAACTTCGGCAAATAAAGACATGCAGACAGATTGTGTTCAATGTCATTCTCATCCAGAGGGTGAGGAGCACATTTGGAGAATTATGATGAAAAACAAGTTGTAGCTTCATAACACAGAAACCAATGCAACATCCAGTCTGGTCAATTTATGTTTAAAGTATAAGGCTTTAAATATAAACCTAATGTTATTCCATATTATTATCGTCAACAAGTCCCATGATAACACCAAAGCTAACCATCTGTTTGTTTATGACTCGATACTTTCACATTTATTCATGTTTATAAGAAAACATTTAGTTTCCCTTCAATCTTTTTTGCTAAGTTTCACTTTTAGAACTTCAAACACAGCTGTCTACTGCAGTTTTCACATGAATTCAAACAGGTGTATCTACATATATATTTAATAAAACTATATTCGCATCTACAGGTTTTCTTTAAACAGGAGGTTAAAATAAAGTATTAACCTAGGCAGAAATACTTAGCACTGCAAGCCTCAGCTCACAGATGCTCTCACTTTCAGAAAGTACAATTCCCACGAGCAGGTGCTTATTTGCGGTTAAAAATTTCCCCCAGAATTTAAATTAGAAGCTGGTCCCTGTGATGAAACGTTCCTGCAAAGGTTCCTACTTCCTGGTTAAAGTTCCCCTGGTTGAAACGCAGCTTCAGTGAATTTACATCAATAATTGCTTCCTACAGCAGGACACAGTGAGCGGGGCGACTCAAAATAAACTAGTGTATGAAAACTGTAGGGATCCGCCTGTGACTGGATATGGAGTTAAGAATTAAAAACTCATAAAAGACAAGCTTGCCCTGTTCTTTAAGTCACAAGGGGGAAAACTCTTTCTTCTGCATTCAGACATGGATCTGAAACTACGGCTGTGATGGTTTGCATTGACAAATCAACTGAGCATTCTCCAATGTTGGTGTATTTTTAGAATAAAATTCCCTAATTTAAATATTTTCCATCCACTGCTGCTCAGCAAGAAAAACACGGAAGGGACTTTCAAAACAAAAAGGACAAACAGCACAATCCCAGCAGGGGACGTTCATCATTACATGGACGACACGGTGGTTTACATGTGATTTGACTCAGGGAATGAGACACGAGTACAACAAATGCTGCCTGTGGTGATGTACAGTCGCCTTTTGCCTCGTCATAGATAGACAGTGTTATCTATGGATCAGACTCAGGAGAACACTAACCACCCACGTTATAGCGCAGCCACCTGGAGGTCAGATAATAAGGGCTTCTCCAGGGTCTAAACCCAAAAGCCTTAAGAGGAGAGATACACACAACACCGTTATTTTTCCATCTGGTTCATCTAGAGCAGAATGAGTGTCAGCGGACTGGGTCAGACTGGTGGGACACGGGGGGGGGGGGGCACTCACGTTATGCTGCGTCTCTGGAGAGTTCCCTGTGCTGGAGCTGTCGCTGCTGTAGTCGGACGTGTTCCTCCTGTGAGTCGGCACGAATCTCTGTACGAGCGAGAGAGAGAGAGAGAGAGAGAGAGAGAGAGAGAGAGCAGGGAGAGTGAGAGAGAGAGAGAGAGAGGGATTTATACAGAAAATCAGACCAGAACATTGAAAACGACTCAGCGATGATAAGAGAGAGGTGTTAAAAGATATTCCAATATCAACTCATAGGATTTATGTTCCTTTGAGGGAAAGTAGCTGAAGATGTCAAAGAAAACATCAAAAATTTGTTATGTAGACCTTTTTCCATGTATAATTAAATATATATTTTATTCCATGTATTGTTTTCAGCGTCCGAATGAAGATAAAAATGTATATTTTGTACACTACGCAAATATTTTGTCTGCGATTGTCATTCATAGTTTGTACGACGTGACAGCTCCCAAAAAGTGAAGCCAAGTCGTTTCATCGCCCCCTTGTGGCTTGCTGCGGTGTACGTACAAAAAAAAACATGCCTCCTCCATGTAAGTGGATGGAACATGGGTCAACTAAAAAGAGTCAAACCACACATCGAAGTACTTTTCTTTGTTAATTTTTTTTTTGCACTGGGAGGAAATGGAGACGTTAGGTGTGATAAAGCTCCGACCACAACCACATCCAGTTAAACGGCCAACTGAGGCAGACCTAATAGCGCGGCATCATTAACCCTCCTCACTAACGCCCTTGTGGCTGAATGGGAACGAGTCCCTGCAGCCAAGCTCTGGTGGAAAAACGCTCCCCGAAGAGTCGAGCCTGCCGCTGAATTCAAGATTAAAGACACAGCTACAAACAATATGAAGGGATCGGAATATATTTCTTTTTAAAGCTGCGGAGGGAGATAAACAGCAGCCGTGACCTTAAATTCTACCACTGCTGTGTCCTTGTGTGAGTCGAACCCCCTGGCTGTCACTGGTGTGTTGCTAACATAGGAAAAAGCCCTTGTTTGTATCCAGCTGCTCTCAGGTGTGTGTGTACACATGCAGCCCCCCCCCCCCACACACACACACACACACACTCTGCCCTGGAGCTCGTACTGTCAATAGGAGCAGACCACAGTGGATTTGACTTGCTAAATAAGGGTTAAAAACCTCGGAGCATCGCTGGATCAACAGAGACTCTCCCTCAGTACTTAATGCGTAAGCTGGCTGACACACCCTGGAAGTGTGATGCTGCGTGTGCAGGTACATGCAGGTTTGAGAGAGAGTGTGAGTGTGTGTGTTAATGTACCACTTCATCCTGAGGTGAGCTGAGCTGAGCAGGTCCCATGGTGTGTCTCCAGTTTTTAATGACCGACACGTTTTCCACCTCCACGCCGTTCTCCACCCGAGAGTGACCCGGAGCTACGGGGGCCTGGAGGGACCAAAACTCTGTTAGTTCAGTTCAAATACACACAATTCAAAACTTAAGACATATGACAATAAAAGTTTTAATTTAAACCAGACAAGGGTAAAGAAACAGGTATTTTTCCAGATAATATTCAGCTGTAAGTCTGTTTAAAATATAAATATATAAACAAACAAAACATTTTATTCAAACCAAATAATATCAATTCAAACTGTTTGATAAATGTATGTATACTTGCCAAGTTTCATATACTTTAAGTTTTTTATATTTTATTAAAATTCCCACTCTGACAGACATCTGTTGACGATCTTTACCTCAGGCAGGTTCCACTGAGACCTGGAGCCGTCTCTCAGGTAGTAGTAGGTCTGCCCTCGCTCGTCCACAGACTTGATCCACTGTTGCATAACATACGTTTCTTAGTTAGAAATGGTTCAGTTATGTTCACTGATGTTTTCAAAGAAAGAAAATTGAAGTATTTTACTGCCTAGACATGAAAATGACCACTATAACTCAGAACATAGAAATACTTGTTCAACATTTGTTAATATTTCAACGTCTTCCCCTTCGACAACCTATAGAAACTATTCATGTTATCCAGCACTGGGACAAACCTGATCTGGAGACAGGTCACTGGTGAACACCCAGGTCCCGTTGGATTCCACGTTGAGGTTCCAGCCACTCGGGGTGCTGCGGTCCAGGGTGGCCCTGGGGATGCTGGTCCGGCTCACGTGGCTGAGGGTGTACTCCTTAGGGAGGGTGGGAGGTCCCGTGGCCAGGAGCTCCTTGTAGACCTCTGTTTGTTCAGCAGCTGATGGGTAGTCCTCCGGGGGGTAGTCCTCCTCGGGCAGAGGGGGCTGCGGGACGCAAACACGACAATAATGATGATTAAACACACACACACCTCGAGGGAAAGCCAAAATCTATAGCAGCTCATTGGTTTTATGGTTTGTTTTTCTCTTGTGACACCATTCACACCTTTCTTGGAAGATGGTAAACTCAGTAGCAGTTGATCTTTTCGGTCTTGTAACGTGAGAAGTTCCACATTTTGAGATGAAGAACTTCACACCACTCTCGTATGATGTAATATGAACGATTGAACTCAACAGAACATCTAAAACTCACCAATTAACATGATTTTATTTTTTTATGAAATCAAATCTCTCGAGGGAACCTGAAAGCCAATTCCCTCAAATCTGATTGAATTATTTCTCTAATCACGCCTGGGGAGTCCTGACCTTCAGACTTCAACTGAAGAGACACAGACACACTGATCTTTGTCCCACTTCAGTTTTTGTATAGAATAATGTCGGCTGAATAATTTCCTTCTGTGGCCCTGATGCAGAGCTCAAGGACTTTTCCATGACATTGATATATAAGTCACAGTTTTTTCTTCATGGCCTCAAAGTAGCTCAAGCTCGAAACACGTCATCGAGGAGGAGAAAAGAGGTCAGAGGAGACAATGCGGGAAATCATTGGAATAATGAAATATTAGAATGTGCAGTGGAATATTTTTACATTTCTTGACAGCCCTTGAAATCCTAAAACACTCAGTCTCTTGAATTACTTCAAAATGAGGACAGATATTTCCATTCTTTTAAAGTAATACTGGGGACAATCTGCATGGGAGCTGTTCGCTATCCTGATGAAAATGAGTCCTGTCTGTGAAGTGGGTGCAGGAGATTTAATTTGATTAAAAGCAGACTGTATTTGCAGCTTTCCCCTGGGTGAAGCTAAAACAGGAGATGGAGAGAGGCTATGTGGAGCAGCCAGCCCGCCCTTACCGGCCCCTCCTCGTGAAACCTGTGCACGCTCATCGGCTCCATCAGCGGCGGGTACGGGCTCAGCAGCTCTGGAGGCTCCCAGGACGTCTCCCCGGACATGGCGTTGTAGAAGTAGGGGCGACCACTGGTCTCATCCACCAACCGCTCCCAGTCTGAGATCCACGCAGGGGGGGAGGAGGTGGACGGAGAGAGGGCAGGGGACTGAGGAGGCGTGGGGTAGTAAGGGTCCTCGGCAGGGAGATGCTCGGGGTCCGTGGGGGAGTCTAGAAAGGGATTGTCCCAGGTAGTTTGGCCCGTGGACGGGTGGTAGTAGTACTCCTGTCCACTCTCCTGGTCAACATGCACCTCCCACCCCTCTGGGTCAAGGTAGGAAGGGGAGTAGGACGAGGGAGCTGAGGGGGGGGACTCAGAGATGCTCTGGCGAAGCTGTGCTACGTTGACGTAGACGGCTGAGCGGAGGCTTTCATTCTCCACCTGTGGAAAGAAAAATGAAGATTTAGAAACTCAAATACATCCACAGCTGGTTCTAGAAAACAAGGAGTAGAGCCAGGGGTGAAGTGTCCCTTTCCTGTTAGTCCTTTTTTAACAATACCAACAATAAATATGACAATATGAGCACAAAAAACGGTTTCTCGCACATTAGAACAAACCTTGAAGAACTTGTCAACCCCGAATTCACGAGCTGTGTCTAAGTTTCTGAAGCAGCAGGCTTCAGCTCACTGCTCACACTACACCTCTTGATAAATCATCCTTCCGTGTCTCTCACTCCGGCTCAGGAAGTAGCCTACAGCTAAAAACAAATGCACAAACCACACAACCCCTGCAACCCCCACAACAATGGTCATTGCGTCATTCTCACCTCATTTCTCATGCACACACAAAACTTGAATTCTCTTTGTCAGGAAACAATGTCAAAGTTGGTCTGTACTGATGAGTCCTCCCAGATTAGCATGCGCTGATCAGAGGTCTGTTCTGCTAAGATGCAGACGATGAGCAACGATTTAACCAGCAAACCTCAGAAAACACAAGAAAGACTGTTTCAGTTTTTCAATCGTCTAGCACAAACTACGAATTAGGTTTCAGAAGCTTATAAACCTCCAGAGCTCCACATGCTTCGACTCGCTGGGCGATTAAACAACAATAATTACTGTAATATGATTTAGTCAATAGCAATACAACAAAAGTCCAATGTTTATTTATATATTTTTTTGCTGTTATGGACATTTTTAAACCTGATATAATTTCTGAACATGCAAATAAAGTCTGAAGATGACAACTAGTTTGTTTAAAGAGTGAGAGAGGGAACCAGAGTGTGACAAAAGGCCGACACTGTCCCCAGCAGCTCCCCTGGAACTGTGATGCAATGACTCAGCGTGATGGAGTCACAGTTACTCTTGAAATGACCCCGGGCCCAAACTAAAACAAAGCAAAACTCAGTCATCGTTCCGCTTTCGGGACTAAAAAGAATGAAACTCGTCATCTTTCGGCTCTTCCCCCCTTCAGAGTCCGGGGTACTACAGACCTGGAGACATGTGACGCCACAATGACTGGTCACGCAGCTATTAACCTGAGACTGTCTGTGCTGTCTGTGCTGCGTGTTCATCACTGTGATCAATGCACAGTGCGATAAGGAAGAAACAGGTCAGTAGTGGACTGTCACTAAAACACATTCAGTCTAGTTTTGTTAACCTAAGTGCAGCTTTTATGCATCTTAGTTCTACATTGTGCGACATTTGAAGCTACTTCTTACTTTGCAAATCATGTGACAAATTGTATAGTTGTCCTGCAGAAATCTGTTTTCACACACGCGAGTTAATTTAGCCAGTAACTGAGATCTGGAAGTTTTCTTTTCCTGCTTAACGAAGCAAAATCTGACCAAGTGATTTCTGAAGAAAAACCTTTGAGTCACGCTTCCCTAGAAAAAAGTCTAGACAAACCGCTCTTCCTTGTTCGTTAGTGACTCAGGCTTCTTTTCTGGAGCATTTTAGATCAATTAAACTGGTAGAAGACATTATTCTTGCAGATTTGTCACAATGTGTTATTTATTGAAATTTCTTCAATCGGCCTCATAGTTAACATCTCATGTGAATACAGGAATTGTACTAGTTATATAAGAAATTCAACATTGTTTGGTGCAGCTCTTTCCTTGAGTAAATGACCTGAATACTTTTTACTGGGTCGAGATGAAGATAAAAGTAGAATAAAACTTTTAAAAACCAAAGCGAGGAGATGAGAGCATTTCTTCATCATCAGCCGTGTGATGTTGATCTATTCATTGTTATCACTTTGTTTCATTATTGATCTCAATGCAACCTTGAGCTGATCAATATAGATAACCAGACAACTGACCCCGAAACAGATTGATTCCAAACGGCGCTACACAGAAACACAGAGAGGAAATGAAAGAGCGGCTTCATCGATCTCTGACCCAGCGACGCTGGAATGTCCCTGTCCTCTGGAACAAACCTTTAAAACCAACCACAGGCAATGAAAGGAAACTACTCTCACTGTATTCATGAACAAGCAGATTCATATCAATAAACACTGTGATACCGATAGGCATCACTTTCAAGGGAATATTACAACTAGTACTCGAGTAACTTTCAATTTTAGTCAGTCCAAGAGCAATGACTCAAACTGGTTGTAGTATTTGAGGAACCTTTTTATTGGTACTTTATTTGACTCCAATGCTTTTCAGGAGAACATTCTGTATCTTGTGTTGAACTACATTTATCTGACAGCTGAACTAACAAGTTATTTTTCAAAATTGTACATTAAAACATGATTAATATCCTGTAAGATTTGAGGTGAACCAAGTTTTCAGCCTTTTGGGCTTGTGATCCCTCAGATCCCTTAGATCCCTCACAGATCTGAGCATTATTGAGACTGTGTAAGGGGCCTGAACCCTTTGATTGAAACCAGGGACGTGCCATATATGGCTGTAGATTAAGTGTTTCTAACATGCTGATGCATCAGTAACAACCTAATACTGTGATTTAGAACAATAGTCAGTCACAAGGTTAATTTCTATCCAAGTGTACTTTCACTTTTGATTTGTTTGGTACATTTTCCCGATAATTGTGCTTAGTTATGGTTTTAAATGCAGAAGTTAGGCGTATAGTATTTCTAGAGTAATGTGGGAACTGAATATTAGTTTAGTTTCTCTGCAGTGAAAAGGTGAAAACCAACAGTTTTCTGCCCAAAAGCCTCAAAAACATAAAACACGGCTGGAATCAAAAGGACATTCGGTTTGTTCCTGGATGAAAAGCATTTCAAAAAGCTGGTTTGGCTCTAAAGACTCGCTCGTATCCACAGTTAGTGACTGACG
This sequence comes from Platichthys flesus, assembly GCF_949316205.1. Lineage (NCBI taxonomy): Eukaryota > Metazoa > Chordata > Actinopteri > Pleuronectiformes > Pleuronectidae > Platichthys > Platichthys flesus. The sequence continues at coordinate 17,018,571 of NC_084964.1, read as the reverse complement.
CTCTCGCTGTCGACAAACAAATCAATCAAACTCAGACCTTAACCCCCAAAAAATATGGTTCTTTGATACTCAAACTAAAAAAAGGTAAAAGAACGGCGTCTGAGCGACTGAACAACAGCTGCCAGCGCTGTCGCTTCTCTAGGAACAAGTGCAGATGTGAATGTTTAGGCAACAGCAGGAAGCGAGATTGTCATCAACACATCAGAAAATACTCCGACCACAGAGAGTGACATTCTGTTCTGTAGAAACAAACGCCCTCTCGATCGCCACCTACCTGAGGACCCACCGGCAGGGTCAGGCCCTGCTTGGCCCGGTGACTCGACCAAACCCTGGAGTACATGTCCACCATGTTTATATGGTTCTACCGCAAAGGAGCCATTCGTCCAAAATGTGCAAAACAAGGAACTCAACCCGACTCGAGCCAGCGACCACGCTACACCAGCTTGTGATGGGAGAGAGACGCGAGGCACACCCTCAAACACACATCCTCCCCTGGCTGCAGCTGTGACAGTTGCAGTGCAGACAGAAAAAGAGAACTGCGTTACAATAGCAGCAGGAAGGGACTGAGTGTGTGAGGACTGGGTGAGGGGTGTGTGTCTGTGTGTGTGTGTGTGTGTGTGTGTGTGTGTGTGTGTCTACGCATGAGCTGCCTCACACAGGATGGAGGGCTAGAGGGTAACTGTCTGTGTGTGTGTGTGTGTGTGTGTGTGTGTGTGTGTGTGTGTGTGGACAGACACAATGAAAACAAGGCAGAGAGGAGGTCTAGATAAATGGAGCAACCGAAACTTCACAGGTCACATCAACCTACTTCCTGCCTGTGTGCCCATATGATCAAAAAGGAAATGGAAACACATCTTCTACACAGCGCCTGACTTTCAGTTTAAATAACAAAACAACAACAAACATGCTACAGAGCAGGGAAAGCTTTTTAAAATGTCTTTTCTCCTCGTGTGCAGCATCTTCTCTAACATGCACAGTGATCTTCTGGTAAGTCACTGTGCCAATGATTCTTGAACAAAGGGGGAAGCAATCATTTCTCAAGATGAAACGGGAGAGGTGCTTTTGAAAAATACGTCACGTTGGCCCTGAAACAGGAAGTTTAATTGTTCAATCAACACTTCCCTCAACAGGAGACACTATTAGCCCGTCTGCAGACAGCGGACGCAGCATCATGTGGCTGACCCCGTCTGGAGGGGCCGGTGGGTAACTGGGACAACTTATCACTTTCACAGCTAAAGAGGAAAATGGTTGAAAATGTAATTTCACGATCATGGTGACCATACTATCGCAATTATCAGTATCATCGCAGTTTTGTTATAATGTCATGACAGTGTTCAAACAGTCCTGATAAACAAACTAACATTTAAAGGAAGAAGTTTAAGTTAATTAGGAACCTTTGTAAAGTGAAAACTTCCTCTAATGCAGGATTGAATGACCAAAACCGGAAATAAGTATATTGAAATGTGCCAAGTTGTGCATATTGTTTTCCCTGGTACAAAACCAGCTGATTTGTATAAGTCATTCCAAAATATCACGATAATACTGAAGGCTTCTTGTTTCATTTCGAGTCTGTCCTGAAGTTCACATCATCTACAGTCGAGTTTCTCTCTGAGCGGAGGAGAAGCAGAGGAGAAGGGTTCACGTTACGTTAAGTGCAGACGTCAGGACAAAGTATCAGCGTTTGTTTGCAGACAGGAGAAGCTGGCAGCTGCTAATGGCCGGAGAACCAGCATCTCCCCTGTTGTCTCTGCCTCACGCTGCTGCTAGCAGGTTTTTACTGCACATAGCAAATCTAAGTTGTCTTGGAGACTTGCTATCTTTGTCTGATGGTGCACCATGATACCAGTAAACGTTTCATCAATCGAAACAGGTATGCTTGTCAATAACTTTGTATTTTCCAGTTTCAGGTTCTCTGCAGGAGTTAAATATGAAACGTTTAAACACCTTAAGACCAGTGACAAGCACAACTGATATGAAGAATATCTTTACTTTTACTATCATTCATTTCCATCACTGAAGAAAAGGAGAAGTAGCTGAGTACAGAATCAATTTCGAATCTATTGTTTATCACTCAAACTACATAGTTTTGCCTTAGACAATAAAGTGTAACGCTATAAATTCTGATTTGGTGATGTAGGTTCCACCACCAGCTCCATGTTGGTCTAGGTTGTAGTTTTATTACAGTATGACACAGTCTGTATCAACCTGATGGAGACCAAGCTAAATGTCCTGTAGACCTAGTTCACACTATTTCGATGCATTACAGTTTGTATAACAATGTACAAACCATTAACAGAAGACAGGAGGTAATTTGTTATTCAAATGAATCTTTGAAAAAAACCTTGACAATACTGATGTTTTCAAATCTTAGAGATATGCAGGTGAAGGTCAACGTCATATGTTACGGAAAAGTTTAGTGTGTGAGGAGAAACTGTATTTAGCTTCTTCCTCTAACTGTTAATTACAACTGCATTTAACCTTTTCAAACATGATCTGCAAAGAGAATCCTGCAGAGCGGAGCGGGCGCCTCTCTGGCCTCAGCAATGCATGAAGCAGCAATCCGCCTGATTACTTAACCACATTAGCACTCATCCAATCAGACAATGGAGCTCCAAATTGGGGCCCAAATCACGCCACAAAGCACACAGTCCGGCTATTGAATGGATGTGGCTCCGCCCCCTCTTACATCACACTCTCCGTGGCCCAGAATCCAGGATACCTCCACAAACACTCGATGCAGAATCCATCTGACTATCATGATCCTTATCTTCAGCGCTTCAGGCCAGGTCTGCACGAAACCACACTCTGAATCTGCAACTTTCTTCCCACTCTTATTTTGTAGGTGAGATGCTTTGTGTGTAGGAGGGGAACTCTTTAATCGTCTCGAAAGGAAACCAGCCTATCGAAATGGAAACCTCTCAGCTCTGAAAAGATTTGACACTTAAGTTTCAGGTGCAGACATCAACACAGAGCATGAAAACAATCTGCAGAACAGACTGTGCATGAGGAATCCACTTCCCTGTATCTGCTCTCACACTGTGTATACTCTGTTTACACTGATTTTATTCCATCTGTAGTTTTTATATTTTACTTATTACTTAACGGATGTCTATTTTTGAATTTCAATTTCCACATTGTGGGACTAATAAAGGATTATCTTATCTTATCTTATCTTATATGACACTTTGGGACTGCCCTTGTGGGAACCAGCTGCTCCGCACTGTGCTGACTGTAGGGTGATCTGATTGTTAGGATCACTATAATCAAGCGTCGCATGGAAACTCCACAAAAACATATAACGAATAGTAATGACTCAAAAGACATTCCTGCTCCTATGACTCATGCAGCTCTTCACAGACCAGCTGAGGATTTCTGCTTTCTCTCGCCTCGTGGCTCAGGATGACAGTGAGCGCTGCTTCACGGAGCTCAACCCAATAACCATATTGATAAGAAACGATTTCAAAAACTCAAACCTCTGCCTTGGGCCTAGTTTGACCTCTCATGACTGACCAATCAGGTTACAGAGCAAACTTTGTGAAAAATATGAAAACATTTAATGCAGGAAGATTTAAACTTGTCTTGCTACTACTATTCATTGTCCACAAATAAATGATTAATTTCCTCCCGGATCCAAATCCACATGAAAGTAAAGAGTTCTCCGGTTAACAACATGTCATGGCATATCCTCAAAATGATTAAATTGCAGGTAAATAGGTGTTAACTTCCCAGCTGCAGTCATGAAGTAACTGTAAAGGTCGTATATATGAGAAGTACAAACTGGGGCCGGGCTTGTTGAACCCCCCATCACAGTTACATCTTGTGTGAGAAGCTTTAGGAACATACAGTTCAAACCAGTGTGTCACTCAGTGGAGCACATACCTCCGCCAGGGCCCAGTGATAAATTCAATCAGCTGCACCGAGTTTCACACATTCACAGGTTCCCTAAATGTGTCTGATCATCAAGATCCATGAGTTTAACATGTCAGATCAAACTTTGCTAAAGAAAGTGACCCTCACACCGAATCCCTCCAAGTTTCATGAAAACAAACCAACAAATAAACAGCTGTTAGAACACAACCTCTTCGGTGGAGGCGAATAAACAAGACACTTGTAAAACGAACACTGAGACAAGATGTCCTGCCTCAACTGGTTAAATAAACACGACAACAACAGTGAGAGTTAAAGGGCCTGACCAGGAACAAGCAGGAAGCGGAGGCTCCGTGCACCTGTTCTCGACATACACATATACTGTCCGGTAGGCATGCACTCAGAGCACACACTCACACGACCTGTTGGAGCAGTTTGCTGGCATTCAATGTTTTGTTTTTTTCAGCTCCACAGAGCAGCAATAATTACCGCTCTGTCGTCGTGGAGCAGCTCAGGGTGGAAGCTGCCGTTCCTCCGGCTGAGCTCCGGAATGATTTCAAGACATGAAAGAGATCGAGTGTTCAGGTAGAAACGCAGAATCATAACCGTCAGGACTCGGATGTTCACAAGAGGACAAGAGGCAAAGTGTCTTAGTGCTGGCCAAAGATCAATGGGACGTTGGACCCGTCACATCAAATAAATTGACGACAAGTGATAAAACTAAATCAATATCCATCATGGGTTCTTCAAAAAAGAGCTGTGACACACTGGGGCCACACAACCGTTACGATAGAGACGACACAATAAGATAAACAACACAAAACAGACTCAAATATTCATGTATTTTTACCTTTATGTAAATTAAATCAAGGAAATCGTATTCGTCACAATAGGCTGTGACCTCTGACCTTAACCCTCAGCAACACTGAGGATAATCTGACAACAACCCTTAAATTGTACAGTTATATTAGAACAACCAGTGGATTATTAATCCCACCTGGACCTGTCATCCACTGATCTGCCCTCGGAGATTCACAGAGCAGCCGACACGACCCCTCGATATGACCCGACCCACATTAGGGCTAATTACATGTCCTGCACATTACATGTGAACTCATACGTCAGCTGTCATGGCAGGGAAGGGGGGCACTGTTGGCCCCACAGCAATGCATGCTGGGAGCCAGGCCAGAACCCCCACCACAAAGCCCTCTCCCTCCTCCTCCTCACATCACCATAGGGATGGCCCTCCATTGTGGAATAAGAATTACAGCACTTGAGAGGTCCTGGCACGTCTGAGGTCACAAACACACGTTTCAAGCCGCAAATGCAGAAACTCATGTGAGTGCAACTGATTATTCTAAGAACAAGCGAAGCAGCAAACTTGGAATTGCATAAATATGTCAAACACACACACACAATCAGCTGATACACACAACAGGAGAACAATCCAAAGTTCAGAAGTGGAAAGAAATCTGCTCCAACTCTCCCTGACGCATGGCTGACGCGCTCCCTCCTGCAACAGGTGCAAAGACACCGACTCTCTCCAGACTCACCGGAACCGGAGCTTCCTGTCGCGCGTGCTCAACAAACTACATCCAGCAGGACCAGGAGGCGACAGGAGGTGTTCTCATGTGGAGGGCTTCATGGTTCCCCTGCGCTGCGGTGGATCAGGACTCCCAGGATCGACACCGGTGTTTGGGGGGGGGGACCAGGTAGAGCCAGCTGGAAGGTTTGGGAGTGGCTGCCTCCCTGCTGGTTAACTCCTTCCTCTCCGCAGCCCCGAGCCGACACAACCTGTTCCTATAACCTGTTCTGACTGAGCTCCGCTTCCCTCTGAGCCTGACGATGAACCTGCGGCTCCTCCTTCACCAAGTTCAGCCTCAGCGCAGTTCAACCACGAGTTCGACCAGAACACCTCGAGCTGGCTGTTTGGAAAAACGAGTCCCCAGCAGCAGAAACTTTCACTTTTTCTACTGGTGTTGAAAACCAGCACCTCTCCTCCTCGCCCAGTGAGAGGACAGTGAGAGGGGGGGGGGGGGGGGGGGGGGGACAGGAGACCATTCATATGCTGATGAGCTGGCACAGATACTGTGAACCCGACCACTGAGGTATTTCACTGGGAAAAAGTTTCAGAATCAACATGAGATTCAACAGCCACAAGAGTCAGCTACTGTCTACATGTTATGAATTATGAGGATTAAAAACAATAATCAATTTAATGGAAATCTTATAAGTAAATCAAATGAATCACAAGAGGATTAAAGCCTTTTTATATAAGGGATATTTCAAAACCCTTATTATTTTTCAGGATTAAAAGGCTTAGAATATAAAATCTGAAATATAGATAAATATGTAGCAGGACGAATCCTTATGCCTATATTCCTTTGCTGACCAAATACCAAGAGCACAACCACTGAGGTGTTATTAAATGTGTGTTTGTACACACATGTGTGTTTGACTCCGGGTCAGGAAAGTGAAGCCAATGTGGAAGTCTCTGAAACCTGTATTCTCTCGAATGGCCAGCAGAGGGCGACTCCTCTAGTTGTTTCTAAAGCAGTCTATGGGGAAATGTTTCAAACAGCATTGCAGAAACCCAAGCTCTATCTTTTATATGAAGATTTTTAAAAGCTGGTTTAAGTAAATAGGGCTTTAAGCCTAAACATGATCTTAAGAGGGAGTTTTGTGTGTTGCAGATTGTTTTCTGCAGCTTTGTCTCAGGACTCTTTTGGGGCAACATGAAGCCAACTCTCTGTTACCTCCATGAATCAGCAGCGTGAGCTCCCGTTGCTTCTCTGCCCCGCAGGCTCGTCTTTCCAGGACAAAGACTCTGTTCTGCTCAGTGTGTTTTTTTTTTATTTAACAAACAGCCCATTTAACACCAGGGTTTCATCATCTCTCCAAAAACTCAAGTGCATGTACTCAAGTACTGAGCTTAAGTACCACGAGGAGGTACTATGAGTACTACTTTTGGGCATAAAACCTGTAATTAGTGTCTCAATAGACATCTTATAAAGGATTCAACTAAATAAACACAGTAATCAATGTATTCAGGAACTTAAACATGTTAAAATCAGCATTGTAACACTGTAAAACTTAGACTCAGGTGTTTACAGGTGTATGTATACTACAATCAGCTGTGATATCTTAACTACAAACAAGTAATCCCCAAGTGACCATGTGACCATATACTACAACGATAGCTTGGATATCATATAAAATACTTGTGAATGAATTCTATGTCTATTTAGTGTTTGTAACTTAGTTAAATCACATTGAATGGTCTTTTCTGATGACCAGTATCAGGAAGCCTGAATGATGACAGCTTGTTTAAATGCGTGTATTATAGCACTCAAAATAATAGACCTCTACAGTGTTATGTTATAAAACAGCGCCCTCTGTTGGCTGTAACATCACAAGGACACATTTCAACCTATGAATGAAAACAGTGACAGAGTGGTGAGTGATGATGAATGAAATCCTCACCTGCTCAGTGAGAGGCGCCTCCGGGGCACTGGGACTCAGACTCTGCTGCTCTGAGGCCGAAAGGTCACTGGAAACCAGAGGATCAGAGGGTGAGTCCAGCTCTGGGAACAGCTCTGGGTACAGCTCTGGTATGGTGTTGTATATGTTTGAAGGAGGGGGTGAAGGGAAGGAGACGTCCTCATTATCCTCAAACCACTTTTCATCCCTGTCCGCCAGCCGGGGGCTTGGTGGCTCTGGTGGCTCTGGGGACTCTGGTGGCTCTGGTATCTCTGGTGGCTCTGGTGGTTCTTCCTCAGCCTTTGGCAGAGGAGGAGGTTCTGGAAGCAGCTGCAGGCCGTCGGTTTGCAGAGGAGCTGAGGTTGATGAGAAGCTTCCTGCTGAGACCTCCTGTAGATTATCCGGTGTGGGTACAAAGCTGCCTGAGAGTCCTGGTAGACTGTCACAGAAACCAAACGTAGAGAAGCGGTACGTCTCTCTTGAAGCATCGTGAGCTGCGACACGAACAACTGGTGTTGCTTTGCACAGGGTCATATCTGGGGTCACACACTCCACCACGTACTGTGCAGGGACGAAGAAAGGGCTGGAGGTCGGATCCCTGCGGACGTGCCACCAGTGCTGGTTGGTCTTGGACACCAGGATGTAGCTTTCGTTAGGCTTGATGGACACCAGGCGGCCGTTCTTCGCCGTGTACTCAAACTCGTACTGCACCGACACAAGCCCCATGCTCCGGTGTGGCCTCAGAGTCAACGGGCAAACATCACAGAGCTGTGGGTAACTGAGGAAGATGGAGCGGGTTATAATTACAGATGTCAGGTAGTGTTATTATCTAAAGAGAAATATCACTACTGGATAAACCCCCACACCAAACAGCTGTTTGTTATGAAGTTGTGGGTCTTTTTTATCTTTGTGTTTTAATTTTCTGTCTTTTTGTTGTAGTTTAAGTGAATAACTGTTTATTTTCTGTCATTATGTTCTTGTTTTTTGTCTCCTTGTACTTTGTTGACATTGTGTGACTCTGTAGTCATTTAATATCTCCTTGTTGTAGTTGAGGTATTTTGTTCCTTTGAAGTAATTCATGTAACATTTTGTGTCTGTTTGTGTTCATTTAGTGTTTCTTTGTTTTAGTGTCAGATAACTTCTTGTTTTTTCTGTGTTTGTGTTCTCGTTGTATTGGGGTGTATCTCTTTGTAGCCATTAGGTGTCTCTTTGTTTACTTTGTATCTTTTCTTTCTTCTTGATGTTGTCGTTTTGTGTCTTTGCAGCCGGTGGATTGACTGTGGAACAATATGTGCCACAGCAGCAGTGTCAGTGTGGGTCTTTGTGGATGGGTGAGCACTCAGTAATCCATGTTTGTCTAACAGTGGATGCAGATGCAGATATGAACTTGATGATTTTTATATCTGTGTACAGGAATGTGACAGGAAGCTGCTTCCATTTGCTGCAGAGCAGCTTCAGCCTAAACTTACAGACCATTTGAGCAGCAGCCTGAAAACTGCTGCTCTGCCACAAAACAGGAAGTCTGCACCAACCTCAGCTCAGCGTCAGTCCCACATCACTTTGTAATCACAGTTTGCCTTATCGGGCTTTATTTCACCCATAAAGCTCTCAGCACATTTACAGTTATAAAGAACAAACACTACAATAAAACCTCAGGACGCTTCTGTTAGCAGCTGAGTGACATGCAAGAGACACCATTTTGTGTTTTTGTGGCAGCCATATTATTAAATCTTTATATTTGAATTTCATATTTGGGTCAACTGTCACATGTTTAAACTGTGTGTACATTGTCAAATTCATAGGAAATGCAAAATAAGATAAGATATGGAAAATAAAACATTAACCAACATGGGAGAAGTAACTGAGTTAAAGTTGAATTAACACAAAATATAATGTTTAAATTTGGCAACTCACAATCATATATATCTAAAGGTCAGTGTAACAACAAATAACTTCCTGTAATTCCCCCTCACATGTAATAATTCGTCTACTCGCCTTATTCCAAGATGTCCCGGTAACAGTTGTGTGTCTGCAGAGCAGGAGTCGCACAAGCTGCTGCTTCACTGTAAACGTTTCTGTTCGCCTGCTCCTCGCTCTCATTTCCTGTTCTGTGTGAATGCACCTCGACTCAGAGAAGCAACCGGTGACTGATCTCAGCACTGAAGCCACATGAAATGGGAAGTCTGACTTTGTATTTTTGAATTCTGTTTGTGGCAACTCATGGACAGACGCTCGACTGGAATGAGCGCCAAGAACATGACTCACTGTGCTGTCACAACAAAGAAATACAGAAAAATGTAAAAGACTTGTTTTTAAAATATATATTTTTTAATTTGTTGCATTGTTTATGTTTATTTTAGGCAAATTATCAGCATAAAAAAATCACAGTGCTACTCAGTAGAGTGCATAACTCTGCCAGCACCAGACAGTTCCCTTGTGAAACCACATTTAAATTTACTAGAATCAGATTTTTATTTAGATTTCTCATCAGTATCACTCCACTAATCACGCCTGATTTTTTTTTTCATCAAGTTTTGTGAATTATTCTCTCTTGAAATCTACAAAAATCACACAATGTTAAAGAAGTTAGTCCAGATTTCATCCTTTCACCAGGTTTCTGGTCACACAGGTCAAACAATCAAACTAAGGCCAGAGGAAACACAACCTCCCTGGTGGAGCTTAAAAACTATCTAACTTTGTGTTCATCAGATTCACTGGATGCTTTAAAATTCAATCAAATAAAAATGGGTTTGTTTCTTTTTTGCATTGCAGTTACAGCCTTTGATCCATAGAGGGTGCTCCAGCCTCTCTTCAAGCCTCCTGGTCAACTTGTGAACTTTAACACTGTCAGAAGGTTTTTCAACGTAGTTTCTTTATTTAGGCTAAGGTTCTAAAGTTGTACATGCTAACATTACTTAATGACATTTCTATTAATAAATCACATTTTCTATTCAGTTTCTGTATTTGTCATTTTTTAATAATGCTTTCAATGAGTTTCTTTATTTAAAGGGTATGGGGTTCTTTTGTGAATAAATACATATAAATATAAAGTTTTATATGTTTATAGGAATAAATCATAAAGATTTTTATAAATGGGTAATATTGAGCATGTCCCAGACGATCAAATTCAGGCACAATAAAAGCTCATATCTCCACTCTTTCTTTTAGTGTAGTCAGAAAACAACAGTGAAGTACAATGTGTTAAATCTAACTTGTAAAAATAAGACTTAGAAGACAGATCCTCAATAAATATCCTACATTTTCAGGACTTCAGCCAAAAAGTTTCAATTTCAATTTAAGATAGATTAGATAGAACTGTATTTATCCACGCATCGGGGAAATGCACTTGTTACAGCAGCAGACAGGACAGAAAGAGGTACACAAGACAATACAGAAATAAAGGACTATAGACCAAAAACAATAAATAATTAAAAAGTTAAAATAAAGAACACAAAATATATAACGATAACATGTCAATATCAATCGCCTCCAGCAGTTGAAACTGGAGATCATCCACATGAGGATGGTTTAATGGTCACATTTTTTTTCACAGGTTCAGGAAGCCCCACTTGCGCAGGGCATCAAAAAATTATTTGGAACTCATATTGTTCCTCTCCACGGAAATCTTTAGTAAAAGGCGAAAGATTTATGCGATCTGAAGAGAAACATGAGTGATCTACCTTCTTAGAGGTTAACCGGAGTTACTGATTCCCGCAGACACGTCCTTTACTCACGGTGACTCCACACACCGAATCCCCCACACTGCCAATAATGCACTGTCATTACAAACATAAGCTGTGCTTGTTAATCATGTTATAAAAGAGTTATATAATACGTTATCAGATCCAAAATATACATTTAATAAGAACATTAGGACTCTGTCGCGCGGTGCATGATGGGTATCAGGGCTTCGATCCAGCCCCCTTCCGGCACTAACTCTGTCAGAGCTCGAACAAAGAAGACAACACGAACAGATGTAAACCTATAACCAGATTTGAAGTGGATGATTCACAGGACAGAAGATAAATCTGTGTTTTCACGAGTTAATAGAAGGATATCTCTGAACTTCACACACATGCGCAGGACATACACCGGAAGTAGGAGAAACAAAGCGAGAGGATTAACCTCCTGCTACTTCCGTCCTTACCGGAAGTCGTCCCAGCAGAAGATAACGCCCCTTCGTTCAACCAGTAAGCATGCTAAATGTAGTTTTGACAGAAGATTGAGGGTCCATGTATAATTCTGATTCATAACGTAATTGACACATTCATCACTTGTTTCTCATTTCTAAAAAAAATAGGCCAATTGATTACAACCTGCTTCTCCAGCGTCTGAAGATCCACAACGTGAGGAGGATAACCACTCTTTGATTGAACACAATTCCTGTTTACACCAACACGAGCCTCACTGTGTAAAGTGCCTCCAGAGAATGGATGTTTTGTTTGGAGTGAAACACATAAAATTGAATTAAAAACATTTATTATGAAGGGTCCCATATCAAAACGGTTGGGTGTCATTGTGTTACTGCGTTCAAACAAATACATCCTCTCCTCTCGCCTCTGGAAGCCACAAGTTGTTTATGAGAGCAGTAATTAAAGAATCTACTCATGTACTGACCAGCAGAAACCCTAAGGTGCTTGATTCTCTGCAGCACATTTGTAGCCTGCGACCCCCAACAGGTCAACAGACAACAGACATCAAATATAAATATTCAACCCAGCACGGAGTGGAAAGTTGTATTTCAGCAGGAGTGAATGACCTACTGATGAAAACTGCTGGACAGTGGATGTGAAACAATTTCATTGCAGTGAAAACAAACTGATCCTACCAGGTTCTAATGCTTTCATAAAAAAAGAGGAAACGCGTTTAGGGAAGTTTACAAGCATACAATCAGCTTTGTGATAATTTCCTGTTTTTAAATGTTCTTTACACAAATCAAACTATTGCCGTTTTCTCAGAACTGACACTTAACCGTAATGCTTATATGTTGTTTCCCCTGAACAGTGAGTGTGAACGACAAGTTGCAGGATGTTCACTTCTACAACTTGATAATCAGAAGTAGGACAACGATTTCACACAAGACAGATGAGTCAAACATTTCCCTTTTATGTCCCAGTTAAAAGTTTCTATTATACAAGTGTAGTGGCACAGCAGAGTTTAATTGACTTTGCATTTTCAGTCTTTGTAAAATTCAACACAGCTACCAGCATGAATTACTCTATCCAGTTTTATTACAACCGTACATGACGTGTGTCACAGTCAGAATGTTAGAAGTACAAGAGACAAATGGCAGTTTTGTGCAAAAAACATCTTCACAATCGACACCAACACCCGAGCGTCGTCAGAAAACAGTTAGAAACGGGTCCTGAGGAGCAGGATCCTCGCAGTACCAACGGCACTCTGAACACAGTCACGGTTTTAAAACATTTTATTCCTCCTGTTTAAAACGTTACAGATCACAACAGTAGCTCTGCTGTAAACACACTGATGTTACTGGTCATCACCGACTATTAAATTACACTTTAAAAGCCCTTTTTAAAGAGGGCACCCTATCTTTGGCCTGCACCAGGAGGAGTTGGTTCCTTGGTCCTTCTACACCAAACGGATTGATTGGTTCTACTTTAACTTTTGGTCATCTGTTCAAATATAAATATAGGTAAATATCTCAATATAAAAATAAGGCAAGTTTCGTGCTCCTTCTAGTGGTATTTGTGGTCACATTTTTTTCGCCATTTTTCTACCGACCATAAAGCCACATTCTGTGTTATTGAACAACGAATGAATCCGAGCAGGTTTCTGCTTCATCATCTTCAAGGGGACAGTAAACGTGATTAGTAAAAAGTGTCTGAGTGCAGCTGCGATCCTCTCTGCTCTGGTCATATAGCCTTGACATCGATGAGGTGGCCGTGCTGGGCCGACTGCCTCAGCGTCTTGATCCCTTGCAGCTTGCGGCCGTGAAGTGTGAACTGGGACCAGGCGGCCAGCTGGAGCAGGGCACAGGTGATAGGCACGAACACCAACATGTAAAAGCAGCCCAGGCGAAGGGGCGGGGTCCCTAAGCCGGAGGCAACGTCAGGCACCGCAACCAGAGAGTCCTTCACCGGTTCCCTATCGAAAATATCATAACCTGGGGAAGAGAGGAAATACAGTCACACATTCAAATATACCTCTCAAAATGGATGATTCAAACTGAAAGGATATGATGACTGTACATCCAAAAAATAAAACAGGTGAAATATTCAAATTGTTTCGTTTTGAATGTACGGCAAAGAGAATGTGGTTTGAAATATGCTTAGCGCCACCCTGTGCTGATTTTTCTCATTTGTCCAGTTACGTAAGTAATTTGAAAGGCAAATACAGGACTACATGAATTTGCATCAGTCGGTCATGTGTTCTTCCTTATGCAGGATCCAGTGTTTGGTTCTGTACCTGTGTAAACACAGAGCAGCCATGTGCCAATGAGTGGGGCGAAGGTCTGGCCAGGTTTGGTGAGCAGGGCGACCATCCCGAACAGGAGAGCGGAGGCGGCCTGCTGCCGTCGGTTCACCACAAAGTCTTCGTCCACCAGGTCGGAAATGACAAGTTTCAGCAGCTTGCACGTCCCCTCTGTAAACACTCGATTACTGGGAGGGAGAGAGAGAGGGAGGGTTACACTCATCAATCCAAACGGAAAACAAAGTAGTTCATCATTCATGTGCTGAGAGCAGCCTCTGAAGAGGGGACCAGAGAAAGCATAAGTGCAACTGTCTGTAAAACCACATTAAATGATGTGATCTAACAACTTTATCCCCCTTATCATATATGCATAGCTCTGCCTGAAGGTTTGAGAGAAAGGAACGAAATCATTCTGACACTTTTCACTTCTACCACAGCTTTGAATAATATGCAGAACACACAATCAGCTGCAAGTGCTCGACAAGGCAGTCACATCCTGATGTTAACTACAAGAGCAGCTCTGTTATTTAACATCAACAATGGGATAAGATGCCTGACTGAACAAAAACCTTTTAAAACACTTTATCTGAACAGATCTGTCGATAGAGGATGTTTTCAAAGCTTTTTGACGCAAATTCATGATTTAGGCAACATAAATAAAGCACTCTGTGTAGTGAAGTTTATTGGATAAAACTTGTTTAACTCAATATTTGGAAACAAATGTTGAGTTAAGTCACTGTCTTTGTGAATGTTCTGCAAAAAGCAACCCAAACATCCTTGATAAGTGATGTTGATAAGTGATATAAAACAAGCAAACAAAAGTACAAGCTGTCACCCATCAGATCCCTGATGCATGTCCAGGGCCGTACCTAGCAATGAAGATGCACAGCAGATAAATGTGGTCTGCCCCTGCCAGCACCATAAACACACCAAGTCCCAGCTTGAGCATGAACAGCCAGCGGATAATCTGGTAAACCCCATAGCGCTGGCACAGTGTGAGGAAATACAGGTTGTTCAGGTGGGGGGCAATGTAAGAGATCCCTGCATGGAAGCAGAAGACAGAAGCATTAAAAACTATTTAACAAATATCAGCAGAAATAATATGAGAAAATTAAGATGGATGGCAACAAACAAAACTACAAACTATAAGTATTGCATTGTTTTGTCTGTATAGATTCATCACACCTGCAGTGAAAAGATGTGAGAGTTATTGCTTGTTTCTTAAAAAGTGAGCTTACCGAGTAAGATAGAACCTGTGGAGGCAGAAATGTTGTCAGAGAGAAGATGTTCCAGGAAAAGAGGAAAGAAGTTGTTGTTGAAGTGGCAGTGAAACACCTACAGGGGGAGACACAACATTAATATAATATCACTGTGTAGTTGAAGTAGAAAATAGTCTGATTCAAGAATCAAGTAAAATGTATCTTCACATTTTTATGGTTATTGAAATTTAACCACTAGAAAAAAGGTGACTCCATTGAGTAAGCAATACTTTTTACATTATTATTACATGAATACATCTAGTACAAATTAATCTTGTTAAAATAATCCGCCCAAACTTTTAATTCTGTTTCACGTAAAGTGTTTATCAGTCATTCCCACTTTATCTCGCCCAGCACTTGTAGCACAATAAACAGTATCTCACCTGAACAAGATTCATTGACACAAACCACAAGAAATTCTTCTGTCTGGAGAGCTGCTTGAGGTACTGTCCAATCGAGACAGGTTTTTCTGGATGGCTTAGTGGTGCATGGCCAACACTCAATCTGGGACAGAGCAAAAGAAAGTGAACGGAGTGAGATTGAGAGGAGCAAAACCAGGGTCATTTAGAATTTCTAAATCCATTAAAAATCCTTACTCTTTGAGCGTTAGTGCCTCATCTTGTCTTGGACGGACTTCCTTTTGAAAACGACGCTGCAGAACCCTGGACACTAACACAAAGCCCATGATGGAAAAAGCTGCCAGAGCCATGCAGAAGAGACGGAAAGAGTAAAAATCCTCCTTGTTCCAGAAATAATAGGACAGAAAAACGGAGAATGAGCCCAGAGCGCTGAACACCGAGCAGTGGAAGTTGAGGCGCGTGCGATCTGTGGCGGACACGGCGAGGTCCGCCATCAGGGCGCTGTGGTGGAGGTCCACCATGGTGAGGAAACCGTCGTACATGCACAGGCACAGCATGAACTGCAGGCCTGGCCGGGCCCAAGCCACCCAGAAGGCCAGGAAGGACAGAGCGAAGAGGGGGCCATTAGTGGAGAGAGCCTTCAGGCGCTTCAGCACCACCTCCGGAGTTGTGATCGGAGAGCCCGTCCTGAGGGGGGAAACAAAAAATGCGACAGGAATAAGACACAAAGCTAGGTGATGATGAAAGACAAAACAATGTAATAAACAATCCTAGTGTAAAAATAAAATAAAACACTTAGCTACACTTTGCCTTATGATAGTGAAACACAAACACAAGCTTCAGTGTCTTGTTGTATCTCATTAGAATCAATGCTGGAACATTTGCATGGGCTCATTTTCATTTACATGTTTCTATGTTTAGATCTCACTGTGTAGGAAGCCCAATGTATTGGTTGACGACTGGGTTTACTCAGAGAGAACAGAGGGAGGAGGCCGGGTGGAGACACTTACTGTGGAGAGCTGAGGAAGGAGCGATCACTCAGCCATCCAAACAGAGGGTCATTCAGGCTGTTCCATAGAAGGAACACCGTCTGTGGAGCATCAGAGAGGAAGTCAGGGCAATTATATAAATAAATATGTAGAAATATGGATTTATTGATATCAAGTTTCTGACAGGATGAAGTAGGAGAACAGCAGATTTGTTAAATTAAGCTCTGGTGTCTTCTGATGTTTATGGTGAGGAAATGAGGGGAAAAGAGAGACTTGCAACACAGCAGATCTACAGAACTGGGACCCAGATGCAGAGTCTGACCTCTGTGACCATTAATCACTGAAATGATACTGAGAATTTAGACTTTATTTATAGAATAATAACGTCAAATACTTGTGTGCAAAGTAATAGGTTCCTCTCAAATAATGAATTCCATTTAGACATAAACACTCATAATGTTCCAACATAATATATATACAGTTTATCTTTTTCTGTGTATAAATAGTCAGACCCCAGTTTCTTCTCACTTACCTCTCCCACCCAGAAGGAGACTTTATCAATCTTGTAGATAGACACGAAGGTCTCCATGTAGTAAAGCAGGAACACATTGTGGAGGATGGAGGTGAACAGGGCCAGTGAGCCGTACAGCACCGCAGTAGAGAAGATAAGTTGCGAGCAGCCCCAGACGCTCCTGCCCATTCTCCTTTCTCAATCTCTCTGCTCCTTCCTGACTCCGAGCCAAGCTGCAAACATCTCACGGCCTGGCCGACCCAGGGTCACCACGTCATCTTAGCCTGCAAAAACAAAAAGGTTATTTTATCTTCAGAAGGCAAGGGGGAAAGTGTCCTCTCACTACAACACTCCAGGCAAATGATAAACGTGAAAAAGCTACAGACATTAGTCTTGTGGTGAAATCTCAGCATGAATAACCCAAAACCCTAATCTCTCACATTTCTGATTCGGTCTCCTCACAGAGGTTCAGCAGAATAAAAGGAGCTGTGGTACGGTAAGTGCTCATTAGTTAGGCTGAGGGCCAAGGCTCCCTTTCCCTCCGGCCCACTACCAGCTGTGCATTTGAGTAAAACAGTAATTTCCCTCAGTTATTTTTATGATGACTCCACCTCACTGCTCCTACCGCTCTGCTTCACAGGGAAACCACAACAGGGAAGTCACATGACCGTCTCCGCAGGCTCAGTGCTTTCACTGGGCTTTATTGTCCTCAGGTGTCATATTCAACATTGTGTTGTGATGGTGCCTGGAGGGTGCTACTCTATAATTTACACCTAAGGTAAATGCAAAGGGTGTGGTATTAGATTTGCAAGGCGCAACATAATGATATCTCTGTGTCACATCAGCCTGGGAAATAGAAAGACACACAGTAGAGCTTGTATCTCCGTCAAGGCCAAACAACAGTCCCCTTGCATTTAATCGAGTTGCAGCAGATTTCACAAACTCAGAGATATCAGTTCCCTCGATATGGCACATTTCTTTAATCAAGGTTCCTGGAAACGGACCTGGGTTAAAACATGACTTCCAATGGTGAAGGTAAAACCGACTCTGCCTACACCAGCCGAGGACAAAGCATTTCATAGAATGATGTCAAAACCTGCATCAGTTTTATTACTGTCAGTTTCCTCTCTTGCTCTCTGCACCCTTAGGGGTCACTTTAAAAGACCTCTTACTTCACACCTGATCGACACAAGATTAGACTCTGATCTATGAACACCTTTAGAGGGAACGCCATTTTATAGCTCTCAATAACAGTGTCTCAAAGTGATGTGATCTCTTCTATCAGAGGCAGCCACAATGCACTTTCTAAACACCTGCAAAAACCACATTTTCATCGCGGCATCTGAGTGATATAACGATCTTGGCAAAAGCGATCTCCTTGGAGTGTAACTAAAAGCTTTCTAACCCTGCTCCTATCAGATGCAAACAGTGGAGCAGGATGACAATCAGCAGGTAAACACCAGACCACATCTCAAACACATGAAACAGGTTCTACTTGCTGACTTTATTGTACACTTCACCTTTTGCAGATCTAAATAACTGTAATCCAGAGTTTAGAGTTGCACGTTTAGATGCATGATTTCTTTAAACAATAATAATTTCAAATACTGGCCAAAATCGGATAGAAAAAAAGATAGAACTGGCAGCAGAGGGGGGGAAACATCTACGTTTATCATTTCCACCTGTGAAGAGTCTTCTAGGCCTCGAACTTGGTGGCTGAGCAGGACAGGCGTCATCTGAACATGACAGATAGGGCTACCGGTAATCAGATGTAGGATACACAGGAAGAGAGACATTATCTCATCAGTACTTGCATCTCTACTCTGGCTTCCAGTGAAGTAAAGGCTTCAGTATAAGATTCTCCTACTCGTTTTTAAAGCTTTAAGGACCCCGCATACCTAGAAGTGTCAGATCCTCTGAACAGCTGCTGCCAGCTGCCCCTTGGTCGAGGGCAAAGAAAGTCGGGCTTTTACTGCAGCTGCTGTCAGTTCACCAGAACTGAAGACCCACGTGTTCTCTACAGGCTTTAGACTGTACTTAGTTATTTCTTTATTAACTTTAAAGCCTTTTACTGTATGTATTTCATCTGCCAATAAGGTATGTGCTTTGTTAAGATTGCACATAAACTACTGGATTGATTAGCAGGAAACTTGGTGAGGATGAAATTATTATGATTATAAGTATTGGTGAGAGAAGAATACTTTCAACTTGATTACAGATCCAGGGTTTGATCCACTTTGTTTAGAATTGCATTTTTCACATTTTCTTCAGAGAATAATTCATGGATCATGGTGAAAATGAGAATGATATTTCGGTGTTTGGATAATTTGATGCAGATCGAAGAAGAACTGAATTAAATGTATTATATTATTGTATTTCTCTTTGTTTGGATCCATTCTACATTGTTCCAGTCATTTCTGGTTATCTTGAACGTGCTTTGTAAATAAACGTGACTTAAAGGCCCCAGATGCTAACACACATGAACAGTGTCTAATAAAACAATAATGTAGCTATAGCTTAATTAGAATATAAATAGATGAAAAACACAGATAACAAAAAGTGTCTTAATCGAAAGTGGAGGAAAAGGTCGCTTACTGAAAACAGCGACAGACATCATCAATAAACAACGACACCTGTTATCGATTATCGATTAGAAAGGCGTCGTGATAATCGATCACATCCACAGGTAGCTAACTAGCTAACATTAAACGTGCTAGCAAGTGAGAAGAGCAACAACAACCACGTACAATTATCGAGTGCTAACAGGTGGAGAGCAGCTGACCAGTGCTGGATAGCGTTGGTTAGCATTGGTAAGATGCTAGCTGGTTAGCGCCGGTTAGCTGACTCGTTAATTTTGTCACCGTTAACTTTCACGTACGTCGCTACCGGAGCGAACAGACGCTACGTACCGATGAAGGCGCCCGCTGACCCGGGGAAGTTAGCGGCGTGTGGTTCGTTGTTTTGTCGGTCTGTGAGGAGCTGCGGTCGGTGGTGGAGGCAGAACACAGACTGAAGAAAGACAGACAGTCCACGTCATGACAACTACAGACGTGATCTGTTCTGTAGTCACACACACACAGGAGCGCTGCAGTGACACCTAGTGTTGAACTACTGTGCATCACACCACGCCCACTTCCCTGTGACGAAACAGAGACAATAATGATGACAACTAATAATAATACACTTTATTTATACAGCACCCTTCATACACTTCAAAGTGCTTCACAATAACATCAACTACATCAAATAAGATCAAACAATAACAACACGTTAGCAATGAAACAAAGACTTAAGGTTAAAAGCTTAAAACATGATTATAGAGATTTTGAGTTGTTTGTTATAACTATCAGCAGAAGTAGCTTGTATGATGTGTGGGGGGAGTTTGCTGCATTAACTTTCTGCAGTTCATTTTTGGAATACTTAGCAATATAATACTCACAAGACCTGAGAAACAAACTCTGATAAACATCATTAAAATATGAGTGTGCTGTACCACTAAGATTTTTACTTTTATTACCAATAACATATATTCTTGAACACCTTTGAGTAATGTAACAAATACCTGGTTATTGTCTTCTGTATGATCCTATATGTTTTTTTTGTGGTGTAAATTCATAGAATCTGTGATGGTGGAATTCCATGTATCCTTGTATAGATCATACAATCATACCTGAATGGAGTCGCTCTCTTCAGGATGATGGCCTTCCGCTCAGCAGGGGGCAGCATTGTATCATGGTTAGCAACTTCTAAACAGTCAAGTCTAAATTGATATAACTTCCCTATTGGTGAACATGTTATCAATACATGTAATTATGTCGGATGCAGTTGAGGTGCTTAACTATTACATGTGGGAAAAATCATGATTACACATCTGGAGTTTAAACAATGGTATCACCCTGAAACTCAAATCTGAGAGTATATCATGGAAACAATTGTTAACCATACCTGCATTTAAAGTAACACTATATACTGCATTTGCCGCACAATACTTCAGACTTTTTTTTGAGTCTGTGCAATTCTCTATGACGTGCACTTTATGTGATGGGAGGATTCTACCATTAAAGTGTGTTTACTGGGAATTTACTTGACTGATTAGTATTTCGGCGCTGCTACAGCTAAGTATGAACCACCCTTAATTTCAATGACTTGTGTATCTGAGCTCAGCAGGTTACCATCATATCTGTGAGTGTACTTGTCTCTTTGTCACTGAATGCATAATGGACATTGAAAGCAGTGTTAAAACTATGAATGGACCAAATCTGGTCAATACAAGGGCCTGTTCCGTCTCCACCCCCAGAAAAAGTCCTGTCCCTCAAATCGTCTTTCATCAATCAACAGAGGACAGCATTTATTAAGAAGGACATCATGCTACATGGAAGTGACTGAATATGCACAGAGAACCACACAGACACTTTCACCAATGCCTTTGCCATGACCCGGACACTATGCATCTGCGTCTGGGTTCAGGTCAGGTCACAGTTCAAGGGTCATGTCCCGAGTTCCCAAACATAGGAAACACAATAATTCACACACGTGTTCATTCAGAGTTTAAGAGGAAAGTAAAAGCAGCTTTTAGAGATCGACTGCACCCAGAGCCTCTGCATCTGTATTAGACTAAGACGGCTGAAAAGAAAGCAAACAAACACATATTTCCTTCCGTTATTACATTTGTGTTGTGTGTTTGTGTTGCCAAAGAGGTTAAAGGTCTTCAACACAGCTCAACCTCCTCCCACTATCCAGCAATTGAGCTAAAACATCCCAGATATATATTCTGCTGTCTTGCATCTTGCGTTTCTGAGACCGTGCAGTAGTTGATGAATGCGCTGGACCAATTACGAGTCAGTCTCAATCATTCACAAAGTTTCACCCCATTTGTTTTTATAGCATTAGTTTACACATTAAAACCACACTCATCAGGAAACGTAGATGCTTGAAAAAAACAACAGTGTGCTAAGAACTATACCTAAAACTACACAAACCATCTTTTTTTGACGTGTACTTTGACGTTTCATTTTGTTCCAGCTCCCATCAATTCACATGGAGGAAGCTGGATTTCTGACCTATACTGCAACCAGCCACCAGGTGGCGATTGATAGGTTTTGGCCTTACTTTTGGAGAGCTGTGTATTGTATATTGTGCCAACCGAGCCATCTAACAACCCTGTGATTCTGAACATGGTAAATGGATAAAGATAATTAAAAGATGAAAGGATTTTCTAAACTTTTTTAATCTGTGTTATCAGCCACGATCAAGCTACTTCTTATTATAACATTTTTTTGTGTTATTTTATTCCTGAGATGTGACAGCTGGTGAGCAGGGGGTAGAGGGGGAGGATGTACAGTACAGGGAGAGAAAAGGAGATCAGACAGTTCGGATCGATAAAGCACAGATGAGGGGGTCCCACGGGGAAAAGAGGGGTGTGCTGCCATCTGGTTTGAAAAACATCTCAGTTCAATCATCACATCCCCGCAGCAGGAGCATGCTGAAATCTAAGACATCTGCAAAGACTCACCCATCATAACCTTCACTGTGCTTAATGATGGTGGTTTGCTAGACTTCCTTTGTTTTTCTCCTATTCCAAGATGTTCTAGACGTAACAGGGATGCTCCTCCGGCCGCGCTGCACAGCTCTCACAACATGATACCTCTCTCATGCCGGTTATTGGTGTGAGTGCTCTCAGAGTAATTTAAGGGCTTCCTAGGCTAGTCATGTACTGCCTCTCCATCTATTACAGTACATTAGAAGGAAAGGAGGCCGGGGATCACGTTGCCGGAGCTGTTTATGCTCCTGCGTCACTGCTGTGTGTGAGTGACAGGTGAGCTGCTGCTTCTCCCTGGTCACTGTCACATGTAGAGGAATATGTACATACACACATATAGAGTATGTACATAAGAGATATAAACAAACTATACAGGGGCAGTCAGAGAATGCATAACTCAGTCAAAACAAATCGTAGTGGAAAATTCCACTGATCAATGTCTTACTACTGTGATGAATGTCAGACCACTGTTTTGCCTGTTTTCTGTGCACTAAGCTGATGCATGCCCTTACTTGGTAATTCCACCTCCTGTTGACCAGTATCTGTGCAACTGGGTGCTGGGGCTGATTCCTCTTTCTGTAGCAAGTGATGCCGGACAGCAGACGATTCCTGTCTGCTTTCTTTCTTGATTCCTGTTCATCACATTGTATAAAAATCTTCCTTTTAGACTTCTCCTGGTTTCTCTCTGAAG
This sequence comes from Platichthys flesus, assembly GCF_949316205.1. Classification (NCBI taxonomy): domain Eukaryota; kingdom Metazoa; phylum Chordata; class Actinopteri; order Pleuronectiformes; family Pleuronectidae; genus Platichthys; species Platichthys flesus. The sequence continues at coordinate 16,995,441 of NC_084964.1, read as the reverse complement.
CCTTGCTGTTGACTGTGTAACCCTCTGCAGAGCTAATAATTAAAACTCAAAGACAACTCCGGTCTGAGAATCTATTTATTTCACATCTTGAGCTAAATTTCCACCGCAAAATGTAAACAACATTTCACACACATAGAAATAAGTCCCCCAAATATATATATTGAGTTTTTAAGACAACTGAAGGATGCCACATGTTCTCTTCCATGTTTGGAAGGCGAGGGTGAGGTGAGGGGTATTCAGCTGCAACATGCAACTTTACCACTAGATGTCACTAAATTCAAGACACTGAACCTTTAAAGTAAGTAAAGATAAAAAATCCTGATTCAACACCAATGGTTTCTTCTCTGGCACAAATTGCTTTCTTTTCGTCCAGTACATTTTTGTATAATGCAACAAACTAACAGACAGACAGAAACTCACACTGATGACATAAAGACACACACACACAGACACACCTTTCTACGCAGCACCGACCACCTGTAACAGAATCCTTTTCCTGGAACCTGAGCTGGACAGTGAACGTCTCCTGGACCACCCATCCTGTGTCCCCTCGCCCGGCGACAGATGGTCAGTGTGTGCGTCTTTGTATTTGTGCGCATGTGACAAAATAGATATCAAGAGTAGGAAAAAGTTTTACTTTGACCGACAAGCATTTCACTTCTTCACAGATTTTGAGAAACTCTTATTATGAGATGAATTGCTATGGTTGAATTAAAAACTGAAATTAGATTATTAAGTCAAACATCATGTGATTATTTATGTCACTATCATCTGCTTATCGTCTCCTATTGAATGAGTTATTATTCCCAAGTCTTCCATAGCCAGTCTGTGTTAAAGTGGTTTCTTGAGGTATTCAGGCTGCTTGAAGTGCTCTTATGTCATCTCAGTATCAAAGAACACTTATTTCAAGAAGAGGAATTCAGGTAGAGTTGACTGTGATCTTTGTAGTGAATCAACCAGGCCATAAGGATAGATAGAAAGCTGATTTTTGTTTTTAGGCACATACATGACTCTGAAATTGTGAAATTGATTATTTCTATCCTCTTCTTTCCGTCCGACCCCCTCTCTCTTTCACGTCATGCATTATTTATCCAACCGTAGCATCCCAGCTTCCCCTCTCTGCTGCCCCCATGTCCCCCATCGCCCTCGGTCCCATCGTAGTGTGTGTAAATCACTGACTCACTGAGATGATGCGTAGAAACGTCATTCTTAAATCTGAAAAACACTGGTACATCAATTAACAACGTGATGATTGGATGTCCTGAATCTATCAGAAAGGATAGGTGAGTAAAGATGCAGTATATTCCTCCGCCAAGGCCCAGCATTCAATATAGCGGCACTAAATTACAGACACTGATAGATATCAGTCCAATAAACATGCCAGATTTCCTTTTTCATCAAGACCCATAAAAAAATTCTCTGAGAATGCAGTAGAAATGTTGAAAAATATCTTGAAATGTTCAAGAAAGTGAAACAAACGTTACTGGGCACTTCCTCTGGGCCAAGCCTCCACAAAAGCAGAAAAAAACAGAACATGCATCTGTGCTTCCCCTCCTGAAAATACACAGAACAAGACACACAACAAGGATGTCCCAAAATAATTACTGTACCACTAATACTCCATAATGGATGTCGTGAACATGCCACAGACGATTTTGTTTGCGCAACACAATCGTTTTTATTATAAAGAGACAGAGACAGCAATGAACAAAGCCACTTCTTTTGCTGCAGGGTAAATGTGCTAATGAAGACTGTGCACAAGCACGACAAACTTGTTAAGCTCACAAACAAGTCTGTCAATCTTTGAAATCAACCTGTTCTCATATTGAATGCGATGACATGTATGGTCATGTTCTGAGCCTGAGCAGAACATGATGTGCTCCCTGGTTTATATCAGGCCAACATATCGCCCCAGGTGTCGGCCTTTTCTAACACGAGCTCTCCTCTTCTTATGCATAAAGGCAGCAGTGTTTCTGATGAGAGCCGCCCTGTGTTTTTACTAAACTCCCACAGATTGATGATATTTAACATGGAGGTTTTATAACACAACAGTGCAGTTTTTATGTGTTAAACCTAGACCTTGTTCTAAGAATAAGTGCAGCGATAAAGGTTTGAGGAAGATAACATTTAGCATAATTGGTATTTTAAGTCGATACATGCACGTTACTGCAAATAGTTGAATAGCTGTAGGGATCTCAGGATTCTGGGTTAAAGGTGCATTCTGACAGCGTGTCCTCAAAGGGAAGCCTCTGTTGATGTGGCGGCTGTCTTCAGGCACCGACAGGCAGTGAAACAAGGTCAGCTCCATACTTCAGGGAGATGTAGTCAATCAGGCACTAGCACAGTGCAATAAGATGGTTCAGGGTAGATAGAGATGAAGAAAACATCCAGTGTCTCGGTTGCATGTGAGACTTTTGGGAGATCGCAGCCCGGGAAACCACACACAAGCCAAAAGCACGGTTTACACAAGTCTTAATTTGTCTGTTGATTAAAATGTAACAGGGTTGGTTTGTGCGACTCAGCAAGTAACCACACAGAGGATGATTTAAGATGTTAAAGAGAGGGCAGGTTCATGAGTGTGTGCGTTTGTGTGTGTGTGTGTGTGTGTGTTTGTGGGCGCGCAGTGGGCGTGGAGAGGGAGATGGCTCCTTCCCTGAAGCTGACGAGCTGCGCGCTGCTGTCATATGAGCCAAGGAAAGCGCACGGAGCCAAACATCCAATGGGTCAATCTCAGCGACTTTACGCACCGACTGGATCCTGCTGCAGCCGGAGCTCGCGGACTGAGTGTGACACGAACCTGGTAGCGAAGAGTTACTTGGATGGTTTCATTTTTTCAACAACAACAAAAACCTAAAGAAACAGACGCGCAAAAAAAGAAAAGAAAGACGCAGAAGCGATGTTTATCTCCCGGAGAAATCACTGAGAGCCGCATCCTCCAGCGTCGCATCCAACCGTTCAACCAACCACCCAGCGCAAATGAGGTACAGGATGAATTCCGCGTTCGTAGCAGTGTTCCTTTCAGTGGTGAGTATCCTCTTACATAATCAAAGTGAGCGTTAAATGTGTGCCATGAACTTTACTTGGGTAAAACCTGCCACGCTCTGCGGCGGCACCTGCGCAATTACGCGTCCAGTCCACACAGCACGAGGAAGGGATGTGGGAGTTTGTGACAAAAAGTCCCCCCCCCTTCAATCTGCACAAATCTCTTTTTTCTTATGTAATCGTGCCCATGAATCCCTGTAAAGGTTTGTTTATAGCCCCCATTTTATTTTATGACAGATTACATTTCATGCATTTAATGGGATACTTTCTACAAGATGTCTCGTGGAGATTTTTATGTGTTAGAAGTAAGAGTCTCAGTCCGTGCACCTGTCCTGATCGGATGTACACGGCAGCCATTCAGGCTGTTACTCTATAGCTCCAGTTGGTGGATCTGTAGTTCCACCCGGCTCAGTTACATGTGGCTCTGCAGACATCAGGACAATAACAATGTCACAGCGGCCGGTGTGGAGGAGCTCACCAATAAACTATCTGCTGAGTTTACTGGATTTTGTTTTACCCCAAAAGTTTGTGAGACTCCAGAGAAACTGAGCTGTGGCCAAGAAAGGAGCAGCAATCACAGGCAGAGATCTTGAGTGAGTGGGTACATGAAATCTCTGCAGGGTCTCAGGAGGTCACAATTTCCCTCCCGACTTATCTCGGATTCCCTTGAGAACACGCAGGCCCATTAAGGAAATACACTTTCCCAGTTAGGTCCGTCTGACAGGACATGGTCAGTAAAGGCTGCAGGCTCGACAAGGTCCTGGTTTTAGGAACAGGCTGCATCACTGATACATGACAGCTGCTCCCTCTGATGGGTATGCATCCTCTGCTGGCTAAGCACATGCAATATTGATACAGTGAGCCCCCCCCCTCCACACACACACACACCAACACACACATCGTTGTCCTCTCCCTTCACCTCACACTCACGTCCCTTCTTCCTTTTCTGTCTTTCTCTCGCTCTCACCTCATAAGACATGATGCTTCAGTGCAGTTTGGGGGAAGACATTAGCGGTAATGTCATCGTCCACCATGTGTTTCCACAGCGGTTCAAGACCCGCGTCTGGATATTGAACTGGGCCCAGTTAGTTGGAAGGCAGAGGAACTCCTAATGTCTTAACAAGCGCTGACAGCCGAGGTCCAGAGGTTAAGTGCCTCCAACTGAAAATTGACCGGAGCATTAGCCAGATTGGTTGGAGCTCAGAAGTTATTTCTCCAGATGCTTCTGCACATGCATTTGAGAGTGCTCGCTGCGTTGAGTGTGTGATCGGCGGCCGTCTTGCTGTAGCTTCAGGGAGATCGGCTGACGAAAGTTGAAAGTGCAACACACAAACTCCCATCTAAAACCCAATTACAGGAATCAAGTCGAGCTACAACTTGCTAAGTGCTTCTCATCCTTTACTTTCTCCCCACAAGCTGTTTTGCTCAAATCCCATTGCCCTCTAATTCATCTGCATGCACAACTGAGCCGTGTGGATGAACTTTAATGTCACTGTTTAAGATTTTCGGGCTGTGAGACCTTTCGGTGTTTCAGTGTCAGTCAGATATTTTGGAACAGGTTTGTTCACATTTGAGGTTGTTTATGGGTTTGAGCAAACGTTTGTGTGCTGATGGGTGTGTACAGTATATAAGAGGCACTCAGGGAGAAGCAGGAGAGGGACGAGCGTGTGCACTGACTTGATTCATGACATTAATGCTCGTTACTAGAGGTGCGTGTGAGGTTAGAGGAAGACATGTGTGCAAAGCTTTGGTTCAAGACCAGACATCCTGTGAAGCTGAGGGTTGTCTGGTCTTACACGGCAGAGTCACAGAAAAGATCTTTAAACATCTCTTCAGCTCAAGGTTACTTATGTAGATTTCCTTTGTTTCTGAAATTCAAAAGGGTTATATTTTATCTGACATTGATGCATGAAACATTTCCACAAGGCAAACATACCATCTGGAACAGAGATGGGATAGATATTTGAGTACCGGGAAATGGAAGGTGAATGGGCCTTGACACCATCCAGTCCAAGAGAGAAATGTGTGTTAGAACACTTGCATGCACACACACACACACACCCACGCCCACACACCCACACGTTATCTTCCAGCTGACTCAGAGGTGCCTGAGGGGAAACTTGGTGTTTTGTAAACCTCGTCTCTTGTCAGCAGCATTCCACACACACCTGAACCTTGACGATTTTATATTGAGCATGTAACACGTTCACACTGACTCAAGTCCCAGTAAACACATGTTTCCGGACACACGCACACACTCAGGCTCTAGCTGCGACTCACATGTTGCTCGTAAGTTTGTTTCAGGAAACTTTAAAATCCCATTCTTAATAGTTTTGATGAAGATTAAACATAAGATAGAGTCAGACCTCATCTCTGGCTCGGTGTCACAAGGTAATTGTTGCTTTTATCAAGGTTTGATTTGGAGATGAAGGTGTGCAGGAAATTAAAGGAAGTGGCATCATAGAGATGTATAATAATGTTCAACTTTTAAGGCCACGTGAACTTTGAGGTGTCAGTCTGGAGTGTGTAGGAGCTCTAACGCACATTCGCTCGCGTGTGTACAGACACGCACAAACATCTTCACCTGTCATCATCGGGGAAGACAAAGCACTCTGCAGGTTCCAGATTGAAGACTGCAGAGACAACGTGATCCAGCTCAACCTGGAGTTGCTGTGTGATTTTGTTTGCTTTTTTATGACTGCACCATGTGACTTAAGGACCTATGTAACAATTCTTTATTAAAAAGACAATGTTACAACCGATGTTACTTACATTATCCAGAATGTTTCATCTTAAGTGCTTCACATCCACTTTACCGTCTATCATATGACGAAGGAAAGACACACTGGTAGCCACTGGTATTTTATTAATGTTACCATTTGTATTGGTCACTTGTAACAGATCACGATTATTCTCAATAAATAAAACCTGAATACGTAACCTCATCTGTGAACTTAATTAGTGTCCGAGTTGCATCAGGTAGATTTTCTTCTGCAATGGTGGTGAAGACAACAACTCCCATGATCCCACTCTGCTATATGACATCATGAAACTAGGTCTTTTGTTATTGTTTTAATTGAGAGACCCCTAGTGGCCAAAGTTACATATTTGACGTTTGAGATGTGGCTTTCACTTTGAAAAAATAAAGATTAGATTAGATTAGAATTACAGTTTTTCAAACTTTTGGCTGGTGCTCCTTTAGGTCCCACGTGTCTGTGTGTGTGGAGAAACTCCCTCCTGGTTATTTTTCCTCCTTAGATTGATTTGAATATTTCCAGAAGCCTGACAAGAACGAGTTATTTGGGATTGCATAAGTAAAAAGAAAATAAAGAAACAAGTTGGAACCATTAACAACTGTGTCTCTATGAAATCTACATTTTTGTTTAATCCCATCAATCATCTCCCAACGGTTCAGATTTATCTAGCAGCCCCTAGCAGGGTCCCGACCCGGTGCTGGGAACCACTGGTTTCGAGGTTCCAAAATAAATCTTAGTGGAAGCAGAACGATTAGAGCAGTGAGAAAGGGAACATGTTGGCTTCTCAGAGTGTTTTTCATTTTCTCTTTCTTTCTAACGCTTCTTCTTTGGAAGCACTGGGGTTTTTAACGTCTCTTATTGTTTGAACTGCCCTCAATGCATTGTGCCAAACATTGCTTTGATTAGAACAATAGAGTTAAGCTCTCTCTAGCCAATAATTAAAAGTAATTTGCGTGTCTTGTTTTGCACCAATAAACGTATGGATTGTGCTGAATGTGAATGTTTCTGTGCTCTTCCCACTTTGACTCATCTCTCTGCTGATCGACAGGTCGGGGCTCTGGCCAAAAAACAGGATTGTTTGTCGGGCGAGTACACAACCAGCGGGGAATGCTGCCTTCAGTGTCAGCCTGGAGAGGGGGTCATCAAACCATGTGGAGCCACGCAGACCGAGTGCGAGCCTTGCCTCGACAGTGAGTAACACACAAGAAAGGCTGCGGGAATGTCGTGTAGCCACATGCAATTTGTAGTGACATTCATGCAGACGAACACAAAGGTACATGTGTGTACTTGAACGTCAGCGATGGTCACAAGCATTGATGGCAGACACATAAAAGCACACACACGGCATGTATTCACTGCTGTGGCTCCGGTGACCTGCGATTGTGATTTAGTGTTTCATTTGGCACAGTAATGTTTCACTGCTGCCACCATGACATCCTCTCTTTGTAAATTACGACCGCCTCATACAAATCCTCGATTGTATTTGCTGTTCCAGAAGAAGACACGTGCTTATTAGGAGACTACTTGTAGTATTTGTAAACCGTGTGTACCACAGTAAGTATTCAGGGGTATAAATTAAGATCCAAACTCTTGTAGCTGGTCTATAAAGCAGTGCATAAATCTAACTATAATGATGAAGCTCTTGTTTTATTAGCCCATTAATAGTTTTGTAAGCTCTGCCACAGATTTCCCTTTTGACAAGTAGTAGTTCAAAGCACTTCATCACTTTTACTTAGTTCTCTGTAGCAGAAATGAATATTAATTAAAAGACAAAGACCAATTTATTATTTTAATCTAATACAGGCAGATTGAATTGGGTGGAGTTTGTATGTTCTTCCCGTGTCTGCGTGGGTATCTCAACATCAGCTTGGCTCAGAGGCAAAGGGGACTTTTGTAGACAACACTGGACGCACAAGTCTGACACTATAAAACATGTTAGAGGCTTCTAAACGTCAAGGAAAGATGATAATAAAGATGTAAAGGCTGATTCAGCGAGCTCCAGTGTCACTCCCCTGCTCGGGCCCTTACCATGTAGGGAGAGAAGCAGTGTCAGACCTAATGAGGACAGTGACAGTGATGCACAAGCTGGACCATTTCCAGTTGTTGTCGTTGCAATAAAATAATGTATTGGAAGATATTTAGAGCAGGACTTGGATTAATAGAAATAAGTTGTGGTGAATTAAACGCTCGCGAGGAGGATTTAAGTTCTTCAGCAGGAGGTAGATTTCTGCTTTCGTTCAGGGACACAACATTAACATGTCATTTTTTTTTTATAACTCTGTCTTATGAGTTCAAAGATCAACATAAGCCTGCAGAGGCCAAGGTTGGTCCTGAGCCAGTTCGGTCTCTGTTCCCAGAGTTCTCCCTGCAGCCTGTAAGAAATCCCTGACTACCCTGCAGCCCATGCCAGGAAGTAGTTGTAAACCTCCCCGGGTCAGTGAAGGATGGCAAACCGTGAGGCCCACAGTAAGAAAAACGATTCTGACTTCACAGGTCATGGGAGAAGTCACAGAGAATGTGGACTTGGAGAAGATAATTTATTTGTACAGTCGCGGCTCTTCTTCGGGATGATGTACACTCATGTGTCTCAGGTCAAGCGGTAGATTTTCTTGCCTTGTATAAAATCATTAATACTCAGACCACTTATCATCTCACTTCATATTTTAGGCTTCAAATGACAGCTGTGGAGTTTGCTGCTCTCACGGTGTGAAGGTTTTTTCAGGGTGATGTGTTTTCACTCTGTTCAGACGTGAACAAACACACACAGTGACAGACTCTCAGAGCTGTCAGGGGGCCAAACTGGCTCTTTAGTGACTGATGGAAAAAGCAGTAATGCAGAGCAGACAGCTCTTCATCAGATAATACATCACAATAGTATTTTAGGAACACATCAAATATTGATTAGGTCTGTAATGCAGGCTGATTGAGCTCAACTGTGCAGATGTGTTTAAACAACATGTTCTGAAGCCTCACGTCTCGTTTCCACACAGTTTCACTACGTGTTTGTAATTCCTATTCATATATCATTAAATTGATACGAATGCATTTCTTTAAGGATGGAGATTTCTGATTAAGGATTACAGACACTATGAGCTCCAACCTGTCCGTTAACCTTTTGCTTAAACCCAAAAACACGAAACAGTAGCTTATAGCTTACATAGCGTATCTTTGTCAATGTCAAATTCTATATTCAGCTTGTGAGAATATGCTAATTTTGCAGCTTTAATCTCAATCTACAACAGTTCCTTTCATGTTTATCGCCATCTTGCACAATGTTTATACTGTTGTGGTTATTATTAGGTCTGGAAACATAAGAGTCAGCTGCTAACTACAATTTCCATCTTTTTTGCTATCTTCCACACAAACTCTCCTTTGAGGGCCAGCACATCACAGGACCAACATTCACATCTACAATCGATTTAGAATCTTATATATTTTCCAAGTAACCCTTTTGCGTGTCTCTGGACTGTGGAAGGAAGCCGGACTACCCGGAGAAAACCCACATGAAAGGCTGGGATTCAAACTGCACCACCCTCACTACATTTTATTTTTAGACTTATTGTTTTCCAACATCAACTCCCAGACATCATTAGGTCTTTGCGTGTGCATTGTTTAAAAGTGTATCGCCCACGGTTGATCACTTCAAATGTGATAAGAAACAGTCTGTCTTTGTGCAGAGCACCAACAGGGGCCCTGATGGGCTAAAGAAGACGTCAGCTGAAGCACACGGAGGAGTTGGTATGAATGAACAGATGAGTGGAGATGAAACAGAGCGAGTACAGCTGGATGGAAACAAGGAGAACTTCTCAGCCAGCAGCGAACATTCATTCTTCTTCATTCACACACACACAGTCAGGTCTACATGACTTCAGAGGACAGTACATTGGCTTACACAAATTTTCTGAGATTTACTCTCACCTTAACTAGACTTACTATTTCCTGAGCCCTTACGCTAACGTAAACCTAAACCTAAACCTAAACTTAATACAAAACTAACCTAAGAACATTTCTTTACCTTAAGATTTCATGATTTAAGTTATGGGGACTTTTATTCCCATATGAAAGACAAGTCTCCATAATGTGTGGTCCCCAAACCATGAGTTAAACCTGGACCACACACACATACACACACATGTTTGCGCAGCTATCCTTAGGACCCATGAGCTCTACTGGTCTTAACAGGGTCAGGGTTTATACTTCAGTAGGTCCGAAAGAAATGAGTAAAACAAGTATACAGCCACAAACACACATGCACACGGACACAGAAATCTCCCCCACATGCACACACATGCACACACACACACACACATGCACAGACACCTCCCGGCAGAGTGGATAAACTCGGGAGTCCTTGTATGGTTGTTGAAAACAAAGCGAGGGATTGGATGTTGGACCAGAGGCGAAGCTCCTGTTATGATATGATATGTTGAGCTCGGAAAAAGCCGCCTGGTCCGTGACCCCCTCCCCCCCAATCCACCCCCTGCCCCCCCATGCTGCAGGCTAGTGTTATTAATGTATTGACTTGCATTATTGATGCATGGCATTATGATAATGGCTCTGAGAGCATGCGTGGGGAGTGGGGGGTGAGGGTAGTCTGAGTGTGTGTGTCGTCTGTTTGAAGGGAGGGAGGAGATAATGGGGTGAGGGCGGGGGGGGGGGGTAGTAACAGTATATGACTGGTCACTAACAGGCGAGTGAGGGACGACAGTGTCCACTTCTGAAGACATAATTAAAGAAAAATGTGAAGCTCCCACGTTTGACGCCACCGGTCGAGGACAGACGGATTCGTCCTCTCAAATAACACAGTCTCTGATTTCTTTTCATTCGTCCCTCTGTGTGTCCGTCTCCGTGTCTATCTCTCCCCATCTCTGTTTTAATCTCGGTATCGTTCGAGTGATCGCTTCGGTTGGTGATGCAGAGCAAAAACTTGATATGCTGCGAGACACTGAGCAGGGAAAAAAAAGGTCTAACATGGAGACTGCATGCCAAAACCCCTGCAGTCTCTTGCCACACAGAGTTTAGCTTGGTTTTGTTTCATGTAGTTTAGTGTAGAGCTGAAATAAAAACAACAATTTAGACATTAGGGTGACGATTTGAGGCATTTTCGGGCAAAATTCCAACATCCTATGATTCCAGCTTCTCAAATGGAAGATATTTGGTTATTTTCTTTATCATCTATGATAATATATTTAATATCTTTAGGTTTAGATTATAGGTTTGAGAAAGCAAGACATTATAAGACATTATCGTTTGCAATAAGGAAATTTGTATGGCCATTTTTCTCTGTTTCTCTATTTAATGAAAGCCAGCTCAGAAAATAATCACTAGATATTGATTATTTAAGAGGATCTGGAGGGGTGAGATCTGGAGGTCATAGCTGCAGTCAGAGCTTTCAATAAAGATCTGTTGAGTTGAGTTTATTATAACCTGACAAAGAAAAGTGTGAAAGCTTCACAAGTAAGACGCCGGAGTGAGAGAACACTTCATATCTTGAGCAATTATTCATTATTAATAATACATTTTCGGTCAATCATCTAACTGATTGATTTTTTCTACTTAACATCACCTCAACTGAAAATAAATCAAACCTGTGTTGGAAAGAATTGGCTTGTCAACTATTTATATGATAAAGATTTTGAGGATGTGCTTTCATCTCTCTCTCTCTCTCTCTCTCTCTCTCTCTCTCTCTCTCTCTCTCTCTCTCTCTGTCTCTCTCTCTCTCTCTCGCACTCGCACACACACACACACACACAGACACACACACACACACAGACAGACACACACATGCACACACACACACACACTAACGCACAAAGGCTGCTCTTACAAATGGCTCTGTTGCATTATTTAGTGTGTTTCCCAGTTCTCTATCCAGCTGAAATACAATTCCATAAAACATGCAATATTGATTGCATCCTCTGATATATATCGAGAATCGTGCAGGTATATAAACCATTCATGAAAAACAAATGATGCATGTACATTTGTCATCGAAAGAATCCTTTAAAAACAGCTAAGATATAAGCTGTTATGTTATAATTTTCAAAGTCATTTTGCTTAAAAAAAAATGTTGTTGTTTGTGTACATCTTTAGTTGCAAAAAATTCCACACACTCATAAATATCAGTTACCTAAATATGCCAGATGTTTTTCTTGGCCATGTTCCATCCTTCCACCAAGTTTCATCGTAATCTGCCCAGTAGTTTTTGTGTAATGCTGCTAACTAACAGAAAAACAGGCTGATGAAAACACCACCTCCTTGATGGAGGTAATAACCACGTCCTTCCTTCTTCTTTCAGGTGAAACTTTCTCAGAACACCTGAGTCACACAGACAAATGTGTTCCGTGCATACAATGCACGGGTCTATTTCGCATGGAAACACCCTGCACAGACTCCAACGACGCCACCTGTGTGTGCAACTATGGCTACTTCCTGAACGTCTCATCCGATCGGTGTGAGCCCTGCACCAAGTGTCCGGAGGGCAAGGGCATGCTGCTCAGTTGTGAGCTGGACCACGACACCTTGTGTGAGCTGTGCACCGCGGACACGTACTCAGACCAGGAGAGCTCTCGAGAGCCCTGCATCCCCTGCACCACCTGTGATGATGAGGAGGTGTTAGAGCCCTGCACATCCTTCACGGATACAGTTTGTCAAGGTAAGATGATAGGCTAGCAGAGAATAGAGTTACAAAATAAAGTCAAAGATTATTTGCAAGTTTGCTGCCTTGTATATACATATGTAGCTGGTTTGTGCACCACGATTTTAGACTTTGTGCAAACGTCTGCATGGACACCGCCCATCATAAAAATGTATGTCCTGCATTTTAAAGGTTACCAAGTCCAGAATTTCTAGTACTGAGAACAAGACATGAACGAGGCCTTCATAAGGTTGTTCTACTCTTGGATAGAGGGAAAATAATTTAATTCCTCATAAATCAACAAATTCTTGTAACAAGACAATTAATTCACTTGTTCAGAGATTTATTTTTCAGCTATTTAGCAAATGACTGTGGGATGACCCTATCAAAACAGTGGGCAAGCTTACCATGAACTTCTATGCAGAGTCATTAAAGCTGAATGATGGGGCGCATTGCCCGGGGTCATCATGGACTCATGGACATATTCACTGCTCAGCGCTGTATGCACAGAAGCCACGATGGCCTTCCACATAACCGGACCATCTCAGCGTGACACTATACACATTGTTGGCCCATCGACCTAAATGCCACGCCAAAGGTTGTTGCACTGTCTTCATCGACTCATCCCAGCCAAAGATACAAAGACCACTCTCTCTCTGTGTCGCGGGTTTAGAGGGAGGTCATATCTCGCTGAATTTCTTTTATATCATTGCACCCTGTGGGTATCACACTCCGAATCACAAATTCCTTATGACTACAGTCACTGCTCATTCCAATGACCTGATGCTTCGCAGATTAAATCAACGCTTTTGTGAGACGGCAATAAAAGGAGTCTGTTGATCAGCCATGCAGTGTGTTGGGGCAGCAGTCTGAAGGATGGTGTTAGCACAGTGATGAAGACAAAGCAAGGGAACTTAGGCTAAAGGGAATCTTTTGTGCCTCTCCCATGATCCTGTTTGGCCGGCGAGGGGTTTCTGCTCAGCCCATGGGTCTACTTGAAGGGACGAGTAATGAGTAAAACAGATTTGGGAAACCTATGTTGATTTTTCCATGATATATTGTGATAACTTTAGTGTGTTGTCTTGAATCTGAACTTAAATTACACCGGGGGATTTGGGCTATTTTAAGGATCTTGTAGAAATCAATGTAAGTTGGCTGCTTATGCTCAGCAGATACTCTGCAGCCTAATCCTATATTTTAACCCTGAATTGTCCCCCAATTTTAGAAATTTTCACCCGTTCATCTGTGGTTTGATGTTCAGGTTTAGAGGCGTTGATGAGATTTGTCTCATGGATCTCTGGTATGTCCGAAACGTTGGTGGTTGGTTGGTTGTCTTGGAGTTGAGGTATTTCCATGATCTGATTTCCCACTTGACTGCCATCAAGGGATCCATCATACACTGTAGTGAACTTGTTTTAATATGATGTGGTTATGAAGTATTTCAGGCATATTCACATTCATACAGCATTTCTATATGCACTGCTTTTTTCAGCCATCAGGGGCAGAGTGCCCAAGGACACTTTGAAATGGGGGATCGAACCACTGACCTTCTGGTTAGTTACCAATCATCAGTCAGTCTTAATCATGACGTTTTATAGCATCAAATTTGAAATAAAAACGGACTTACAAGGAAAAAAATAACAGTGGTAAGAACTTCCTAAAGAAACAGAAACCATTCTAACGTTGAGGAGGTAGGATTTATGACATGTACTGCAGCCAGCCACCAGATTGGGATCAAGACACCATGCCTTCACTTTTGGGAGCAGTCATGTCAACCATCTTTATACACAGTCTTTGATAAGTAGCGACAAAACAAAAAAGGAAAACAGACTTGGATTATATAGTGTGAGGTAATGCAACACACAACATTAACTTTATTAACGAATCTCAGTGTCTGCCCGGCGTTTAAAGAACCAGCAAAACCAGTTCTGATTATGTGATAACCAGAAATGGACAAAACACGTATTGATGTTGCAGAGTGGTCCTCTTCCTTTGAGGATGAGGCTTTAATGCATCTTGATTCAACTTGCAGCCTGAGAGAGAAGTGTGGTGGACGGAGGGATGATTCATCCATGATCAAGATATAAGGAACCAGAACTCCCAATAGGAAAACATCTTCTGGATAACTAATGCAGTATACCTCCTAATTAATGAAAAATTTGTTGTGTTTTCAGGCATGATGGCTCACAGTCATTGTGTATGGGCATCATCCTCATATATTGTTCCTCGCTCTAACTCAATCATGTGCTCTTTATTCCTAATGTAATGTCTTTACCGAAGCACAAGTGTTATCAGCGCGTACAAATCGGTAGTGCTGCCAGACGTCCATATCCATTAGTGTTGTGGAGTCGGGCGACACAGGCCTGAAGGCTAAACACGCTCAGGAGGGTGGACGGAGAGGGAGGAACACACAGGAGACCACTGCTCGTGAAAAGGCGATTCGTAACATGAGACTTCAGAGACATATTTACACCGAAGATGGCACGAAGGAGCTGAACATCACTTGGACTGTGGGTTATCTTTAGGGAAAACATTGGATTGGCTGTTTTATTTGAGTTGAGGCTCATGGGGAATTCTCCCTTGTAAGGATTTAGTTCCTCCCCTCTATGTGGCTGATATCTGGAGTAAAATCCAATTTCCTCCCACACTTATAAAGGGACTAGCGGTTTGTTTTGGGCCTCACCAGCAAAAACTCCCTGTCATGATTAAAAAATTGTTATACTGACCAGACTTTGTTTGGCTAGACCCACTGAGTTGAGGCTCTGAAGGCAAGATGCTTATCTTGTGAAGTGTGATAGGACTTCCACTCTTCTGTAGGCCAAAGAGGTTAGAGGTTGAAGGTCATGGGGGGTGGGGGGGCTTGTATGTGGAAGGGATCCTTTTTTTTCCGTGGAAGGTTCAGGCGATATTCCACCTTGAAGTTTCAGGTATGAGCCCTCAAGGCGAGTGGGAAACTTTGACTCTGTGATCCTGTTCCTCCTTGAGATTGTGCCCAGGGTTGACTGCACATATGCGGGCTGACCTACTACCAGAAGCACTGGGTTTCTGGTTCTGTGGCAGCAGCGGCAACTGGTTGTGGTTTGGAGACTTCCAAGTATATTAACCATGCACGTACATGCTGGGGGGATTGATAAGTCCATGGCCGAATAGAGGAAGAAGCCAAATTCTGGAAACCCAGCATGTGTATTGCATTTAATGAAGTTCACTGTAGTACGTATACTAATATACAGATCCCCTCTTTGTTGAATTCAGCATCTTGGACGTCCAATAAGTCGTCCACAGCAACAATGGTGCTGAGCGCCGTTTTCATGCTGGGCCAAATCAGGTCGGGAGGTGTTTGATGAATCCACATTCCTAGATGGAAGATGGATAATGGTACAAAGGCAGATTATTTTTTTCAATTGTCTCAGCCGATGTTGACTGACTTGCAATTTCCAGTTACTCAAAACTGAAATACCGCAAATGTTATTACCTTTCTGCACTGGAGTTGGTTGAACTACATGTGAATGTAACAAGAGCTCTTCTCCTTCTACCTCAGGCCACGCACATGTCAATCAGCCCTCTTCATTTAAAGGATTAGTCGACAGTGAGACTCAAAGAACCGACACACACACACACACACACACACACACACACACATACACACACACACAAAGCTGTGTATGCAGGCAGGCGGGATATTCCCACTCCTACACACGGATTTAGATAGACTAGATGACTTATTGAGCATTACAGGTCTGAGACAGCATATGGAAGCCTGAAGGTCAAATGGGTGGGTTAGAGAGGAAACAAGGGGGGAGGTGGCGGAGGGGGGTTGGTTGGTTGATTGGGCCAAGTGCATTTGGTTATTGAATTGATAGGTGAGGAGGAGGAGGGAGCTGTTTCCTTCCTGAGTCTGGTTGACCTTAACAATTGACAGGCTGCCCTCCAGAGCTCAGAAAGCGTAGTCTGCTAACTAGCCCCATGTATGCTTGGCACTCAGGGCCAGGGCAGTTCAAGTAAATCCAGAAAGAAAGAGGGAGGAAGGTTAAACTGTGGAGGGATAGAAGGAGAACGGGATGGAAGATGGTAATGAACAAAAGGTGGAGGGCCTTTCTTTACTTAAAATATAAATTGGTTGAAAACATAATCTTTGGCTGAATTTAGTTGTTCTTGAACCAAATGAGGACTTAAGCACTGAAGCACAATCTTCACCAAATCCAAAAAAGAGCAGAACATGCAACTTAACGTGATAAAATAGTAGGACATGAACAGGTTTTTTTAAAATAACATACAACTACACAAAATAAAGATTATTAGTTTACTGGAGATGTAATGTTTCCAGGTTTATTTTCAGGTCTGTTACTTTTGGTTTTGAAAATTATAAAAAGACACCAAACCCTTTGAATGCTGATTATTGCTTCTTAGCTTGAACACGCTTCCCAGTTTCCTCTACTATGATTGGACTGTCACTATATGTGGGCGGGCCTTAGCAAATGCAGTTCCAGCAAGCGTTTGACAGACGGATAAAGAGCGGGAGACAAACGGCCAAATTCCCAAACGACATTCCTGAGTCCAAATTACCACATCACTAGCTGTGAAGAATCCCCCAGCCCCAAAGTGATTTAACAATTCACGGTCTTTGTGTGGCACAGTCGCTCATTGTGTAGTTATAGCTTCATCTACACACATCTATTGACTTACATCTCCACTGACTTGGCTCTGTAGTAGAGCCACAATTGACCTTCCCTCTATAACTCTTTTCCTCCACACTCCACACAGTGTGAGCATTGTCGCGATGACGGAAGTGTTAAGTCGACTGTGTCTCTGCCAAACAAGAATCAACCTCTTGTGGATGTGACTCGGCATCCTGAAGCCGTCGGGAATTTGCCCCTTGAGGTTCAAGGGGACATTTTTGGAGGTGATTTGGCGTGAGTGGGACGTTTTGGTCCAAGGGTGACTAAACACTTGCGCTCTCGCTCGTGCCGTTCATTCATTGCCAGGATATCGGCCCAGGGAGTCAGGGTTTTCGTCTTTGGGAGTATTTGTTGGGGAATTGTGTCTCTGCCAAGCCACGCCTTTGTCTCAGTGAGATTTATGTTTGTATCTGTCGTAACTGCCTAAAGCTGAATTACTACGCTGCGGCATGGTAAAGGAATTTCATGGAATTTCGCATTGCATGATTTCTGTCACAGTGAAAGTCTGACTTGTGTTGATGATCCATATATACAGCTATTCATTAAACCTTTACAAGAAAGCAATATCAAAACTTTAAAACTACCCCAATGACAAGCAAATCCAAAGCTGAATTGAGAGTGGTGCACAGGAGGAGCAGCAGAGAAGACAGAGTTTGAGAACGCAGGAGAGAGCGGAGGGAGGCAGATGCTGAGAACAAGGTCTGGTCGATAGAAGCGATGGAGTTTGCACTCTCGGGTTTCTCTGGTTGACCTCTACGAGTGCTGATCACGTTCTGCCGCAGAACAGACACACACATGCAGAGCGATGCAGGCGTGCACACACATGCATCCCATACAAATGCAACAACATACATAGGGGTGTGTTTGCAGCACGTGGGCAGAAAAATGTGACAGTTTGTGTGATGGGAGGAACCGAGCTTGAGAGAAAGAGATGTCAAAACAAGAGATAACAGAAATGTCAAAGTCGTCAGGTTTGCACTCGTAGGAACATAAATATTGTAAAGATTGGACTGGTGAGGGCATTTCAGGTTTTGTGGAGCAGGTCTTGGCAGCAGTCTCAGCCGTGCTCAGGTCTAATGACATCTTATAAGAAGCTTGTGTCGTAAGCCCCTCCTCTTGTTTGGTTTCAATCCAGAGTCTATGGAAATGAAATGGCAGAAACAGCTGTTTGCAAGAAAGTGGTGGGAATGAGGAGTTTAACTCAGGTGTGGCTACCGCACTGTATCGCACACATACACACTTTAATTACAAATTACCCACACACTCACAGAAATGACATATATATTGGTATATAATTACTCCTGTGACACTGACAAGTACATGTGTGCCCAGATTTCCAGTCACAAGTTAATTATTAACAGACAAACCCAGAAGGAAAATTCCAGTAAATTCAGTAACGACTGAATAATGCTTAACAATAAATACAATAAATGGTTTGTTGAAAGGAGTCAAAGTTGACTCAACCTATAATTTCGACAGCTGAGTGTCTTTTATTATAATTTATTGAAAAGCTGTTGCCACATGTTGACCAGAAGAACATCAGGACGTCTTTTGCAAAGGATAGGATCAGACCACAGGAAGTTTGGGGCCAATTTTACCCTCAAGAATCTGATGACAAATCTGTTCTGTAACTTTCAACTGTAAAAGCTCTCCTCCAGTTCCTCTGAAGAATAGACACACCATGTTGAAGCATTGTTACCAATAGAGCGAATTGTTGCACTACACCAGTCTCCATTGTGTTTGTTTTGTTTGCACCCTCACATCAGAGATGTGACGTGAGGTGCTGCCTCGCTCACTCTGGAGTGATAATCTTAATAATCTCCTGCAGTGGGTGATGTGGTGTTATCTTTAAATATTGCAGTGTGTGCATGTTTGAGATTAGGAGAAGAATATCTGCAAAGATTATCCTGTAGAGCTCAATGCCACTTGATTTCAGGGAATCGTGGCCGAGCTAATCACTAAAATGTCTTGACTCTCTCTCCGCGAGCATTGGCCCAGTAACCAGCTGTGTGCACTGGAAACATGCTGAGGTCAGCAGGAGGCGGTCACTCCCCTCAGACCATCAAGTGAGTGGTTCAGTAAAGGCACTTAGGGTCCTGATTTAAGTGTTAAATATGGAGGGAGGCGGGGAGGGAGAGCAAAGTCATGATGCAGAGACCTGGGGAGTAAATGGACGGATGGTTAATGAACAAAGAGAGTAAAAAGACGTAACCAGGAAGGGAAGACAACCATCATCGTGTTTGCTTTTCAATGAAGGGGCTCGGAGAGGGAGAAATTCGCCATCCAATCCGAACTGATTGACAGACACTAAGATGACAGGTTGTGAGCGAGCAGAAGCACAAAGAGAAGCAGAATGGATAGACAGTGGATTGAAGGATACAGAGATGGGGAGGGGGCATTTGTACCGGACAAAGACGAGCTCTGTCAATGAATGGTGTCTGATTTCAAGTGTGTTTGTGTTGATGGGGGGGGGGGGGGGGGGGGGGTTCGGACATTCAGCATTCAGGGAGAGACAGACAAGCCACAGTGGTGATGAAGATGATGATGAGGATGTGTATGTGTGTGTCTGTGTTTGACCATGGGAGGATAGGGAAGACGAAGGAAAGGAATTCGATATCTTCCAGACCATCATAAGCAGCCACTTAGTTATTATTTTGTGTTTTTTAGGCATTTGATTCATAGATATTAGCTCAATAACTCACACTGGTCATGCTTATTACTTTATAACCCCATACTTTTTCACATTTATAGTATTTAGGCCAAGCTGACACCGACTCTCGTGGGAATTATCAGATTTATCGTCCACAAAATATTATTCAACTTGGTTCACATATGCAATTGCATGGAGTTCCCCATAGCAAGAGTTTAGCTTGGTTTCCCCGGTCCTTTTGTCTGTTGATTGGTTTTCTTGTAGGCAAGTTTACACAAGTACTGCTGGACGGATTACAAAGAAAATCAATGTAATGAGTGTGTGCGATTTGGTTCACATCCAAATAAAAATCAGGATCTAGTCAATTTAGATGTGGTTCCATAAAGGGAGAGATTTGGCGGAGGTATGTGCTCCACTGAGTGCCGTGAACCACTGAACCTCTTGGCAAAGGGAACCCAGAAGCAGGAAGCTCTACTAACCTGGCAGTGAAAAGGTGATGCTGGCGAAGGACCAATGAAAACAAACCAGCAGCAACACAAACTGCCAGTTTTGACAGATGTGAAATGTTAATACTCATAAACCTGAAATCAAATTGGCAGAGAAAAGTAAACAATCCTGTGAGCAAACGAGGTTCCTGTAAGTCCTCGGTGCGACATGACACCGCATCCATTTAAAGACAAAGTATTTCAGAAAAGAAAAAAAATCAATGCTTTTACATGTTAATGATTAAGGATGACGGACGTCCACCACTTTAAATTAAGTGGATGCTCTGTATATTGGTGCTGCCTTAAAATACTTCTCAGATCCTCTTTGACAAACCGCCCAGAGCTGCTTCGTGCATCCATCTAAATAAGCTCTCTGTGAAAAAACGTTTTTGGCCTCATTAGTGAAAAATGGCCACCTTGCACTCAACGGCTCTCCCGAGGTTTTTCAGAGGCCTTAGAAGCCGACGGGATGATTTCCTGTTGATGATGTGAGTAACTGTAAGTAAGTGACAGGCGAGGATAGGTCTCCACATCCGCGGTGAACAGCAAACAGGTCCGCTTAGCTTTAATGGCTGCAGGAAAGTGGGCAGGACTGGATGGACAAACTTGCTCTTATCCTCGTTCATGGCTCCCTGGGGACGAGGGGAAACGACCAAGTGATGCGGGATGTAATGTTTGTGTGGGTATGCTTGTTCTATGTGTGTGGGGCATTAGAGGTATTTACGGTTACAGTGGCTCGAGTAGATAGAAGCAGGGATAGGAGCTTGAAGATCTACTGTATCTGTCCTAAGATGATCTTATAAATGAACGCTGGGAAATTAGGTCCAGACTTAACAGACATTCTCCATTCGTTACAGCAAATTTCAGATACTGTCTGGAGTTTAGTCTCCGTATTATTTATTTTCCAGCTGTTTTAGAAATAAAAAAAACAAACATGCTAGCTAACGAAAAATACCCGTAGGTCAAGATATTTCCAACAGCAGTTGGTGGAGACCAAAGCGGTGGTAAAAAAACAAATGAATATTTGAAGTTACATTCAATAGATTGTTGATACATGGTTGTAAATAAATGCTTATGTGGCTCCTTATCTGCTAAATGCATACATAGCAACTATTTGCTACGAATTTTGTATTGTGTTTACAGTTTGCTTCTATTGCCCTCAAGTGGCCACCACAACTGCAAATGTCGGGTACATGGACAATGTCTCTTAAAAAAATATAAATGCCTGTTAATGCAGCACTGCTTTGTTTTTTCACTCTTGAATAATCTATTTTCCCCATGTGAATATTTCTCCTTCGCAGTTCCATACTCTTCATTTCCCCCGACCCCCTTTTCCTCCACGTCCACCTATGACATTTTTTTGACGGATGATCCTCCACCAGAGGGCTCGACGGACCGGACCACCACCACCACCAACGGCGATTCCCAGAAGCGTCTCTACCAGGGTCTGAACGACAAACTCATCCCCATCTACTGCTCCATCCTGGCAGCTGTTGTGGTCGGACTTGTGGCCTTCATCATATTTAAGAGGTGAGGACAGAAAAGTTATGTTGCGTCCTAGTGTCCGACCATCTCCCCCAAAAGAAGTGGCCGGAAAACAGCAAAGTCTTCTCTTCTGTTTTCAGTTTGTAGAAAATATTGGACTCTTTGATTCATCTTTTCTGAAAAGCTTGTGCAAAATCCATTCCCCAAAGGCTTTGTTCAGCAACCTTCATTTTTTCTTTGGCAAATGACACTGAGCGGAATAGTCATCACAAACAAACATTTGAAATCCAGCCGTCGAAGGGAAGAGAGAGGGGATGTTGCACTCTTTACAACTTCATACAGACAACAAAACCCAATCGGATATTGAATTTCCGCAGTTTCATATTTAATGAAATCATCTGCTGCTTTCCTGGATGAGAGTGCACTGCTGCTCTGTGGGTCACAATATGGTCCCTCTAGTCTCTTTTTTCACATTTAGAGCCCATAGTCATGTTTCCTACACAGACGACTCACGGTCAACTGCTTAAATATTGAATGTGCAATATGTTTATTGGATTGTCTTATGTTGCGTGTCTGTGCATTAAAACTCCAAAGCCTCTAGACAGATCAGAACACAGAAGGACGAGCACCGACGCTGAGAGCAGAGTTTTAACCATATAACTTCCACTGCCTCGCTCAATATCTTTGAATTTCATCATTATATGAAGTGTGACGAGGAGTCTGATGATAATCCTGGAACCCTGTGTTCATAACTACAGACTAAAATAGGCACTTAGGTACTAAACTTACAGATCTGCTGTATATTTACAGTATTGATAAGGTTGGTGCAGCTGGATGAACTGTTGTTTCGATCAAACTCCTCCCTTGTCCTCAAGATTTCCACTAATGTCAAACCAAGTGTGTTGCTTGCTTCTGCATTGAGATGATCTCCTCTTCTGACTCATCTTCATTTAGGTGGAACAGCTGCAAGCAGAACAAGCAAGGAGCCAACAACTGCACAGCCAACCAGAACCAGACGCCATCGCCCGAGGGGGAGAAGCTGCACAGCGACAGCGGTATTTCTGTTGACACCCAAAGTCTGCAGGAGCAGCAGGGCCAGACTCAGGCACAGACAGGTGAAACACTGACACCTGTACCCGCACAATGGCTTCTCCTGTTTGTGCCAAGAAATACAATAACTATCATTTATCAAACTGTGCTAATGAAAATGGGTGTGAGCACATTTCAGCTCTAAAGCCAGTGTTTATCTGGGGTTGGATTCCACTGGAAAAAAGTTTTCTTCTAATCCACATATAAGTCTGATTGATAGCACACCTGAAGTTTGGGTCAAAGAAAGAATTTTCCCACAGGAATGAGCCATCTGGTTGTTTCACCAGCTCCACCTAGAACACCACCTTTCACACTTAGCAAATCAGTAAACAAGGATTACAACCCTGACAGAGCTTTAACGTTGGTTTTTATTTGACAGCTCGTTCCCAGGAGTTTCCAGTCCAGTCCCGACAAACCAGTTTGAGAGAATTCAGTTTTAAAACACAAAGATAAGATGGTAAAGAAGGAAAAACAAAGTGGTGAAAGAAGCAGAGAGAGGGTTTCTGTCCATTCTTGTAAAGTTGTCATCTGTGGGATGTGAGATATTTTTAGAGATGAATAATTGTTGCGGTTGACTAGACAATCAGACGGAGCGAAAAAGCCTTTTACTCCTATTCTCTAAAATGATTAGTGAACGGAACTTGTCGAGCGGAGAGAATATCCAGTGCTTCTCATATTTGTCCAAACAAACCACGGTTGCTGCTGCAGGAATCTCCATCACTTCCTTTTAATCGTTTTTACAGCCACTTGAGGAGCTCACAAACAGGATGTGAGTCGAGTTCTGAAGGTGGTATCTTTGGCAGTCATGAGCTGTTTCCAGACAAGTTCTCTCATAAACTCACATATGAAGAATGCAACAGGAGACTCTCCGGGTTGGATGCGTTCACAACAACAGGAACTCTGGAGAGTTTCAGGATATTATCCAGAGTTCAGTGCATGTCTGAAAGCAGAAAGCAGAACAAGGTGGTCATTTGTCAGTTGATTCAGTTATTCGAATTGTTTATTTGTGAAGGTTGTGCAGATTCTGTTCAAACATAAATCCACTTGGTTAAACAGCATTATCTCAACATCCTAGAGTTCAAACAATGAGCCAACTTGTTCTTTTTCCCTCTGCAGTCATCACCATGGATGAGGAGCCCTGTTTGCTCCTTCCTCTTCACACCAGGGAGAAAGTGGAGAAGCTGCTGTTCAGGGGCAACGAAGGGGACGAATGCGACCACATGGAAGACAGCGACTGGTGCAACCTGGCGGGCCTCCTGGGATACGAGGAGGAGCGGATTGCGACCTTCCGGCAGGAGGAGCATCCCGTCCGCGCGCTCCTGTCCGACTGGGCGAGCAAGGACTGCGCCAGCATCGACTCGCTGTGCACTGCACTGCGGAAGATCAACCGTGACGACATCGCCCAGAGTCTGCTGCTCAGCCCGAGCGCTCCCAAGCCCACCGCCACTTCAGTGGTGTGATTTAGAGAGCGAACCACCTGGACCTTAACCGTAATACTCCTCCTTCCTCAATCCAGATAAATCAAGCTACAACCACTTTCAGTTCCTCCCTCGCTAACATGCTGTGATTACAAGTGTCATGTGTAGTGCAGTGTTAGGACGCCATGAACCAGACAAATTATAATCAGTATACTGAGTCAAGTGAATGAAAAAGACACAGAGAACTCTTCTCTTAAGTATCAGGATGTGCCTGTAATCTGTCCTTGTCACATGTTCTATAAAAACATCACAATGCAAAACCATTGATGATGAAGGGGAATCATTAGAATTCATTCCATTGTGAGCTTTGAACAGCCGCCTGCCTTTCTTCTCTAGTTCACATCCAGCTGACTGTTTAACTCGCCTTCGAATGTACGTTACTGTGGATAATCATTCATCTTCTTCACTCTCCAACAATAACAATCTGCTCCGCCCTTAATTACAGCCTTCATACGCCAGTGTTGTACCTCTTAAATGCTACCTTTCAAATGTACGCCACCAAAGAGGAGTAAACATCTCCAGACGGTACCTGACAAGCGACATTACTGACATGCCATGTTAGGCCTTTTGAATTTAAGTTGACAAGTGGCTTGTATCTGCAGCTGGGACCGGATGAGGCCTGCATACCGCGGAGGATCTGGATCTTTGCAAACATGACAATCTGAGGAAAGATGCTTGGACGCTTCTCAAATGAGCCTGTTCTTCGAACGCAAGCCAAGTTCTGCTCCGTGCTTGGACTTTTTGAAATACTTGTGTTAGATTTAAGACCTGGAGGTGCGGCACATGTGGGATTCATCTCAACTTTGGCTTCAGTGATTTCTGCAGACTGTTATATAAGAGCTGCCGGCTGGACTCTGCCAACCTGGTGGTCTGTGGGGCAGGTCACAGACGGAGGCAACATGAGACTCCAGTGATCAGGCCTATCCGCTTAACACAGGAGCACCCCCCACCCTCCCACAGACTCCCTCATGCTTACTCAGAAATGGGAAGGACGTGGTAACAAAGTTGCCCAACAACAATCATGTAAACTGTAAATAAGAGTGCACACACCAAATAGATTCTGTGTACACACATTAGACCCACAATATGTAGCCACGCATGCATGTACTATACAAACACACGGACCATGTATGTATCTCCATTCTTATCTAATCTAGAAGACTCAGAAAACTCCACATCCTGCCATATACTGCACCGAGGGGACCATACACTGTTTAATCTCACTACTAATAGAACATATAAGGTAACTCTGTGTCTTCAAAATATGTTTAAGAACCATATAATTTGTGGTGTGCACTGAAGATGGTGAAATGCTACGCTAACGGTAAACAGCATGCAGAAACTATAGCAACTAGCGCACAAATTCAAAGACAAAACAATCGCACACGTTGACAAAGTGACAAAATCCAGGGTTTTCTATCCTTTTCACTTCATTTCTCAGGGTTATCTTGAACGATTAATATTTTTGCCTTGTGTAGCTACCTGAGCGATTTCATTATTGTTCAGGGGAGACAGTGATTATCCAAAGCAGTGATCCTTGCGATTGACAATCCTTCAAAACAGGTGAAAAAGAGACGGAGGAGAGAAAAGACGAGGAAGGGCGTCTTGTTTCCGCATTGTTCGCATCAATGGCCTCTGGATAAAAGACATAAGTCACAGGAAGTGGTGTGAATTCCCAGAGAGGGGAAATGTTCGAATGACTTGAACGTAAATGGTCCAAACCCAGGAATCTGCATTTGCATTATTCATATATGTGATTTGTACTTTGTGTTGTGTTGCACTTATTTAGCTTTCTAATTTGTCAAAGCACACTTCAACAGTCTCTTTATCGTGCTGCCAAACCCTCGGACCTACTTTTTGCTTCACTTTCTGTTCCGGGGGAAGATGTGAAGGAGTCAAACCGCGTTAAACTCACCTATATCTCCAACTTCATCTGTTACTCACTGGTACAATTGTAACTAACCACTCACATACAGAGCGTCATGTCATAGTGTTACTTTAAATGAAGGTATTCTCACTTGTATTTTAATTCCCAAATAACACATGTAAATGCTATTATGTTTCTCTTATGTTGTCCTAGATTGTAGCACTTAAATGTGTAATTATGTCTGTCTTGCGTCACAAGTGCCTGGGAACTATTTCAGGTCCGCTGATGTACATTTGTTTTTTGTATGTTAGCTTCTTTATTTGTTTTTTAAACTTGTAAATAACGTGTAATTTTCAAGTTTTTATTTCACGTAAAACCTAGGGGGCGCCACTGTACAAAATGTGAACTTTGTTACGATATCAGCGCTGTCCTGGTTTAAAAAGAAAGGGCAAAGGGAAGGGAGGTACCTGTGCAATTAGCCAATTATCTACCAGGAGATGTATTAAGGTCCTGGGGACTGGTAATGAATATTAAAAAGTACAGTCAGAAATGGAAATGCTCTAATCTCTCCTTTTGTAAAACTCACTTTTTCAGTCTAAGGGCTTTAGGAGATGGAAACCTCTGTATGTTGAAAGAAGCTAACGCAAAAATCGTAGCTTAGCATAAAGACAAATTATTCGTATCACCTTAAGAACAAGCTTCTCTGAGTCTCTCTTCTCAAAAACTGGGAATGAAGATACAAACTTTTCCTTGAGCAGTTTTTGTTTACTTTTAGAGATATTCAATTTTAATTTGATCACAATGACCAGAAATTTAATTTCCTGTACAACAAACCGAGCCGAAGGTGAACACGTGACATCATTGCATTGGGAAGTTGAAGAGGGAGAAATAAAAGACTGTGTTTGGAAGGTTCATTGTTTTTAAACCCTGTTAATGAAGCTCAAGGTGACAAAGACTGACACCAGGACTGAATTGTACAGATGTGAGAAATACTGAATGTTCCATGTATACTAATGACATATACTGTGCTATACTTAAATGTGAATTTGCAGAATTCCTACAGCAGACTAGCAGTAAAACCACTAATAAAGCTCTTAAATCCACTT
The DNA here is from genome assembly GCF_949316205.1 of Platichthys flesus. NCBI lineage: Eukaryota > Metazoa > Chordata > Actinopteri > Pleuronectiformes > Pleuronectidae > Platichthys > Platichthys flesus. Next base: position 16,968,170 of record NC_084964.1, on the reverse strand, counting down.
ATGCTCTGTATTGATCCCAAAATGTCAACACACAAACCAAAGAGTGCACGGATCCATAAGGACATTCACTAAGATACACACCCACACAAACACACACGATAAATTAGATATTATGAAATTATATAAATACTCAATTAAAGAAATAATACTTTTTTGCTGGAGTCCATTCTGTTGCTCTAACATAAATGGATATCATGAAACAAACTTTAAAAAAATGTGAATCAGATATAAAACAAATCTATAATGAAAATGAAATTAACTAAAATAAAAACAATTGAAATAACATTTCATCATAACACATGTAGTTTGAACAATATCGCAACATATTTCCCCATTTATTATTCATTTATTCAGATATTTAAACATGTTATTCATGGTTTATTTATTTGAAATTATCTATTCCATTATTATTTGATATCGTCGCTCCGTGGCTCCATACGGTTTCTTTAGTATTTCGCCTTAAGACAGGACAAAATCCTTCTGTTATCCATCCTGAGCCAAATGAGACTGATCACTGGAGGCTTCACCAGTCACAACACAAGGAACAATGAGGGACTCTTATAGGAGGACGACCTGTACTTCGCTGGTTTCCTCAATCTGCATGAAATATGGAGACGTGCGTGTGGTCGGTGCAGCGATGGTGACAAAACACTACAATAATATACATCAACGGCCTGTCAAAACAATTAGGCAGAGTGTGGTGAGTGACATGGCAAAGTAACGGTGCGTGAAAAGACATGCTGTTTCCCACTGGTTTCATATTTTATGTCACTGTGGGCCCAGTGATGGTGTTACAAGTGTGAAAATATTGTGATAGGTCAGAGTAAATTATGGTTGAAGGTACGTTGATGACTTTTTGTTAGAGGGTAAATGTGGAGAAACTGTAAAGGAAGTCTGAAGATTTTAAAAGAAGATAGAAGGTAAGACAACAAGGTTAAATGTATATACATGCATATTCTGTGTGTGGACTGTGGGAGGAAGCTGAGTTACCTGGAGAAAACCCACACAGACACAGGGAGAACATACAAACTCCCAACTAAGAGGGGCAAACCGCTTGACCACCGTACCAGCCTGCATGTAAACAATACATTTTTATCACTTTTGAAAAGCTTGTAAAAAATGACTTTTTAATAAAAAAGACACCTCCTCATGAGACCTCCTACACTCGGCTCCCTGTTCAATTAAAAGGCGTAATTAAGCAGCAGTCTTTAACCCTCCTGCTTCCTCCAGTCTGACCTGCTTCTGTTTATCCAAATCACAAATGGCATCGGCGGGTTCTGACCCAGCCCCTGCTCCCGGGTTCGGTTTCTAAGTGAACCGTGGCCCGAATGCAAAACACATTCCCCCAGCTAACCGTTGCTAACCTCCAGTGAGTCGTTAGTGAGGAATGCTGATGTGTGAAAGGAACCATGTGTGCAGGAGTGACATGCTGGTGAAAGAGGATAGGCTGTGGCCAGTTTGGATGACCAGATGAGTTTTGGCAACACGTTGAAGAAAGTGAAAAAAAAGGCCGCTCTCACTAAATTGATAACAATAAGAACAAATCTGTGTGTTTCTGTGCACTTTACCAGTACATTAATATAAAAATTTATAATAAATACAATAAATACAATGGCAAATACACATTTCAATTACAGGAAAAAGAGAAATCAAGTGAGGATTTTCCATGTGGTATCCCTCCCTCCTGAACAGTTACCGTGTTTAATGTGATTTACAACATGTTATGGTCTATTTTATGACTCGGTCACAGTCTGAGAGTGACACGATTATTTACTCAGCAAATCACCGCTGGGATGAAGAGAGGACGTGGAAACTGGATTCCCCCGTGGACCGTCCACACATGAGCGGTTGGGAAACCTTGGCAGTGACAAGACCTTTCCACAGGTTTGTCATGATAACACAACAACACATCATAATCTCTCGGGGGCGTCGTCCTTCACGTCTCAAAGGAAATGACGCCCTGGTTTGAATTAACCATAACGATTCTTCATTAAACTTGACTTGTGTGCTTGCATCATCCAAAATCGAAAAATGTCAAACCCAGAGAGAGAGAATCAAAGTTACATGGTACATTTACTTTTGGCGGAGAAACTGAGCTTCAAATTATATTTGTAACTACTCTCAGTACTGAAAGGAAACAGTCCCAAATACTTGACCCCAGTCTTCTAACCTGTATCGTTTACGCCTCATACCATGCAAGTTAGCACAGTGTTCTTCCAGGAGGCCGTCAGTGACAGGGGGTCAGAGGTCGGAAGCATCTTCATCTTTACGACCAGCTGTAGAACACGTCCCGGAGGATGTCACCAGGCGCTCCACATGATGGACGGCTGACTGTAGCAGATAATCCCAGACAAGGGCACACGTGTTCTCTTTGGTCTCGGCACACCGAAACAGGGGATCAAACTCGCGGCGCGGCCTTTGAAAGTAACTAAAAGTTGTCGCTGGGTGGAGCAGTAGAGAGGACAGGACTGCTCACTGGGGGCAAAGGTCAACATCTGATAAGCTAATAGACGTAGAGTGGGTTTCTTTTGCGTCTGAGGTACGAGTAAGCATGAAGTTTAGGGTCAGTTTCCAATTTGTGTCCTGTTTTGTAAACAATGAATTTGAGCGTGAGCTACTTGAGAGCGAAATACCATCCTCCCGATCCTGAAAAATTCAAAAACAAGTTCATGTTTGATCTTTCATCGTCCACTCACGTCCATAAACCTTCATAACCAGAAAAACAACTCAGCTAGGTTTTCACGGAGGTCTCCTCTGTGTAGGAGAACAAGGCAAGTATGAACTTTAACTTGAATATTCTCACCAGTATAAATGTCAAAGTCAATGTAGGACATGAGATGAAATAATCCAATTGTGAAAACACTTGTATATTGTGCTCCGTTTCTCTCGGGGACCTTGAGAAAGTTATCCGCCCCCATATGTTGGCTTGGTTTCGGAGAAACTTGATGTTGGGGAGTTGTATCATGGGAAAAGTAGCGTCCAGTAATTTACATTTACAAGGAACTGGAAATCAGGATGTCTTGGCTTCTACTGCTGGGATTTTTTTGCTATTTTATTTATAATCTATCAATACACAGCCTCCACAGCTTCACCCGCTGGAATATCACTGATCCCCACAAACCTCACAGCCTCTTCATTCACCTCCTATTGACCCGAAATGCTCTTATTCATCAAGACAGTCCCAAAAACATATGGCTAAAGTGTCAGCCGTTTATAATATAATTTCAGTAAATACACAGCTGATGTTATTATCCCTTCATGGTAGCATCTCAAATATCTATTTATCAACTTTTAAATCTTTGGCCAAACTGTGTAAGTAGTGTTTTGTCATATGATCTCATAGGGAATGTAATCATTTGTGAGTGAGTTGTGTTCTTAGTCCTGTTAATTTAATTTTAATTACTTGGTGTATTTCCACTGTAAATATACTGTGTGGTACGACACAGTGTTTCTCCTCGATCCCTCTCAGTGTTGCACTGTGTTTACACTTGGCTGCTCAGAGGGGACCACGTAACCCATCGCTTTTACAAGCTGTCCGTCTATAAAAATGAAGTGATGTGGTATCCCACTCTGTTCTATTATTCTGCTCCTCTTCCTCCTCACCCACCTGCCTCCGTTGGCTGGAACAGAGCGTCGGGGCTCTGCCGGCAACGCGCCCAATTAAGTGAAGAGTGATGAAATTATATCTCAGGCCCCGACAAATGGAGGGACGGGAGGAAGGAGAGGCAAAGTGGGAAAGAGGGAGAGTCCATTCTGTTTCCTCTGGGGCCATGGGAAATTCTATTAGGCCTATAATAGAGCCATTTTTCACCTCCGTCCACATCAGTCTCTGGTACAATTCCTCCTCCTGTCCTTTCTTACCTCGTCTCTCCTCTTTAAGACTGCTACTCTTCTCTCTCATCTCTCCAAGGAAAACACCTTTCTATTCCATTCTCTTCTCAGTCTGGGGCTTTGTTCTTTTATTATACTGCTGTATGCTAACAGTCGTATGTGGCCGCAAACCAATCAAAACAAAGAGTCAAGTCATTTATAATACTGTTAATTTTGGGATAAATATAATGCTGTAGTCACAGGGTTACTTTGAGGAAACACTCTTGTTGATTGAGGGGTTATAAAAACGTCTGCAGCCTAAAAAGCAGGTGATTAAATCTTAATGAAGGTTAATGTGCCTCGGAGAGATGTGGCTTTTATCCTCCACAATCACTACACTTTCAGTGATGATTAAGCTTTAATGATTTGAGCAGGAAGTGACAAAATAAGGAACCCTGACACAATTCACAAAGTCTCTTTCAGAAGACTTATAACTTGGTGAGACATTCCACCCAGTGGCTTTGTGGCCAGAAAAGGGATTTATTTGTTTGTCATGGTTTGGTTCAGGGAGGAAATTCCTTGCAAACATTATTGGTGTAATTGCATTTAATGTAAAAGCTGCATATGCTGCCTGCTCACCAGGTGCCACAGTCAACTGTGTCGTCGGAAAATTTTCTGCCAGGAAACTGCTTTGAAAGAGAGAATCAATCTGTTTGTCACTGTAACAACAAACGTGCAAACCACACGAGCAGGTTGTTTAAAATGTTGACTTCACTCATCGCCTGTTCGTGTGAACGGTTTGTACAAGCCGGACATCTGATTCCTTTGTGAGACGAGTGAGTCACTGAACCAACAGAGCCCTGGTGTCATAACACAAAAAAGATCTACAGCACGGCAAAACAATTGCACCAAGACAACAAGTTCCCTCCAGAGCCTGATCTGCACCTAGAGACACGACACTGATACTCCGGGGCAGCTGTCGGCTTCCAATGCCCAACACAGAGGATCGGCTTTGAAACCAATTAGCCTGAAATACTTGATATTAAAACATAGTTTTTATGTCAGTGGACGTCATTAGACGACCTCAAATGACACGTTACTGAGAATAAGACCAAACGAATATGTTCTGTAGACAGGAATCATAAGATGTCAAGAAATTAAACCTTGAAAATGAGTTGAAGACTGTAAACAACAAAGCTGTGAAAAACAATCTTCCTCCTCCTCCTCCTGCTACAGACTCACTCAGCCAATCATTATCAGTGGCTTATGGTTGCTAAGAGCCAATGATAAATGTTGCTGTGTTGACGACATTCTAACTTAATTAACCCGGCATTACTTTCCTAACATAACCCATTCAACTCAATTAACCCTCCAGAGCGTCTCCTGTGCAGACGACTTCAGAGGTTTCCCCAACATTAGCAGCTCTTTATCAGAGTCAGGGAAGTTTCTGCTCTGGGAGACACGGTCAAATTCATTATCTGCAATAATGTAGTGACTGACTCACCAAGTCAATGGTAAAACAAAACTCTCTTGAGGCTTTAAGAGTGGAAACTTACCCTTTGAATCACTTTTAGGCGATAGTGTGCTGCACAGAGAGATCAGGTGACCGATTTAACATGAAAAGATCTGTTAAAGACGCATGGAGCTAGCATTAGCTGATAAAATCGTCCAGGTGGCTGCAGTCCGAGAAACAAGAACCCTGTTTGTCAACCTCTGAGTGAAATCAGAGAATAGCTCATGATTTCAAGTAGTAAACCAACTACAGTTATCAATATAAACTAAATGTGCCACTCAGCAGCATAAGCTTAAATGTTACCTAGGGGGTTGAGGCGTAGTGGACGATCACTTGCCTCATGGTCTGGGGACTTTGTCAGAACTTCCTCCATCGTCTCAATGTTTGTTTCCAGATCCTCTCAACTCTGTGCTGCCCTCTAGTGGATGTGTTTCTTAACAGCCACGGTAAAGGACATATGGAAGTGTGTCGGCAGTGGACGTTACATCGCTGGAAACAGACGTATCACTTTTTATACATAAAGGCAGCAGAGCTGAGCCTTCAGTGTCTCCATGAATGAGACTTGTGACACTTCCACTGTATCTGGTATCTGGTCTGTGCTCTGCACACAGGAAACTGGAAATCTGTCGCTGTTCTGCCTCATGAAATCTGATTAGCCTTCAAAATAGCCAAAGACAAGCGCTGATGTGCTGCATCTCATGTAATGCACAGTTTCGAGTTTCAATCCCGGCTCAACGCAGGTATAGAGTGATGGTCATGATGTCACATTGATATGGCCTCCAAATAAGAGAGTGATGTAATGTTGCACTGCGGATGTGGAAGAGGACACTGGAGCGGATTATTGTGCTCCAGCAGATAATACAGCTCTCCAGAATGGCACGGACCTTTTCCCACATCTCTCTCAACATCCAAGAAAGAGCCTGTGGGTTTCAATTCTTCATCTCAGATTTGTTCTTGCTATATGAAGTCATTGACACCATGGTAAGCCTGTGTTTTCTGATAGCGTCTAGTGAATGGAGACATCACTGAGCCAGAGAGGCCAAAAATCTTTTGCGTAAGGTAAGAAAGGACCCCCCCCCCCCTCCTTCCCTCCTCCGCCCCACCCTGCCAGTATATGAAGATGATACAGCATTCCTTCAAACAAGATTCCTCAAGAGAAAGTCCTGAATGCAAAGTAAGACATAGTGAAGAATCCTCGTCTTTCCACTCCATCATTCAGGTATGCTCACAGCTCTTGATGACAGACATGGGCCCAATCGGTCAACCTCAGTAATAGCCCTGACCTGAGGCTGAATGTGTCACAGCTTGTCTGTTTGTGGTGTATATGCAAACTGCACTGGGGATCTAGTGAACCAACAGTGCGCGGGCTTGCCTTTAAGTATTTCTGAGAAAACCTGAGCAAAGAACCATCACTTCAGTGACATGTGATAAGCTCGGATAAGTAGATACACAATGAGACAAATGAATAACTGAAGGACGACTGGTTCTAAACACAAAAATACAGATGTCTGAATGCCCCGTGTAACCCAAGGGCTCTTCGGCTGGCCACTGTTTAAAAGGCTTTTCTGTCAATTTAATTCAGCACAGCTCAGATTGCTGATGGCCAGACAGCACTCAGCCAATCAGAGCGTTGCAGCTAATGCTGGTGGGGCCCGGCTGTAAATACAGTCGTCAGAACTTCAGAAATGAGATCAAAGTTAAGACAGAGCTGTCTGAGGTGTCACTAAAATATCTTTCTGAATCCCACTGGTTCATTTCAAGACACAAATCAGTCATTCACTTCTCCCTTTGTAATGAACACTACTTTACTCACTAGTGAGCAGCACATCATCATCCTTTATATAACACTGTTAGCTACAGAGACGAAACAAACCTATGAAATTCAAATTCATTGTTACACACCCTGTCAAAGTCTGAGGAACTAGAGTAATGCTATATTTCATGATCTTGCCTCCGTCTGGAATCATCATAGAGAGGCGGTGGACTAGTGGCAGAAACTTGGACTATGGGCAGAAAAGGTCTCTGGTTCGACTCCACGGAGAAACATCAAAAGATGAACCTGGATTGATCTGTCCAAAAATCCAAGAGGATTCTCCCTACCCTGTCTAGCGCCCCTGAGCAAGGCACCTTACTCCCCCAACATCTGCTCCCCGGGCGCTGTACATGGTCGCTCACTGCTCTGTGTGTCCTGCACCAGATGGGTTAAAAGCAGAGGTTAAATTTCCCTACCTTCATGAGTGTGTCTGTGCATGTCTCTGCATGTGTGTGGGATTCATTTATGTATCTTAATCTTATGGACTTTTGTTTTATTTCTTTCGGGACCTTTTGTTTGACTCATCGTTTTAATGGAATTTGATCTTTGCAGTTTGTCTACTGTCTGGTTGGTATAGCTATAAACTGTTTCTAATCATCTCATGTTTTGCACGTCTACACTAAAAGTTTGGGGGTCTTCAAACTAAATTGGGCCCTGCAGTGTTTCTGGGACTGCAGGTGTAAAAAGGTGTCAAAAGTGTGGATGCAGTCCGTGTGTCAGCTCTGTGACAGACTGACAACCCTTAGAGGGTGCAGCCTGCCCATTGCCAAATGTCAACTGGGGTCGATCCTCCAAAGGATCAGCAGCATAGACAATGAATGGAGGCTTTTGTGTGACGCAGATGCTGATACACAATCCCACAACACCATCATGTCCAAGTTATATTTTATGTGTCCTTGTGAACAGATGAAAGTGACAAAAGCATCAAGAGACACTTGTTTACCCTGGAGGCATCCGGCCTCCTCAGCGTGGGCTGTGATCTCCTCGGTTGAGTTTAACTGAGAGGGGTCGCCACGTCTGTCTGGCACACCCAACAAAAGACACTCTCGCATTCAGCCCCTGCGCTTCTCGATCCCATTCTCCTCTTCCCATTCCACATTTCTACAGAGGCAGCACAGAGTGTCGGGTTCGGCTGTGGTATCGACTGTCAGGGACTGGAGTCAGATCAAAGTGGCACAGAGAAAAGAGCGAGATCCACACCCCAACCTTGGATCGTACAAAGACGCTGAGGAGCAAACCCCCCTCCCCTGGGAGCGGTAATGGGAGCGGCCGATTGCCCCTGTGTACCGCTGCCATTTGGACCAACCCAAGGGAGCCCTAGTAAAGAGGCCTAGGAAACAGTAGCATGGACCAAAGGTAGACCATTTCTAACCCTGACAGTAGTATGTTCTCCTCCCGATGTCAACAATGTCAAACGCTTTGCTCACACACCAGCTGCGCTGGCTCGTCCTTACACAACGTACTTCTTATTATTAGAAAAAGGCATTAATAGATGCACTCAACGGACCCATATTTAACTCCATCCTTGGTGTTGTTCCTGTTTGCTGCATTACAAAGAACCATCCTTCCCTTACCCCTCCACCCCTCTATGAAACCAGGAGCAAATCAAGTTAGGGCTGATCTGCAGCCCAATTTATCTCAAATCCTCGCCGATGCAGATCTAATTTCAGCCTCTTAGAACCACAAACAGGAAGGAGAAGCAAGTCGATAAGCAGCCCATGGTCACTGGCGGAGGGAGAGAAGAAGTGGTCGGGGGTTGGTGATGGAGGGGCAGGGCGGAGGAAAGACAATATGGTGATAGTAGAAAAAGAAAGCATGAGGTAGTCATTATCCTCCGTCCAGTCCATCACTCTCTCCATCAACCTCTGGCCTCCTCATTTCAGCGATAAATGTAATTAAAGAATGGAGGCAAATTCGGTAAAAGAATTATAAGTAAATTGGAAAATACTTGGAAAACTAAATGAGTAAATGACTTGAATAATGAAGCTGTGATATAATTTCTTCCCCCAGAGATATTGATTATTTTTATATTATTTTATTTTTACATAAACGTTTTTTTTAAATGTATTTTTTTCAAGGAAAACCCCCAAAACTGACATGTCCAGATGCCTTTGTAAAGATGTGAAACCCCGTTGGTGATATACAGTAGATGTGAGGACTAGAGGAAGCAGTCACGGGCTGACAGAAGAACCAGATGGCAGGAGGAAGCCCTCTGGTAAATCTCTGATCTAATATTTCAAATGGATGGCTGATGGAAACAGCACAACCCAGATAACTTCACAATTACCTCATTTTTATTATTATGGATTTGTGTGAAAGTATGAGCACAATCACATACCAAACAAAATACAGTAATTATTAGAGACACTCACACACAATGTTTAGTACTTAAAACTGTGTTTTACTTTGGAAGGAAGCCACAGGGACGTGGTGTCAGAACACAGAAACACATCAAGACAGTTTATAAGATTGGAATCTTTTTCACTCTCTGATATAATGTTCAGGTCAGTAGCGGCGTCAAAGTGAATCCACACACAGCTCAGCTACAAGTCACGGTACATACAGAATATGTCACTTTACAAAGAGCAGATTTTTCACACCTGGTTTGCTAAGTCCATTTCATGACTTCTAGGATTGCAGCTGCGTTCCCCCCCCGACCGTTCTGTTTTCTCAGGAGTATAGAATTCACCAGGGAAATTGAATTACTCCGTACAGAAACTGTAGATGGCCGGATTTGTCTTTATATGAGAAAAAAGGGTCCAAGCAAAACAAAGGGCACAGTGAAGAAGAACAAAAACTTAATACTTCATATTTTAGACAATGAAAGTGCCAGCAGGAATTTTATTTATCAGTAAAAGTATTTGTTTGACCTAAACTTGAAATATATACTAGTAAAATACTACATACTAGTGTTTTCACATTATGTCGTTACCCTGTCCATATGTTCCTTGAATAGTTTGTATGTAAGCGAGGTTTCGCAAAAACTACTGAACATGTGCTATTTGGTGCAGATTTGTTTTTATTTAAATTGATCTTAGTTGTGGTTCAATTGATATATAAATAATGAATTAGCTAATTCAGTCTTATTTTCTTATTCTTCTTATGCCTCCATAGTAAAAGCGTAAGTCCACTTTCCTCCTCATAACCCTCAACATATACACTCTAGTATGTAGTTGGTATGCTAAGGGGGGGGGGGGGAATAATAGATAAGCACAAAGCAAATCTATTCATTGAATCTTGAATAACTGGACTCCAGTTCAGATGGGATTATGAGCTGCAGCTTGTAATGGCTGCTGCTGCAGACATGAGGGGCAGCATGCTGGGAGCAGGAGGTCAAACATCAGATGGGACCATTACTGACCCCTGCAGCACACCACACTGGGGACTCCATGAGGGAATCCAATTTAGCCAACTAAGCCCTCGACATCTTGTAAAAGTCAACAAGCTGCCACTCATATTTCCCTCAAGTCCCGTCCACCATGTCCTCGTCTCCCTTCACTCCATCCCCCTTAAACTCCCCCTGTCAGAGCGCGGGGACGAGTATTAAAGAGGGTTTAATGTTTCAGAAAAGAAAACTGCAGAGATTTAAACTAAATCAAAGCAAAACTGAGGGAAGCTTCAACTTGCAAAAGAAATGTGATATTACGAGGTGCAGACTGTGAAGACAGCTATTCAAACTTCATAATAAATTCACAATATAACTATTTACGTAGCTCCAAAGATATTTGATTTATCATTTTCCTCTTATAGACACTCTTTGGATCAAGCAGAGTAGAAAACAGTGATCGTTTGCCAGCAGTTCCCGAATGACAGATAAGGTACGACTCGCCCACATGTGGATGTTGTTAAGTTTGACATATGTGCGCGGGTTCAAAAAGGTGAGACAAAATCTGTGAAGTTTCAGAAACTGCATTCACTTAATTCGATTAGTCACTGCATAGACCTGTGGAAGAAAAGAAGTGAGCCTCTGGAAAGACAGAGTGATGGATTTAAAGGTCACATACATTTACCTTTGGGGGTAAAGACTTCAGGGTTATAGCCACTGTTAGCCCCTCTACAGAATTTGGCTCGTACATTTATGGTTCCCAGAGGTTGAAGCTTTGCCGACGTTGGCAAATTTCTCTTGAATTTTCATGTAACATTTATCAACTTAGGTTAAAATATCTCGACATCAGAGAGTGATTGAAAAACATCACCACAGTGAAACCCTTTCATTTTGAGGCAATATTCAGTCTCTTGTTTATTTTCCCAACTGAACTTCAAAAAGATCCAGTTAAAGGATCATATTTATCAAACGTCTGAGGAAGAACCCTGTGCCTGTAACGTCTTTACAGCGAATAAAAGCTAGAGCTTTTCAGTGAGCAGAAATGACTTTCATACTTCTGTGATATTTGTTGAAGCATCCATCCATTTCCCTTCCTTCCTTCCTTCCTTTCCCATTTCTTGGAGGAAATTGTATTTGAAAGTCCTGTTATTTCTTGTTAGTTCTCTTTTATACATCATCACACATTGACTTTGACAGGCTGCAAATGCTCTAAGTGATAAAACAGTGACTGCGACTCCCATCACTGATTAACACGATCATACACTTCCATGTTTAAGCCTACTCCGAAGACAGAAGCTGTGAAACATGATGAGTCATCTCCACATAACGTGTCAGCAGTGTGGAGAGCCGGTGTCTTGGATCATGTGGACACGCGGCTCTTTTCTCTTTGAAGTCCCTGTACTGTAAAGTACCACCTATGACAAATTGCATGTTGTGGGTGTGTGGTGAGTGTTGCTATGTCTACAGTGGGTCTGGGCCCTGGGCTCTGCTGTGGACACACTGACTGACAATGATGAATTTCTCCCCTAAAGAGCAGACGTGGGAGATAACGGCTCCGTCCGTCTGCACAAAAGACGGAAACCTGACCTCTTGTATGAATAAGAGCCTCTCTCATGCCAAATGAGAACCATCCTGTATTTATGTGTGCGATGAAGAACATGCTGTCCAAAGTCCAAATTTAAGTCAATGCCATTTTTATTGAAAACAAGAGAAAAGAAAGTAGAAAGAGGAGGAAACCTCGATTTTTGGTTTATTCATAAGATTCTTATTTTTTTTTAAATGACAATTAAAATGTGTACTACTGAGATGTTTGATTGATAATAAATGATGCAACTGATAAACATTTTATGGAAAAAACATTGATTGAAGACAGATGCTGATGCAAAATGTGTGTAACCCGTACTTGATATTATGCTGCCCTCTAGCGGTTGAAATAAAAATATCACGGTTGAAATAAAAATATCTCATTTCTCTGACCAATTAGAGGGAAAAAGTTTCAGGAAATATTCTGTAACACCTATAACTTTGTTCGATAGATGTCTGAATCATTACTACAATTATCTGTGAAGTATATCAATAGAGTATATCATAAAATTAAATCAATGCACACAGGTTAAGCTACTGCTCAGGGATTGATGTGTGTATCTTGTGTCTCTCCGGCGTGTGTGTGTGTGTGTGCCCCTTTCATAAAATGTCCCTAAGTCAGAACTTTAGCAGTCAGCAAACAGACAAGCAGAGTCACCACGGAGGTCAGCTGTCCTGCAGCACTGCTCTGTCTCATTCTATCTGCAAGAGAAAAAAACAAATTCTAACTTCAGCTTTTAAATAAAGACAGATGGATGAACCCTGGCCTCTAACGTCATTAAACACTCACATGAACCTTTTAACCCCCTGATTTAATCTGCGCAGATACATCATCAACAAGAATACAGTTACCTTGTTTTTGGAAGAGTGGTCCTATTGAGATCGCTGCGCTGTCATGGTGAGAGACATCCCTCGCTACTCTATTGTGAAAGCCAGGGTAGCAATGCTGCAGGAAAAAGAATATGACATGTTTTCAACTGAACGTAGATCAATGTGGCTACAACAAATCAAAGAGGTTTTGTTTCCAGGGATGCTCTTTAAACTTGACACCGCAGGTCAGGTGGTACATACAGCTGTGCAGTTGCTGTGGCTCAGGAGACAGAGATGGACTTTGCAGTGCAGGTAGATGGATGTAAAGTTGGTGAAGGTGAACATCCTGAAGGAGAAACGGGCGACAGTGGAGATGCCGTTCTGAACCAGCTCCACTGTACCATCCTCTTCATTAGGACACCTGAAAGACAGGGAGGAATGAAGTAGGTTGTAATAGAGGGTACAGGTACCATGAATTAAAGAAGGGTTTACTGAAACAGCTTTACTCTTCACTAATGAGATTCCAGCGGACAGGGTAGCTGGCATCATTGAAAGGCGTCGCCCAGCACGAGTCCAGAATGGTGGAGATCTGCCGATCATCAACTCCCTTCGTCTGCACCTCGATGTACAACCTCTGATCGATTTCCATTTCTAGATTTCGGCTTCTCATCAGCGGGAAGCGGAAGCCAGCGTCCTCATAGGGGATCATCTTCAGGTGATAGAGACCTTGGCCAGATGGAAGCCTCTTGTTCAAAATGCTACACAAAAACATGACACAATGCAATTTACTCTTAGATTATGAGTAGTAGGATTAATGCCACAGTCGTTTTGTCAGGTATAAAAAAAAAAGTCTGGCAATAAGTACGCTGATATTTTCAAAACAACATGAGAGTGAGAGAGCTCCAAAGTCTATATCCTATTATAAAGTCAAACTCTTACAGAGCTCAAAATCAGCTAAATATGTGAGCAAGATGGTACAGTGGTTATCACCTCTCCATAGGGTTGATGCCAACATCCATCGACAGGGCCTGGGCCAGAGGATATTCACAGCAAAAGTGCAGCTGAATGCTCTTCTCACGGCTAATGAGGCCCTCATGAGGGTCGACGTCGCCTTCAACAGTGTTCTCATAGATGAAATGTGTCCCATTGCTCTATGAGAACAACATGACAAAGAAGTCCAACCATGTATTTTTAATGGAATATCACTTTTAATCATTCATATAATACGAAGCTGTTGGTTGGGAGAGTTTGCTTGTAGACAGTGTTAATGAGATGTATGGTCTGTACCCTGAGAAGTGTCCCACACAGCTGGTTGTCATTATTGAAGTGGAACAGCAGTCGTCCGTCCTGGAGAGAACCATTGCAGGAGTCGTCCCGCAGGTGCAGGGAACTAGGATGGAAGCCAGCCTCAAACAGCTGGCAGCGGGACAGCGACATGTTGGCTGAACTACTGACGCAAGTGATGGACGAGTCTGTGAAATAGAAAGGAACTAGAACTGAGGTGCAAGTGACAACATGATGCGTTTTGGAGCGGGTACAAGGATTTGAAGTTAAAGTCAGTGATATGTACATAACTGTGAATATCATTGACTTTTAAAGATCACTGAAAACCCTACAAATTGAAGAATAAATCAAATATGAGTTGAACAGACAACGATTACTTGTGAAAGAGACGTGTTACCCTCACCATAGCTCTCGTTGTTGGGGCGATGGTGGTGTTCGTCACACAAGCATCCGTAAACTCCGTCCTTCTCACCGCACCACTCGTGCTCGGAGCAGTCCTGCTGCTCACAGGGGTCCGACTCAGCTGCAGAAACCGTAGAGAAAGAACAGAGGAGACTCAACAGGTAATAGAGAGAAGACGTTTCGTTCATTTATCTCTGTGATCAAACCACGACATACCGCATTGCAAAGCCGGGCGCCACTCTGGGATGTTCAACCCCAGCACTGAGCAAGTACTCTCATAGGCTGAGACGGCAGAGCACAGCATGCCATTGGCTGGAGTATAGAGGCAGAGATCATAGACACAGGAAGTGAAGAACGGTTGGGGGTCGGTGTGATGGTGACAGGCTCTGAACGGGCCGCTGGTGTTGGTGATGATGCCGCACAGCTCCGTGTATTCTTCCATGAAAGCACAGTCATTCAATCCATCATCGTTTTCATCATCTGTTGATCCACATCTAGAAAAATGACAGATCATGTGCTGCCATTATTGTCTTCTGCAGTTTTCAACAACTTATCCTACTTCATAGCAGCTCACCCTGATTGGCTTGTAGGTGCCTTCCAGCTGTGTCCAAACTCATTGTCATTTTGTGCCAGTGTGCCATTGGGCAGGACTTTATCATCTGCAGGATCACTGTTGAAATTTCCACACATCCCAGTGACTCTGCTTTGATGATTTTGGCCGATTCTGACCAGTAAGGTACTGGTGCCGTCAAACTGGACCACCAGGTCATTGGCATTGACCACTATGTAGCTTCCCTGCCTCTCAATGTGAGCTAAAGCTCCTCCAGTGGTTGGAAGAGAAACCTCACTTCCATTTACCTGGAGGGAGGTGAGATTAGTAAATGACAAGAGTGATGCTGACACCAGACAAACGTAGAAAGTTATACAATAACACAATAATAAGTCTGTATACCTTTACTCTTTTGTTGGGTCCAATCCTGATATACACTCTCTCTGGTTGATTCGAGAGGAATATATCCACTGTTGATACAAATGACACACGGTTGTTGCCACGGTGTTTATTGGTGGCTACTACCTGGAACTGGGTTTCATTGGTGCCGTGGCCAACACTCTCAGTGATGGTGTAAGAGCAAGTGCCCTGGAAATGAGCCAGTGCCCCATCAAAGGTGATGTAATGTGGATCCCCCCACACGGTGCACGTGGACAGTGCATCGAAACAGCCCAGCTGGCCATTTCTGATGGTGCACTCTTGTTCAGACGTGCAAGATGCAGCAGAGCAGCGCAGGTCGTTTGGAGCATGACATTCACATCGCTCGGAGCAGCCGTCGGTCCAGAAGGACTCACCCGCCTGCAGCATGGGAGGAAAGGAGACACACATTACATAATAGGCCAAATGGGAAATGCACAGTTGGACGTAACAGTGAAGGCTGGGTCTTTCAATGGAACAGAGCCATTAATAATATCGTTCTGACACCACCAAGTGACAGAGAAACCAGACATAATTGTTTATTCTGGCCACAGAGGTTGATTGTCAAGTAAGCCTAACCCTGGAATGCTACCTGGGAGGTTCTTCCAGCTGCTGCATTCCTGGTTGAGCAGAGGTTATGATTCATAGTTTATACTTTTGTATCTAATTTAAAATATCAGATTCAATCTAAATGAAATTTATGGGATCTTATGTTTCACAGGAGGATACAGGTAATTTGATTCTGATATGATGTCGCTAGCTCATAAAGAGCATCACAGTGCAGAAACTATAGGTCTTCTCAAGCATTCGTCAGCATTTTAAGTACCATAGTAGCTCTGTGGATAATTTTTTATATTTATTGAGATGTGACTTACATCATAGTAGAAGCCGTCATATTGGCAGCCACAGTTTTCCACAGGGACACACCTCGTCCCACTCCTGACGAACCCCTCATCACAGAAACATCCCTCTGAGCAAAAATGCTCACAGGTGGCATCAACGCTGCTGGCACAGGTGTGGCCACAGTCGGTACCACACAGCTCATAATGGCTGTTGGCTGGACAGTTCAGTCCTTTTTAAGTGAGGAGAGAATGGTAAGTGTCAGAAGCTTATGAACTAATTATTTTAACTATTTGTCCAGAGTGGATGACTAAGTCTGAACAAATGCTTGACTCACTGCAGGTGGTGTTCTCTCTCCAAGGGTAGATTTGAACATTAGCAGACTGACAGGCAGTGACATAAGCTTGAATGGCCCTGCACAGAAGATCTTCTCCCGCATTACCCGACACACAAACGTCAAACACACAGTCGTTGAAATATGGCGCCGGGTCCACTTCCTCGTGGCAGAAGCTGAAGGGGCCGTCGGCTGCTTGAATCACTTCACACTGAGCTCGAGCAGGGCGCTCATCGGCACACTGAGGGCAGGAGGAACCACAGCCATCGCTGCAGGTGTAGTTTCCTGCCACCTTCCAAGATGTTCCAAACTGACCTGGAGTGGGGACTATTGCTCCAGATGGGGTGCGGAAGTCATCACTTTGATTTCCATTGAAGTTTCCACAAATTCCACATGTCTTTCCTCTGTGTGGGTGACAATTAATTAAGTAGATGCAGTGTCATAAATCAGAAGATACGTGATAATGAACATGACACATGAGTCATATTTAAGCTTAGGTGAATGAGAGATACCTGTAACTGGCAGGTACAGAGATGAACACTGTACTAATTCCATCGTAAGTGACACTCAGGCCAAAATCAGCACTGACAAATACACGAGATCCACTTGCATAGATAGACACCTGACTTCCATTTAAGAGAATAGGTAAATTTCTGTTTATTCCATTGACCTAAAAGGGAAATTGGGCAAAAGATCAGTTGTGCTTTTTGCAACATTCACATATTATTCTTCCCTCACCTAATTTTCTATTCTAATCATGTCCTTGATTAGTAAGTTTTAATGCATGGCAGTTATCTGATAAAACAATATCAGTCAGGATTTTAATGACTTACTTGAACCACATCCCTTCTCTCCCTTACAATATGCAGTCGGTAGCCCCACACATTCACAAAAACCTCAGCTGTGATTGAGACTGGCAACCCATTCCACGGCTCATTCTTAGCCTCCACTGAAAAATGGTGAAGTCCATCAGTGTCATTACAGAGGGTTGCTAGAACATATCGGCAGGTTCCCTGGAAGTCAAAGGCCTTGTGATCAAATGTGAGGTAATGGGGGTCTCCAGAGGCAGAGCAGGTGCCATGAGGGTTGGGATGGCAGCCAAAGTCGCCCCCCACCACACGACAGGACTCCTGGGGACCACAGGAGCTGGGACGACAGTGCACTAACCCAGTTGTGCCATTACAGGAACAGAGGCTCTGACATTCTTCACTGTCCCAGAACTGTTCTCCACCTTGCCGATAGCGTCCATTGTGATGGCATCCGCAGGATGTTGGTGGCACACACTGGTTGCCATTTAGGACAAAACCATCATCACACTGGCAACCCTCCTGGCACACAGTGTTACAGGTGAATGGAAAAGAGAGGCTGGGGCAAGTGGAAGGACAAGTGGTTCCACAAGGTTTATAATGACTGTTAAAAGGACAGGTTTGTCCTAGAGGAAAAGAAACCGGTTGAAAAGGTCATTATATTGTTTTATACCTTAATTAAAGTTAACACAACAGGAGGACAAGTGCTTACCACAGCTAGTTGCATTCCTCCAGTGTGGCAAGGCGATGCCATTCTGCTGACAAATCAGTGCATAATCCCGTAGGACCTCACAAAGAGTGGATTCTGGGTCACTAGAGCCGCCCAGGATCTCCATGCACACTTCCACATGTGGTCTTGGGTCTACCATGGCCCAACACTGGGTAAATGGTCCCTCTCTTGAGCCAATGATTCCACAGTACTCACTGGAGTTGTAGTTTGGTGTAGAATTATTAGTTACACTTTCTACACAGTGTGCAGCGAGGGAACCGTCTCGCCAGCTGTCTCCAAAGACCTGAGAGCTGTTGACCAGAATGCCATTGGGTGTGCGGAAGTCATCATGTGAGTGACCATTGTAGTTACCACAGAGTCCACCCAGGGAACCATTGTAAACACCAGGTGCAGTGACGCGCACAAAGTGAGGCCAGACTGTTTGCAAGGTCACACCAAAGGACGTGCGAATGATGATACTGTGAATGCTGCTGTGGTAAATTTGGATTCGGTTGGATGCTGAGCTGAAAGGAAGTCTGATCCGCTGACCATCCACCTAGAGAGCCATTTAAACAGCCAGAGTCAGACATGCTTGGAAATGAGATGTCTGTTTAAATAATCCAAAATGTATGTATTTGTTTGGACTTTCTTTCTTGTTTCTCTTCTCATCAAGTTTTGTAATATACTTAATTATCTTACCTGAACCGTGCTGCTGTTTGCCATCTCAATTGAGACTTGTGTTCCCTCTGCCTCAAACTTGAGCAACCTTGCAAAACCGTGTTGGCCTCTGGGTACTTTTTCTGCTGTCACCACAAAGTGAGTGTGAGCAGACGATCCCATCACTTTGGCCAGTGTCAGTCGACACGCCCCAGGATACTGGTACATCAGTCCATCAAATGTTTGATATGACCCTGGTCCCCTTGTCAGGCATGTTGCATAGCTGTTAGGTCTACACCCTCTTTCTCCCTCCTCCACCCTGCAGGACTCAAGGGGACTACAACTATGTGAACGACATGTCATGCGGCCAAAACTGCAGCTGCAACGTCTTCCACAGTTATTGTCAAGTATCACAGTTTGTCCAGAGCTGTAGTAACGACCCTCAAAGCTGCAGCCACACTGAGCATTAGGGACACAGACCCCAGAGCTGAGGATGTAGCCTGAATTGCAGATGCAGCTCTCCTGGGCAGGGAGAGGGCAGTTATGGGTGGAATTGGGATTGACACAGGTAGCTGGACACCCTGTGCCCTGGGACTCAAAGTGGCTGTTGGATGGGCAGGGGATTTCTAGATAAAAACATAAAAAAGACATTGACCTCATGAAAATGTTGAAATGAGGTTTTAACATAATGTTAAATTAGTGACAGACATACCACAGAATCCTTCTCTCCTCCAGCTTGGCAGCTGGATACCACTCTGCTGACACTGACTTGCGTAAACATTTAGGGCTTGACACAGAATGGGCTGGTACCCTTCTCCTACACAGAGATCAAACACACAACTCTCCACATAGGTCTGTGGGGGAAATTGTTGATGGCAGGCGGCAAAAGGTCCAGAACTGCTCTGGAGGATACCACAATGGTCTGCATTGCTGTATAAAGCTGTCTGCTGTTCAGTGCATCCAGCACAGTCCAGGCCTTCACATTGTGCCTCGCATCCAGGCTCATCGTCGTCTAATGCCTGCCAACTGTTGGCAAATACCACATCAGAGCTCACGATTTCACCTTGGCGAGTTTTAAAGTCATCCCTAGTGTCATTGTTGAAGTTTCCACATAGGCCACAAGTTGCATTCTGGTAAGTGTAGGGCAACCGGATTCTGACATACAAACTTTTGTCATAAGAAACCTCCAAGCCAAAGTCTGTACTGATGATCGCAGAAAAGCCTGATGTGTAAACCTGGACAGTTCCGTTATTGAGGTAAAGCGGAGTGGCCACAAAATTTCCATTTATCTGTAAACACACAAGCATTTTAAATTAAAAAAAAATTAATTAGGTTTTGTATAAACATACGTACTGAGATTAACTGTGGTAAAAATCATCAACCTTGGCTTTACCAGGATGTCCCTTGAGAAGTTCAATAGTGTCATTGTACACAAACACTTTAACCAGTCCAGTCCAAGAGACTCGTGTACTGTCCCGATGCTCGTTCTTGGCCTCTACTCGATAGTACGGCAGCTCATGACCACATTGTTCCGACAGAACATAAGTGCAGGCACCTTGAAAGTGAAACACTTTGCCATCGAAGGTATAATAATGTGGATCACCGCTCACGGTGCAGGTGCCTTTCTGCACCGTCTGGCAGGAGAACTGAAAGGCACTTGGGCGGCAGATTTGGGAAAAGGAGCAGGGTTGACTGACACACTGCATCCCTGCTGAGGTGCAGGTGCACTTCTGTGTACAGGTTCTGTCACTCCAGAATGAATCTCCAAGCTGCACAGGTTCACCTTGACAGAAATCAAAATAAATGTCTTTACGGCATCAACTTATTTGCGCGGTCACTACTGCATTTAAACCATTTCATTTGGGAGAGAAAAGTTTGCGAATGACACACACAAGTTTTAGTGCTCTATATATCGACTGTGCACGTAATTTATTGGTTCTAAAACAAGCCAGGGTGTATTGTGTTGCAAGTATATAGCGAAGGAGTGGCCACCACTGTTTCACTGATCTGAGTTTCACAATCTGACCGGGAATCAATTATTTCCAACTTTGGGTCATATTGGTTCAGTGTTGGGCAGTTTTGTTGCACGGGACTTCAGATTTGGCCTAGTTTAGTTCAGTAATCCTCCTCTGTGTCTGATTTACCGTTAAAAGTGCAGCCTCTGGAGCCATGGTCCGTCCGGAAGAGCCAGCGACCGGGTTCATTCACATTGCTTCTCAGGCGGAAAGATGAGCTACTGCCTGTTGCGGCGCCAGTGAATGACCCGGGAATGGTGGAATGGTGAGCAGAGCTAATTGTATCATAGCCAGCCTGCAAAAACAAAAACATAAAATCATATAACTTCATCAAGTTAATCTAGTAGTTAGTCCTGGAAACTATTCATATAATAACTTAAATGAGTTAGACCTGCACAGATTTCGAGGTTGAGGCTATTATCCCATAGTTCATCATGACAAACGAGTACTGGCCTCCAGAGATCAACACGGCTTGGACAGTGGTGCTCTAGAAAATATGAATGGATCATCATATGTACAGCTTTCGTTATGCTCTTCTGTATATCCTATATATAGATATCTATATAGATATTTTCCAATTTATTCATATTTCAATATCATCAAAACAATAAGGAAAATTTGATTTGACTTAAGTCTGTCACAGAATCTATGTTTGATGATTTGTCATTGTCCTATCACCATTTAAGAGGTAATTCATTGGGTAATGCAGAATTAGATTTAAGAAGTAAACTACAACTTACTGTTCCAGATTTTGGAAAGTAGGCCACCCCATACCATGTTGCAACAAAGACCCAGTTGGCATTGAAGTTAATGCTTGGGAAGTAGGTATTAATGTCCTGTGTAGCTTGTTGGAGGACACTGCCACTGGTGTACTGGTTGTAGTAGATCTGACCATTTTCCCTGTTGTCCAAATCGGTCCAGAATGGAGCGATGATGTCCTTGGAACCATGCATTGGAAACCTCTGAGGCGTGTAAGCTCCCCATTGAGCAGTAAAAGTCAGATGTCCATTCTGGTTGACCTGCAAATATGAGTCAACAATCATCAGCTGCAATTTAGTAATACAATATTTTATAATTCAATGTGACAAATTTTATCTCACAGTTTGTAATCTGTGGTGTAGGAATTTAATAGGAAAATATAATTCTACATACATAAATGTAATTATATGTCTGTCCAAAATAGACAAAAGGTCTCTGCAGAGTAATCCGTGGAGAACTTCCATCATCTGATGCAGGACTTGTTGTTCCAGATATTGGGTAAAGGGGTCCTAGGAAAAAACAGAGGGTCACACACAATTCTGTATAGTATTAAGTATATCGGTCTGGAACAGCGCAAGGATATAGTTGGTATTGCTATTCTGATATGGGGCAAAGTATTTGAAACGCCTAAGATTTAATCTTTACCGGAGATGTATGAATGACTGTAATACTGTCATAGACTGAAGTGATGAAAACCACATTTTAAAAAGGCGTCAAGATACGTGAACTTACTCACAAACTGAGGAGTCCCAAAACCTGTTAGGGAGACAAAAGAGGCAGATGAGGAAAGATATTTATTTCTCTATCAATGCAACAACCAATGATGATTAGATATAATGATAATTATAATGATAATAATAATAAGAAGGATTTGCATTTACATAGAGCCTTCAACAAAGTCTCAAGATTCTGGTAAAATGTGAAAGAGCGAATAAAAGCGAATAACTAAAAATATAAAATTTACATCGTAATCACACAATAAAAAGCAAATTATTAAATAAATTGATTTACTTACTTATCATCCCCAAAATTAGAAGTGCCAAAAAGATGTGATTTGCCATTCTGGTTGGCTCCGGAATCAAATCTGTTCAATCATTAAGAAATGTATAAGCTTAATACTGCAAGTACAACATTTATATAATTGAAATGTTATTGAATGAAAAAACATTCAAATTTGACTTCTTTAAAATAATCACCTGCTACCACTTATGCTGTTGCTCTCATCCGTGTGAGACGACAGAGCTGGAACGAGGCTTTAAACAGTAAAAGCTGGCATGGTTCCAAAAACCTTATTCACTAGTTGCAGATTTGTTAAACATTGGTTTTCTCGTCTCTTTTTGGCTCATTTCAGTGGATTAAAGTGGCAGAATCAACTTCCCCCCAGATAACCACTAAACCCAACATTTCTTTAAGCACAAATAATGATAAAATGTTTATTGCTATGTGCAGCATATGCATGAGAAAATGAAATTGAATACTGAGCCTTTAACTAGTTGTCGAAAGGGTATTTCTCAATGCCAGTTTGTAAGATAGAAGAACTGTGATGGTGAAAAGCTCTGCAGTAACTTTTATTGCCTTAGATACTGACTATATTGCCTCATATCCAATGACTCACTCAGTAAATAATTCTCACAATATTAGGGATGGGTAACCTCCTCTCAGGAGAAAGACACAAGGATGTATTGTTCTTTATTGTGTGTGGACACAGTTGAACTCTCTTTGCATGTTGATGATGTAGTTGAAAGTTCAGCCCGAATCAAAGGCCGTGCACTGGTCCACCATACCACAATAAAATATTTCATAAGCAGCCATGTTTATTCCGTCTTTATTCTTTGGTTTGAAGATTCTCCTTCGAGTTCCTGGGCCCTGCAAGTTGTGTTAAATATTACAGAAGAACAACAGGGAGGATGTGTTTGTCTGAAAGGGAGAAATGTTCAATAGGAAGTTCTGAATGCATCTGTGCTTGCCCCAGATGAGGGGTCGCAGCTTTGTTAAGACGTGAATTAGCTACAACATAAAAAACTATTAACCTTATATCCCCATGACTCGTTATTGACAGTCATGTATATATCAGTTAACTGATAGTATAAAAGTTTGATTGAAACAATTCTAGATGCGCCTCTTATGCATTTGAGTAATAATCTCAAAAAGACCAAAGGCTGGACTCAAGACTACAGGATATTCAACCCTCCCGAGAATCGGAGGAGCAATCTGGTATTGAACCTAGGTAAATAACGTGGGTACCAATGGTTGGTCCAGATCCTCAGGATCTGGAAGGGTTTACACACCACATGTTCTTTCACCAGGGAAAACTCCCGACAGGTATGTCTGGACTCATGAAAACCAATGAGAAGGGACACAGTGAGTCTGAATGATCCTTTATGGCTCTTCCCACATTACAGCCATGTGCAGTCGCCCCATCCTGCACTCTGATCGCCTGGTTTTGTCACTGACACATCCAGATAATTAATGAGAGTCTGCATCATGTCATTATCCCCCCTTGAGTTGCATCTCTGACGAGTTCACACTTTGTGATTGGCATCCAGTGATCGAACGCAGATTTAGCTCTGATCTGGAGCGTTTGTCAGCGACTTCCAAAACTTGCAGTGATTGGAAAGTCGGGCTAAAAACTTTGTGGCGCGAACTGGGCTTTACTTGGATTAAATTATACACAGTGATAAATGGTCGTTGATAAACTCTGCATCTCGTGTAAAAATCGTTTATTATAGTTATGCAACTCTGTTTCAGACAGATGTTTTATTGACTTCAATGATTTATAGCTTTTTATTGTAGTCTTTGTAATAGTCGTTTCGTTTTCACTATAAACTGTCAAAGTAGTCTTTTGTTTTTTGTGTTTTATGTGAGTAGTAAAGTCTGGCAGACAACCAACTTCCTCCTCTGGGCCAATTGAGACTGGTTTGATTGAACCTGTATTCCCAGTAACAAATAATAATTGTATCATGCAGGAGGAGCAGTATCAGATAAAAAATATAATAGCTTTTATAACAGGTTATCATCCAAAGCCTTTCCTGGAGGACACCGTGCATTTCCTGACAGCCTCAAAGAAAGAAGAGATTGCTCTGTGAGAACCAATCCTCTGTTACTCACAAAAATGAAATGAGGTAAATTGAGAAAGAGATGGTTCACGGTCAGAAAACACAAATGTTGCTAAACTCAGTGTTGGGATCAGCCTTTTTGACAAATTAATGAGTTACTCCACCAAGAAGGTCACAGTATGTCTGCATTTCTGTTTGTCTGTCTGTGAGCAGGATTATGCAAAAACTACTGAACGGATTTTATTGAAACCAACAAAGATCCACCCGAACTAAAGGGTGGATCAAATCATTTTAATCAACATCTTTAACATTGCATCTCTTTTCTTTTATTTGACATTTTATTGATTTCCCGTATTGAAATCCTCATATTGTAATGTAAAGCACTTCTTTGAGAACCCTCCACTATGAACAATCACGTACTTCAGTGTTCCTGCTGGACTGGGATTGTGTTCACAGTCAAGAAAAAAATCCTAGTCAAAAAATTAGATCTGTTCTCCAAACATGAAAATTCTTTAATTACTCTTGGACCTTTTACGATACATGATCATTTGATTAGACACCATCATTTTATTACATTACATTTCATTTAGCTGATGCTTTTATCCAAAGTGACTTAGAATAAATGCATTCAAATATGAGGCTACAAACCCAGAACAACAAGAATCAAGAAAGTGCAATTTTTCAAAAGAGCATGGGATTCAATCAACGAATATAATCTGTCAACAAAAAAGTGGTTTCAGAATCATCATGCTGTATGTAAGTGCCCCCTACTGATGTAAATCAAAATACTGATCATCAGTGATCTCCCTAGACCAGAATTTTGGCGGTTATCAAAGTGAGCAGCAGGGTCACCAGCGGAGTCAACAGGCCTGGAGCAGAGCTTGTTTCCCTTATTATGCCTGCAAGAGAAGAATCAAATTTCAAAACATGAATGACATCAAACTCAAGCTCTGTGTCATCTACAATAATGCAAAAGTTGTGAAAAGACAAGAGAGCTTTACCATGTGATTCTCCATTCAGGCTTAGGGGTCCAACTGACATGAAAGAAGTGTCATGGAAGGTTACGTCCCTCTCAACTCGCCTGTGGTGGCCCGGGTAGCAGTGCTGCAAGAAAGAACATGAGAGGATTATGCTAATTCACATGTTGACAATTAATATATTCCATAAACTGCATGTTAAGATGTGTCTGCATTTTTTCCACTGTATGGAAATGGATCTAAAACCTTCTGGATACAAGATGCTGCCATCTTGCACAACATCAGATAGCATCAATAAGCTAATCAAAACTAAACTTGACAGGAAAAGGTGACCCCTAACATTGCTGAGTTTGGGGTTATGACCTATCCTTTAGCCAGCCACCATATATTTTAATACAACTCACAGCTGTGCAGTTGTTGTTTCTCAGCAGACACAGGTGAACTCGGCAGTGCAGGTAAATGGAAGAAAAGTTGGAAAATGTGAACATCCTGAAGGAGAAACGAGCCGCGGTGGATCTGCCATTCTCAATCAGTTCTACTGTCCCATCCTTTTCATTAGGGCACCTGAAAGACAGGGAAGATGACATTGTGAAAGAAAGAAATGGTAGACCAAGTGAAGAGTAACACTGGCAATCAAGAGTGATACATCACTCTGTTAGGATGAAAGAGTTGCAATAGTTCCTTTACTCTGACTTGATGAGATCCCAGCGAACAGGGTAGGTCTCCAGGTTGACTGGCGTGGCCCAACAAGAGTCCAAAACAGTGGAGATCTGCTGCTGATCGACTCCGTCCGTGCGCACCTCCACATACAATCTCTGGTCTACTTCCATTTCAACATTCCTGTTGCTGGTGAAGGGGTGGCGGAAGCCAGAGTCCTGGTAGGGGATCATCCTCATGTGATACTCCCCTTGGCCAGCTGGAAGCTTCTTCCTCACAATGCTATAAATAAAACACACATAATGACTTTAGAAGGAATCCATTGACAGGTATTTGTTGACCTCTAAGCTCAAGAGTCTAAATTGGAAATTCGTACAAAATTGACCTATTCAAAAAGGTAAATGCCTGGTGATGAGTGGTATTTTGAGTAATTACACAAGGCTCTGTTAACTCTTTAATATAATTATTCTTTAAAAAGGGTTCAATTGACACTCTAGTAGCATCTTATACACCATGACAGAACTTGATGGACCGAAGTGATGAAATCAATCAAATACAACATATAGAGGAAATGGGATGGCTACCTCTCTACAGGATTAATCCCCACATCCATAGACACGGCCTGAGTCAGAGGGTAGACACAGCAGAAGAGCAGATGGATGTTCCTCTGGCGGCTGATTAGTCCATCATGAGGGTCCACATTGCCCTGGATGGTGTTCTCATAGATGAAATGGGTTCCATTGCTCTTCAAATTGAAATGACAAAAGAGTATTAGATGGTTTGGAAATAAATGGTCAGAAATGATATTATGTACGAACTGATCACGAGTGACTGCACCTTGAGGACCGTGCCGCAGTGACGCTCGTTGTTGTCGAAGTCGAACACCAGTCGTCCATTCTGAAGAGCACCTTTACAGGAGTCCTCTTTGAGATGGAGGGCGTCGGAGTGGAAGCCAGCTTCAAAGAGCTGACAACGGGACACGGACATGGTGCCCGAACTACTGACGCAAGAGATGGACGAGTCTATTAGAGAGAGAGTTAGAAATAAAAATTATCTTTAGTTTTTTAGAATTTAGTCTTGTTTTAGGCCACCTGAGCTTCTATGAAATTTGTATCTGCCTTTGTCGACAGTGTTTTAAGAGGCCTCACCGTAGCTCTCATTATTTGGCCGATGGTGGTGTTCATCACAGAAGCAGCCGTGAACCCCGTCCTTCTGACCACACCACTCATTCTCTGTGCAGTTCAGCTCTTCACACGGGTCGGAGTTGGCTGTGGAAGTAGTGAGGAAAGGACGAGAGGAAAATTAACGAAACGGAATAAGTCAAATTGGTGCAAACGGCTCGCTCTATTAACCTATTGAGTTATTGTCTCATTTTATAATCATGGCTATCAATTAGTTAAGTTCCAACTTTACCACAATGCAAAGCCGGGCGCCACTCAGAGATGTTCAACCCCAAAACGGTGCAGGTTCTCTCATAGGCTGAGATGGCAGAGCACAGCATGCCATTGGCTGGAGTGTAGTGGCAGAGATCATAGACACAGGAAGTGAAGAATGGCCGAGGGTCAGAGTGTAAGTGGCAGTTGCTGAATGGGCCGCTGGTGTTGGTGATGATGCTGCACAGCTCAGTGTATTCTTCCCTATACATGCAGTTGTTCAATCCATCATCGTTCCTTTCATCAGTTGATCCACATCTAGAAAAGGCATCATACGTATTTACTCTGCAAGAAACTGATTTTGTTTACTTTGCTACTTATGTCCACTTAACTGAGACTTGGAAACAATGTTTTAAATGTGTAGTGTTAAAGCTGGGGAAGATACTACCTACTCTATGTATAGGAAGTGTTTTAACTGACAACGATATTATGGTGGTGGAATATCCTACATAAGTTTATTCCATAGCAGCTCACCCTGATTGGCTTGTAGGTGCCTTCCAGCTATGTCCAAACTCATTGTCATTTTGTGCCAGTGTGCCATTGGGCAAGAATTTGTCATCTGCAGGATCATTGTTGAAATTTCCACACATCCCAGTGACTTTGTTTTGATGATTTTGGCCGATTCTGACCAGTAAGGTACTTGTGCCGTCAAACTGGACCGTCAGGTCATTAGCAACGACCACTATGTAGCTTCCCTGCCTCTCAATGTGAGCTAAAGCTCCTCCGGTGGTTGGAAGAGAAACCACACTTCCATTCACCTGGAGGGATGAGAGAGAGACAAAGAGTGAAGAGGAACTTGTTCACAGCAGACAGATACACAGACATGTTCTTTCTTAGAGTAATCACAGGCTTACCGTTACTCTCTTATTTGGTCCGATCCTAAGATTCACTCTCTCTGTTTGGTTTGAGAGGAATATATCCACTGCTGACACATATGACACGCGGTTGTTGCCTCTGTGATCATTGGTGGCAGCTACTAGAAATTGGGTTCCCCTGGTACTGTTGCCAACACTCTCAGTGATGGTGTAAGAGCAAGTGCCCTGGAAATGAGCCAGTGCCCCATCAAAGGTGTTGTAATGTGGATCCCCCCACACAGTGCAAGTGGCCATTGCACTGTAACAGCCCAGCTTTCCATTTCTGATGGTGCACTGTTGTTCAGGCGTGCAAGATGCAGCAGAGCAGCGCAGGTCGTTTGGAGCATGACATTTACACTGCCGGGAGCAGCCGTCTGTCCAGAAGGACTCACCCGCCTGTAACATGGGAGGAAAGGATACACATGAAATCTTCCAAAATTTAGCATTTTCTACAATATAACACAAAAAACGGAATGGAAAAATGTTATATAGCTCACATTTGTTACTTATCATGATTCGTAGCATGAAGACTTTATGTTCATTATGTATGTATATAGCAAATATATGTATTTGTGTCTTAAATCATTTAATGACAGACCAAGCAACTTCACTTTTATTTAATAAGGATACAGTTTTTTGATAAGTCAGTGATGGGTGACAGACGCAGGAAGTGGACATTAGGATTCTTACATTACATTTCATTACATGTCATTTCGTGACGCTTTTGTCCAGAGTGACTTACAATTAGTACACTCAACATTTGTGAGAGGCCATTTAGGGGTTCAGTATCTTGACAATGACACTTCGGCATGCAGATGGGGAAGAGTGGGGATTGAACCGGGACTAAGAGAGCTACTTAATAGCTCTTTACCCAATGGTCAATGGCCATATGTACAAAGACTGACATATTTGACAATATTCTACAGTTCAATTTTTCGAGCATATTGATGGAAATCTTGTTTTATTGTTCATTTGTGTGACTTACATTATAGTAGAAGCCGTCATATTGGCAGCCACAGTTTTCCACAGGGACACACCTCGTCCCACTCCTGACGAACCCCTCATCACAGAAACATCCCTCAGAGCAAACCTGCTCACAGGTGGCATCAACGCTGCTGGCACAGGTGTGGCCACAGTCGGTACCACACAGCTCATAATGGCTGTTAACTGGACAGCTCAGTCCTTAATAATTCAGGAAAGAAAAGGTGGCTATTAGATGTTTATGATAGATTAAAAAAATATAAATACAGTTGTTCAGTCAGTTTGCTAGTAATGCATTAACGGTTTGACTCACTGCAGGTGGTGTTCTGTCTCCAAGGGTAGATTCGAACATTAGCAGACTGACAGGCACTGACATAGGCTTGAATGGCCCTGCACACAAGATCTTGACCCGTATTTCCCGACACACAAACGTCAAACACACAGTCGTTGAAATATGGCGCCGGGTCCACTTCCTCGTGGCAGAAGCTGAAGGGGCCGTCGGCTGCTTGAATCACTTCACACTGAGCTCGAGCAGGGCGCTCATCGAGACACCGAGGGCAGGAGGAACCACAGCCATCGCTGCAGGTGTAGTTTCCTGCCACCTTCCAAGATGTTCCAAACTGATCTGGAGTATGGACTATTGCTCCAGATGGGGTTTGGAAGTCATCACTTTGATTTCCATTGAAGTTTCCACAAAGTCCACATGTTTTTCCTCTATAAAGATGATAAGTAAATGGGAAAATTCAGTGCCATTAATCCATCAATCAAACAGTACTTGTGTTACCCCTTTAATGTACAGTAGGTTAGTGCCATACAAAGACAAATACTTTAACTATTTACAGCTAAAACTATACTGTGAAGGTTGTTAGTGATTTAAACTTTGAATGGCAAATACCTGTAATGTGATGGCACCGAGATGTACACTGTGCTCCACCCATCGTATGAGACGCTGAGGCCGAAATCAGCATTGATAAATGTGAGGGAGCCACTTGCAAAGACCGACACATTTCCACTCAACAGAATTGGCAGATTGCTAATTATTCCGTTAACCTAAAACATTGGAGGAGAATATTGCAACATTAAGTTATAAATATAAAATGTAAAATTTGTTGGATATTTGTGACCTAGATTCAGTTGCCAGTATTCTATGGAGATCAAACTACTGTATGTGAAGGGAACATTTGTGAAGTACCTCAAAATTATCTTACAATTCTCTTCTGCAATTATCTTTTACCAGTTACAAAACTGTGTTTGCATTAAGACAGAGCCCAAACTCTTGGGCCTCAAAAACTGATAGTGATCTTTCAAACATTGTTCAACTCACCTCTACCACACCTCTGTTGTGCTGGGACACACGCAGTCGGTAACCCAATACATTCACAAAAACCTCAGCTGTGATTGAAACTGGCCACCCATTCCACGGCTCATTCTTAGCCTCCACCGAAAATTGAACTCCATCAGTGTCATTACAGAGGGTTGCTAGAACATATCGGCAGGTTCCCTGGAAGTCAAAGGCCTTGTGATCAAATGTGAGGTAATGGGGGTCTCCAGAGGCAGAGCAGGTGCCATGAGGGCTGGGATGGCAGCCGAAGTTGCCTCCCACCACACGGCAGGACTCCTGGGGACCACAGGAGCTGGGACGACAGTGCACTAACCCAGTTGTGCCATTACAGGAACACAAGCTCTGACATTCTTCACTGTCCCAGAACTGTTCTCCACCTTGCCGATAGCGTCCATTGTGATGGCATCCACAGGATGTTGGTGGCACACACTGGTTGCCATTGAGGACAAAACCATTATCACACTGGCAACCCTCCTGGCAAACAGTGTCACAGGTGAATGGGAAAGAGAGGCTGGGGCAAGTGGAAGGACAAGCGGTTTCACATAGTTCATAGCGGCTGTTTCGAGGGCAGGTTTGATCTAGAGGATAACATACAGGTTGAAAGGGTCATTACATTGTTTTATACCATATTTAAAGTTAACACAACAGGAGGACAAGTGCTTACCGCAGCTAGTTGCATTCCTCCAGTGTGGCAAGGTGACGCCATTCTGCTGACAAATCAGTGCATAATCCCGTAGGACCTCACAAAGTGTGGATGCTGGATCACTAGAGCCGCCCAGGATCTCCTTGCACACTTCTACATGTGGTCTTGGATCTACCATGGCCCAACACTGGGTAAATGGTCCCTCTCTTGAGCCAATGATTCCACAGTACTCACTGGAGTTGTAGTTTGGTGTAGAATTATTAGTTACACTTTCTACACAGTGTGCAGCGAGGGAACCGTCTCGCCAGCTGTCTCCAAAGACCTGAGAGCTGTTGACCAGAATGCCATTGGGTGTGCGGAAGTCATCATGTGAGTGACCATTGTAGTTACCACAGAGTCCACCCAGGGAACCATTGTAGACACCAGGTGCAGTGATGCGAACAAAGTGAGGCCAGACTGTTTGCACGGTCACACCAAAGGACGTGCGAATGATGATACTGTGAATGCTGCTGTGGTAGATTTGGATTCGGTTGGATGCTGAGCTGAAAGGAAGTCTGATCCGCTGACCGTCCACCTAGAGAGCCATTTAAACAGCCAGAGTCAGACATGCTTGGAAATAAGACTCTCATTTAAAAAATTCAAAACGTATGTATTTGCTTGGACTTTCTTTCGATCTTGTTTTTGTTGTCTTCAGTTTTTGTAATATACTTAATTATCTTACCTGAACCGTGCTGCTGTTTGCCATCTCAATTGAGACTTGTGTTCCCTCTGCCTCTAACTTTAGCAACCTGGCAAAACCGCGTTGGCCTCTGGGTACTTTTTCTGCTGTCACCACAAAGTGGGGATGAGCAGACAATCCCATCACTTTGGCCAGAGTCAGTCGACACGCCCCAGGATACTGGTACATCAGTCCATCAAATGTTTGATATGACCCGGGTCCCCTTGTCAGGCATGTT
Source organism: Platichthys flesus (assembly GCF_949316205.1). Lineage (NCBI taxonomy): Eukaryota > Metazoa > Chordata > Actinopteri > Pleuronectiformes > Pleuronectidae > Platichthys > Platichthys flesus. The sequence goes on along the minus strand of NC_084964.1, from coordinate 16,935,643 downwards.
GCATAGCTGTTAGGTCTACACCCTCTTTCTCCCTCCTCCACCCTGCAGGACTCAAGGGGACTACAACTATGTGAAAGACAAGTCATGCGGCCAACACTGCAGCTGCAACGTCTTCCACAGTTATTGTCAAGTATCACAGTTTGTCCAGAGCTGTAGTAACGACCCTCAAAGCTGCAGCCACACTGAGCATTAGGGACACAGACCCCAGCACTGAGGATGTAGCCTGAATTGCAAATGCAGCTCTCCTGGGCAGGGAGAGGGCAGTTGTGGGTGGAATTGGGATTGACACAGGTAGCTGGACACCCTGTGCCCTGGGACTCGAAGTGGCTGTTGGCTGGGCAGGGGATTTCTAGACAAAAACATAAAATAGACATTGACCCCATTGAAATGTTGAAATGAGGTTTTAACATAATGTTAAATGAGAGACAGACATACCACAGAATCCTTCTCTCCTCCAGCTTGGCAGCTCGATATCACTCTGCTGACACTGACTTGCGTAAACATGTAGTGCTTGACACAGAATGGGCTGGTACCCTCCTCCTACACAGAGATCATACACACAATTTTCCAGAAAGGTCTGTGTGGGAAGTTGTTGATGGCAGGCGGCAAAAGGTCCAGATGGTGTCTGGAGGATACCACAATGGTCTGCATTGCTGTATAAAGCTGTCTGCTGTGCAGTACAGTCAGCACAGGCCAGACCTCTGCAGATGATCCCACATCCGGGCTCATCATCTCCTGGTGCTTTCCAACTCTCGGCGAATACCACATCAGAGCTCACGATGGCCCCTTCGCGAGTTTCAAAGTCATCCCTGGGGTTATTATTGAGGCTCCCACATAAGCCACAGGTTGCATTTTGGTAAGTGTGGGGTACGCTGATCCTGACATAATGATATGCGTCGTAAGAAACCTCCAAGCCAAAGTTAGTACTGACGACCAGAGAAAACCCGGACTGGTAAACCTGGACAGAACCATTGCTCAGGGAGAATGGAACAGCAGCATAACTTCCATTGACCTGTAAGCAAAGAAACATTGTTAACAATACAGAACACATAAAAAAACTATACAAAGAGGCGGTGCACATGTCGTGAGGTTGATGCTTACCTTAGCCTCACCAAGATGTCCTTTAACAAGCTCGATAATGTCATTGTTCACGAACACTTTCACGAGTCTTGTCCAAGAGACTTGCGTACTGCCACGGTTCTCGTTCTTGCCCTCTACTCGATAGTACGGCAGCCCACTACCACATTGTTCTGAGAGAACATAAGTGCAGGTGCCCTGAAAGTGAAACACTTTACCATCGAAGGTGCTGTAATGTGGATCACCGCTCACGGTGCAGGTACTTCTCTGCACCGTCTGGCAGGAGAACTGAAATGAAGCACGGCGGCAGATTTGGGAAAAGGAGCAGGGTTGCCTGACACACTGCAGGCCTGTTCTGGTGCAGGTGCACTTCTCTGTGCAGGTTTCGTCACTCCAGAATGAGTCTCCAAGCTGCACAAGATTCCCTTTGAGAGAAATAAAAATAAAGATTATTTGAAAGGCTTATTCTTCTGTTACTATATAACCATTTAACTTTTTGGGGCATTTCTGCCTTTAATTTCAGAGCAAACAGTAGAGTTGTGACACAAAGAATGAGAGAGGATGAATGGTTTGGCCGTGTTGATGATCTAAAACAATTTGACTTACAGAAATACTTAAGCGTCCTCATAAATACATCTTTACAAATCACCACATTCCCTGTGTAAAAGCCATCAGCTTTGTGCAGCATATAAAACCTTAATCAATGGCTTATTTGTTGATCACATATCCACATTACATTAAATAAGTATCCCCTCTGGTTCTGGTCTTACCATTAAAAGAGCAGCCTCTTTGTCCATGGTCTATCCGGAAAGCCCAGCGACCGGGTACGTTGACGTTGCTGCCCAGACTGAAAGCTGAGCTATTGCCTGTTGCATTTTCACTGAATGATCCTGGGATGGAGAGATGGTAAGGAGAACCGGCCGTGTCATATCCAGCCTGGAAACACATGTTGCAAAGATACAATTAAATGTTTGTTTTCTTTCTATTTCTTCACTGCCATTACTGCAAGAACAGCATGGAAACTTAAAAACATTTTTGCAATTGTTTTTATCTGGAGGCACTAACCTGTACACTGCGTGTTGTTGCTGCTATTTGACCATAGTTCATCAACACAAATGAGTAACTGCCACCAGAGATCAAGACTGCTTGCACTGTTGTTCGCTGTAGAAAATGAGTTGTTTTTACAAATAGTAATTGATTGAACACACATTCAGAACAAGATAAAGTATTTCCCCAATAAAAACAAGTTGACTTACTGTGCCAGTTGTTGGAAAGTAGGCCACCTCATACCATGTAGCAACAAAGACCCAGTTGGCATTAAAGCGCAGTGATGGAAAGTAGGTATTAATGTCCTGTGTAGCTTGTTGGAGGACACTGCCGCTGGTATATTGGTTGTAGTAGATCTGACCATTAGCTCTGTTATCCAAATCTGTCCAGAATGGAGCGATGAAATCTATGGATCCATAGATTGGAAACCTCTGAGGCGTGTAACTACCCCATGGAGCAGTAAAGGTCAGGTGTCCATTGTGGTTCACCTGGAAAAACATAAAACATAATTTTAAAGATTTAGTGGGGATTGATCACAGACAACCGTACAAACATCTGCATATTTATTAACATAAATGATGCAAATTGTTTTATGTTTATGTTTCACTACAGACCATTTGCTTCTCCAAACCATTTTATCTTTTTTATCTTAACAACTAAGATCTTGAATTGATAGGGATTGTCTAACCAGTGGAAGGAAATGGGATTTGAAGAAAATTAAATACAAGAAAAAAAAGAATTCACATACATAGATCTGATTATGTGACTGTCCAAAGTAAACAAAAGCTTGTAGCAGGGGAATTTCAGGTGAACTTCCATCATCTGATCGAGAGCTTGTTCTTCCATTGATTGGGTAAAGGGGATCTGTATAAAGAATGAAAGAAGTGCCTTTAAAAAATAGAACAACCATATTGGGGTTATTATCATATAACATTTCTAGATCTTCAAATCTAATCATTAATACCCTTGTAAAATCCTACTTGCAGAAACCCTGTAATTTTTGTGATCTCTTAAAGAAATGTACTGACCGACCAGAACAGATCTTCTTAATTTCAGAAATCTTTGCATGTCAACACGTTTTGCTTTTATTAATAATAATAAGCAAAAATTAAGAAAAGAGCAAATTAATTGAGACATGACTTAAAGGTTCATTATGTAGGATTTACTGACATCTAGTGGTGAAGTTGCATGTTGCAGCTGAACACCCCTCACCTCACCCTCCCCTTCAAAAAAGTGATAGAAAACCACTGGTAGAGTTCAGTTGTCATGAGAGTTCATAATACTTAGATAAGATAATTAGTTAGTCAAATTCTGGATACTGTAAAACAAACCCTGCCATCTCCGTAGAGAGCACCCACCCCTGATGTAAATATAAAGTATTTAAATACAAAGGGCCCATGAGAGGGTAAAGAAAAAAAAGATTCGTAGAATTTAGATTAAAAACCCACACTAATGAAAAAAACACTAGGATTATTTTATTTTCCATTTCTGCCACTAGATCCATTTCACCTAAATCTGACACATATTTTAAAGCTACTCACTCTTGCTAACAAAGGCGACACTGGTAATGGATGTAATCTGGGAGTATATGGTAAAACCCTGGCAACACATGCTTTGAGCTGACTAAACTGAATGTGTGACTACCCTCATAGGAGAATGATAAAAGAAAAAGTACGCATTTACTAAGAGTTTATTCAAACTTCAACTAACTTCGAGCCTGTGGTTCCGCTGTAGCTATTAAAGCAAATGATAAGATATAATTAGACAAAACCATGAGATTTTTCCACATCATTCAACAAGATGATCAGGTCCAAAAGTTTTCAAAGGCAAACAAATACAAAGAGCTTATTAAAACTTCAACTTACTTGGAGGCTGAGTAGTCCCCAAAGCTATGAAAGAAAACGTATAGATATAATTAGAAAAGACCTTGACCTCGGAAAAGTTTACAAAGGCAAACAAGTACAAAGATCTTATTAAAACATCAACTTACTTGTAGTCGTCGTTGGCGTTGAAGCTATTAAAGCAAATAATTTGATATAATTAGAAAAATACTGAGACTTTTAACATCAATCCACATAGATGAGTCAATGAATTTAAGTAAATGCAACAACAAATGTGTATCTCGTGACCTTCGCCTTGGAAAAGTTTACAAAGGCAAACAAGTACAAAGAGCTTATTAAAACATCAACTTACTTGTAGTCGTCGTTGGCGTTGAAGCTATTAAAGCAAATAATTTGATATAATTCGAAAAATACTGATACATTTAACATCAATCCACATAGATGAGTCAATGAATTTAAGTAAATGCAACAACAAAAGTGTATTTCGTTGACTTTGGATGAATCAGGTCCAAAAGTTTACAAAGGTAAACAAATACAAAGAGCTTATTAAAACTTCAACTTACTTGGAGGCTGAGTGGTCCCCAAAGCTATGAAAGAAAACGTATAGATATAATTAGAAAAAAACTAAGACCTTTAACATCGATCAACATAGATGAGTCAATGAATTTAAGTAAATGGCACAAAAAATGTGTATCTCGTTGACCTTGACCTCGGATAAATCGGGTCCAAAAGTTTACAAAGGCAAACAAGTACAAAGAGTTTATTAAAACATCAACTTACTTGTAGTTGGTGGTGGCGTTGTAGCTATTAAAGCAAATTATTTGATATAATTAGAAATATACCGAGACTTTTAACATCAATCCACATTGATGAGTCAATGAAATTAAGTAAATGCAACAACAAATGTGTATCTCGTGACCTTAACCTCGGAAAAGTTTACAAAGGCAATCAAGTACAAAGAGTTTATTAAAACATCAACTTACTTGTAGTCGTCGGTGGCGTTGTAGCTATTAAAGCAAATTATTTGATATAATTAGAAATATACTGAGACTTTTAACATCAATCCACATTGATGAGTCAATGAAATTAAGTAAATGCAACAACAAATGTGTATCTCGTGACCTTAACCTCGGAAAAGTTTACAAAGGCAATCAAGTACAAAGATCTTATTAAAACATCAACTTACTTGTAGTCGTCGGTGGCGTTGTAGCTATTAAAGCAAATGATTTGATATAATTAGAAAAGTACTGATACATTTAACATCAATCCACATAGATGAGTCAACGAATTTAAGTAAATGCAACAACAAAAGTGTATTTCGTTGACTTTGGATGAATCAGGTCCAAAAGTTTACAAAGGTAAACAAATACAAAGAGCTTATTAAAACTTCAACTTACTTGGAGGCTGAGTGGTCCCCAAAGCTATGAAAGAAAACGTATAGATATAATTAGAAAAAAACTAAGACCTTTAACATCAATCAACATAGATGAGTCAATGAATTTAAGTAAATGGCACAAAAAACGTGTATCTCGTTGACCTTGACCTCGGATAAATCGGGTCCAAAAGTTTACAAAGGCAAACAAGTACAAAGAGTTTATTAAAACATCAACTTACTTGTAGTTGGTGGTGGCGTTGTAGCTATTAAAGCAAATTATTTGATATAATTAGAAATATACCGAGACTTTTAACATCAATCCACATTGATGAGTCAATGAAATTAAGTAAATGCAACAACAAATGTGTATCTCGTGACCTTAACCTCGGAAAAGTTTACAAAGGCAATCAAGTACAAAGATCTTATTAAAACATCAACTTACTTGTAGTCGTCGGTGGCGTTGTAGCTATTAAAGCAAATGATTTGATATAATTAGAAAAGTACCGATACATTTAACATCAATCCACATAGATGAGTCAACGAATTTAAGTAAATGCAACAACAAAAGTGTATTTCGTTGACTTTGAATGAATCAGGTCCAAAAGTTTATGAAGGTAAACAAATACAAAGAGCTTATTAAAACTTCAACTTACTTGAACTCCAAGTAGTCCCAAAAGCTATGAAAGAAAACGTATAGATATATTTAGAAAATTACAGAGACTCATCGATCATTTTATTTAAAGAAAATACTTACTCATCATCCCCAAAAGTAGCAGAGGCCACAGGATTTGACGTGCCATTTTTGAAAGTTCAAAAACCTGCTGATCAAATATGATGCATCAAAATTCAAGGATTCAAAAAACTAAACTAGGAATCACACAGGAAGCACAGACCCCCACAGGAATGCAAAAATCCTGTATATTTCTATTCATGAAGCGCAAAAACGGTGTCTCTGTTATATTCTGCTCACTGGCTAAAGCAGGAATGATCCCCTATGTAACTGAGGTAATAATGGCATTAAACAATAAACTGGCAATATTAGAGGATGATAAAGTCTACAGATGGATATACAGTTTTAAGCAACATACCATCATGCAACATTGCGCTTCTGAAATAATGTTTAAATCTTTCCAAGGGAATGAATTACCTGTGCACTGTTTGCAGCTGCTGTTCAGTTCTGTCACCTCTCATCAATGTCAGACAGCTGGAAGTGTCCAGCCTATATAGAGTGAAAATTGGATCAGCTCCAGGAAGCTCTGGTTTGACCTGTTTACAGGTAATTTCTCGTTGCTTCCTCATATCAGAGTTTGATGAAGATAAACTGCAGAAACCGAGAGGGGAATGTTACGTTTATAATTATGCTTTATATAATTACCATAAAAAATATTATTTTAAAATTATTATTTTTTAATTATAATTATACTTTACTGCAAACTGTGCAAAATTCTTACAAAATACCCAAAAAAGCAAAACATGAACTTGAGTTCAGCAGCTCTTTGTCACACAGTGTTAACATCTGAGAATATGCCCTTTTGTTATCTTCATCATATTATCTCGTAAAGGTTTGGCGTTTTTAGATTAAAATAAAAATAATATATATTGTTTTGGTTTTGATTAATCTTGTGTGATGTAGATTAATGGAATTTTTTTTGAAAAACTGAAATTGATAAAAAATCAACTTTCCTGAATCTAATACTTTAACATTGTGGATAGTGTGCAGAACGTGAAGAGTTTTTACAGGTTGTATTTATGTGGTTTCATAAAATTTCCAGGCAACTTTTTTCCACTTTAAGATTTGATTGTTTAAAACTGACTATTCGTGGGGCACAGATTTGGGTGTGAACAGTCGGGACACGTCTCTTCCAGTGACCGGGTTTTGCAAAATTTCCCGTAATAAATTAACCTTTTTCATCTTGTGTTACCAGTCTAAGCAACATTTTGGAGTTGCCGCTTATATGCTTTCCACAAACAGTGATGTTGATAATGATGTGTCGAACCTCAAGTATTTTATAGCATAGTTTTTCATGGAGTTATAAACATCGTCTTACTGTAAAGAAAACAATTTTAAGTTTCTGTTTTAAGTTTCAGTGGTTGCACATAAGGAAATTAAGTTCATCAGGTCCATCTCATGTAAAAAAAAAAGAGCCAAAGTGTACGACTGAAATATTTACTGTGGAATGTCTGCCTCTCCTTGTCCATGGGTGGATCAAGAGCAGAGTTCTCAGGACATAGAACACACAAAGAAGTGAACATTCTTTTTAAAAGGTAACTAATCACCTGTCCAGCAGATGTCAGGTTATTTGTTTGGACATGGTGATGAGTTTGAGAAAATAAAAACAAATAAAGGGGAAAGTTTCTGTTAAGTTATATCAACATTCTCATTGCAGTTGTGTAAGTGCGCTCATGCACGCAAATAAATGACAGGTCACAAGTGAGCCTTGTCATTTTGGCCATCTGACAATAAAATGTCAGATTAGACCAAACCTACGCCCCAAGATCTGAAGATGTAATTAAAGTAAACGACCTCCTGTTCAAATACCTTTGATTTGAGTGAGACTATTCAAACTTACAATTTAATTATTGTCACCAGGCCTCTGCAGTATAATAAGAGTGTTGGATTTGAATATTGAGATGCTGAGAACATGCTTTGTGGGTGATTGAGGGATTGATGATGTTTCTAACACACGATGGACGTAAAACTGAAAGAAACAATAATAAAAAGAAACAAAACAATACAACTGAATAAAACAAGACAGCGACAAAGACACGATTCATGAGTTCTTACTCATGAGTTCTCATTGTGAGATGGCTGGTCTGTTTTCCTACTCGATCATTTTTTTAGGCTTAAAGATTTCATTTTATTATGTTTTCGGCTTGTCTGTCGTTCAGATATTTGTAGACCGCCTTCAAGGAATTTCTTCAAATCTGGTTCATACGTTCACCTGATGATGAATTAAATTGATTTTGGAAAGTAAAAGGTCTGTCTGCTGACCTCATGTTCTATGAGTGTGATGTAGCAGGAACTCCAAGTTTGTCTGTGTCTTACACGATTGTCTCCACTTTTTTACTGGTAGACAATTGTTTTAATTTTGCATCGTTGTGTGTTAGAATCAACACCGCCACTCGGGAATCCAGCGGACGAACCCCTGCTGTGTTCTCACATCGACTTCTCCTGGATTTCTACAAAACTTTATACCCGGCGGTCAGGTGGAAAAAGTCTGTAGAAAGAGCAGAGCGTCTCACACATGCAGCTCCTCTGGAGAAAATACGGAGCAACTGTGGAGTTCAGTCTGACAGCAGCTCTAAATGGATGGCGGAGGAATGCAACCTCAGTCACTGTAGACTATTTCAGGAAGTTACCACTGCACGTCAACAACACAAAGAATTTGGAGAATTGGAGGAGGGGCCGACATGCTGGAAACTTTGGCTTACGGAAAAATATAAATGCATCCTCATAGAAACCCACTTGCATACCATTCTGATCATGTAAAGCAAGTTAAGTAGGGGTGTGACTTATTTTTGCAGCTTCTTCAAGGTAAATTACTTTGTTGTAGCATAAGTTACTCCCTGGACCCGTCTCTAAAAGTTACATCTTAATATCACACCGCCCAGTTAAGGTTTTCTGATCTCTTATGTCCTAGTTGTGCAACCAGAATATCAAATTAATTTACACTTTATACACTTTTCCTGAGCTTTCTATATAACACCAGTTACTTTTCAGATTCTAAAAGATTAACATCAACACCAGTGACGGACATTTTTATTTTCTCACAGTCCGTTCATCCGTCCCATTCTTTTGAAGATATCTCAAGAACGTCTTGACAGAATTATTTCAAATTTTACTCAAATGTTCCCTGAGACTCAAAGATTAACTTAGATTTCAGTGGGCAAAAGTCCATGTGACCTCATTATAGTAGATACAATTTGGCAGGAACAGAGGTGGGATGCAATGAAGTATAAGTACTCGTACTATTACTGTACTGAAGAAGATTATTTTTTCATAATGGAAATATATGTACTTTCTACTCTTTACATTTTCAAAACTTTATTTAATTTTGGATCATCCAACACAACATCAAGACACTTGAACTTAAATGGACAAGAACACAATAACGTTTCCTCGGCCATCACAACATACGTTACACTGTGAGAGTGCACTGGTCGATGGAGGCATACAGCTATCGCCCAGGGATTCTAGTTTTAGCATTCTTTAAAATTTGCTTAAAAGCTAATCTTGACAATCAGTTGATACAGAATGAGATGATGTGTGGAACAAAAGAAAAGTGATGTACGAATGGTGAAGGCACACAACCCTCTCTTCATCTTCATCAGATCCAGGAAGAAACGCGTAAAGACGTTCTAATTACTTGACTGACTGTTAGCAGGTTAAACCAGTGTGGGTAGATGTCTTAGGTTTTCAATTAGTGGTTAGTGTGGAGTGTACTTACAGTAAACCTACAAGGAAGTCAAAATATATAAACTGAAACAGGAGCTGGATAATAACACATCAACAGAAACGCACGCAAAGCTTTTAATTGCTTCAACCATGAATTAACGTTAATAGCGACTATATGTTTTTTCAATACACGTTGCACAAAGGACAGGAATGATTTTAATTCAGGTTTAATTATAGCTGCCTGGTTGGTGTAGACTGTCAACTTGTCCTGTGCTAATGACGGTTGTAGCTTTATTTCTGAAACTGAAAAATTTACCTGAAGTCAATGAGCCGTGGCGAGTGAAGGCCGGCGACAGAAACCCGAGGCCACCGCGGCTAAACAAAGAGCTGGAACCTGTTTTAGGTGGAACTCGATTCATTCCGCTGAACCGGTGGTTATTGTGGTTGCCATTGTCACGAACATGCTGTTGTGTTGTAGAGATCAATGTCACTGATATCAATGAGTCCCAGCTGCTGCTGCTACAGAGCGCCGGTCACTTTCTTGGGCCCTTAACAGTACAAGTGCTAAGTGAGACGCCAACAAGATGAACGCTTCTCAAGATGTGCCGGGTTCGTCCAGACTTTCAGGGAGTTGTTGGATCGATGTTGACGGTGGAATCTCTCTATTGCTTCAAGACTTTTGTCTATGTCAACAACATTTTTTCATAAGCATTCAAACACACACGCAACAAAAGCAAATCTTTCACTTTTACACGACTTGATGCTGATAATATGAACCGGTTCTATTACATGCAACCAATGTTATGTTTGTTAGTTCCAAAGAAAGCACGCTTCTTAATGCAGGTGGCATGTTTAACATTTCACAAGATGCTGTTTGAAAATGCCTACTCTCAGATCCATGGTGGCACGAAGGAAAACAAAAGTGGCACCTTTTGAAGGCGGGTAACACGAATTACTGATTGAAGATTTATGCAAAGGTGCTCCATGCAGGTGTATTAGAGGATTGCATTTAGGCAAGCAACATCTAACAGCTGTGAAAAGGTGTTTTTCCTTTGTGCTGCTCAGTTAAAGTGAGAGTTTTGGGTCTTTATGTAATATATGGACTGGATGAAGGTGTTGACACCTGATGAAAGATGAGACGTCTACTCTGGCACAGGACAAGGTTGTAAACTTTGATTGCTTAGATTGAACACTAAACAGATACTACTCAGGTAAGGTCAAGTTACAATTTATACCTGTGTTCACATTGCCCATTAGAAATATGATACAGAAAACACACTCTATGACCTGAGTTTGTTTGAAATGACTGCACGAGTCACACTTCTCGCTCACACTCCACAAGAGTTTGTATGTTATCTGCCTTCGGATCTGTGGTTCAGTTCAATGTGTAGGTGTAGTTCAACCCTGCCACACTTGATGGACGTGTGGTTACTTGTGTATACAGAGATCTCCTCTGGAGTCTCAGCCCATCTTAAGAAGACTTTATGAAACTCAATAAACACCTGATAAAGGTTAAAGTTGACTTGAAGCTCACTCCATTAGCATTTCTGATGGGAGGATAAAGGTTATTAAATCAAATCAGTACTGATTGTTAGAGCGGCCCCACAGCCAGTGTAAACAGTTAAGATCCTTCACCACAGCTTCAATGTCTGTCTGGGAAACGTCACAAACAGGACTAACTACATTCACCGGATGGGAAGTTATGATACACAAAATGTCTTTAAAATATTCCGTCTTCATACCAGAAACCTGTGTGACTAGTAGCTTGCGAGAAGCAGCCGTGTTCCCAGGGTTTTCCCATCATTGGTTCAAACCCCCTGTTACACAAGTCTTACGCTAAAGATTACTTTAAGAACGAACGTTATAAGATATATCTCCTCTGGCTTGTTCATGTCTTCTGAAACTTGACGTATAGACAGTGGGAGGTACCATGAACAAGAGAGAGGTGAAATATCTGTGTCACCTCTCAAGGCTTTAATAAAAATAATATTAAATATGAGGCACGTTATGAATGATATAATGAAAAAACCAACTTTGCCTTTAATTTGATAAAAATGTATTCTTCCATTTTATTATACTGGTTAAACTCTTGTGTGAAAACCAAATAATGACCTTTGCCGTAAGACCACCAAGAGCACCAGACGCACGATTTTCAATGTGCGGCTGGCGTGACCGCAGTGATTTTACATAGCATCCATTAGTATTTAAACTAGCGGACAAATATCGCTAAGACTTGTAATCACAAGTCAATGGAGTTTCACATGGAGAAGAATTAGCATCCCCAGTTAGCTACAATCTAGAAGCTCAATTCAATTGTGCAATGACTCAGCACATGAGCTAGTAAAATGGCGTCTGACCTCAGTGCTGTTTTTTTTAATCAATAATAAACATGTGAACACAACATTAACGTAAAATTTGTCACTACGATAAATTTGCTGCCATCGGGTGCTCAGGTAAAAATGGTGTTTTGACCTTTCACCTTCAACATCTAACTCACCTGTTTGTGAGGAGGCGGGCTGAAGCTTCTGATTGGCTAAGGGGAAAGTGAATTTGACTTTATTGGCTGTTTCCATGCTTGTCCACAAAAACACAAGTTTATCTCTAAGGTGGTCAAGAGAGTCAATGCACTACAGATTAAGGAAACACATTCAAATAGGTTAGTCACGAACAATGAGCGACATTTGATCGTGTTTGAATCTCCTTCCTTTTCGTAAACCAGGGCTTAGAAACCGAATCCTAGAGACAAACAAAACTCTGCAATGTGACCTGAGCCACGAGCAAAGAAATGTCATTCAGTCAAGGTGCTGAGCAGGATCATTCAAAACAATCAAAAGTATTATTATTACAAAAGATATTAAATAGAGAAGAATAAAAGAGGTCAAAGAAATAAAAAGTATAAATCCCACTTTAATCAGGGTTCATGCATTTTTTTACAGACCTCTTTAAAAGTCTCACAAAAGATCAAGAACACGTGTTCTCAGCTGGTGGAAGTTACTAAGCACGGGAATCCATTCAGTGCAAACAGTGGTGTCGCGGAAATTTATCATGACATTTGATTTTGTTACGAGTTTCTCAGACAGGAGTTGTCTTAGAGGTTTAATTGTTAGCTCTGCAGGGGGTCACACAGTCAGCAACGTGGCTCAAATTCCAACAAGGGGAAGTTTAAAAGGAGAGAGTTAACATCTACCATGGAGAGGTTCTAGAACATACGATGCATAGCTATGAGGATGCAATAGGTCACGTTACTGTTTTTGTGCAAAGAAAAAAGAGCTTTCCTGTAATTGGGCTATTATATAAAATGAAAAAATGGGAGGTGTAGGAGGAAATCGGGTTACACAACATCATCATTATCACACAAGTCTGTTGATGGAAGTGGAGACGACAATAATGCAAAGAGAATCTCACAAGGTGAAAGATTAGACCTGGTTCATGTGAGACCTGTGTCTTCACACAACTTTGCAAGCTCAGTTCTGAGTGTAACGTTCTCTCGTTCCACAGCTCCACCACTGCCAAGGGTGGAGAAACCTTTCTTAAACCAAAGTTCCATGATCATAGATAACATCCCCATTTTAGGCATGTGATCTTTACCGTGAGCTAACTCAGATTACCGAGGGAAGAAATGCTTTGGCAGACAAGGTTTGTTCGGAACATATCACCAGAGGTCTTCCATAAGGAGAGCTCAGGAGGAGTAACAGTGGACTGTACTGCGGAGAGAGAGGAGGACAGATGTGAGTACAGCCACCTGTGTGTGTGTGAAAGAGTAAGTGGTAAGTGGGCCGCAGCTCTAGAAAATGCATCCAGTTTGGCTTTACCCCGAGTCACCACATCCTTAGCATGTGTATGTGAAGACATTTGCAGACAGCATCAGTTTTCGGGAGCAAAATGGCAGATGCTAATATTATGCTAATACCAGTAGGCAGATTGCATACTTCTGTGCTGTCTGGGCTGGAGGTGATGGGGAAGAGAACTCGAGAGGAGACAGCGTTATCTGAACAAACAGTGAAACCAACACAGTTAGTACCAGAGACAGGGTCACGTGAGGCGGACTGATCTACACAGAGAGTCAGAGAGAGGTCTGTCAGTGAGGTCAGGTCCTGGTGAACACTGGACTGGAAGTTCAGCAGCACAGTTGTGTTTTTTCCTAGTCGTCCCACAAAACAAACATTGGACACATTCAGAAAGTCCTCTGGGAAAAGGCAAAAACAGATTCATACGGGATCTGGTGCGTCTGTCAGATGGAAGGTGCAATGCAATGAATCAGTGTGCATAAAATCAGAGAAGGGGGGGGGGGGCAAGAGCACGTGACATGGAGAGCAGATCAGTTGAGGTATTTATAGGAAGATGTCACTGATATACAAACAGCTGCTCATGTGTGGTTTGTGACATGGGGAAAGGAGGTTAGGAGGTTAGGAGGTTAACAAATTGAGGCCTAACGCAATCATCAAATGTCTATGTATGTGTGTGTGCTGCTAGTACAGAAAGCTGTTCTTCTTCTTGTGTGAGCGTGTTTGTGTTTGTGTTTCACTCTCCACCTGCTCCCCCCTCACACTTTCCAGTCCCCACTTCACTTGGAGTGTTTCGAGGATGGGTCAGATAAACGTCCTTAAAAAACGATAATCCAGAGACAATGATAATACACCCCTTCCAAATAAAACCATAAACTTTTTATTTCCCATCTGTTGATTTTCTATTTGAGAAAGCCTCTAAGCAATCATGAAAAATCTGAATTTCAACATCCCACCAGATGTAAGATAAGGAAGAGAGGTCTTTGGATCCCTGTGAAGAGGGTCTGGAACCCCAGTCACTTCCGTCCACTCGTCTCTTAAAATCTTTCTCTCCCAGGTGGCCAACCACCGAAGACTTCTAGCATCCAGACGATCTTTCAAGGGATCCTGTTCGTGACTCCAAGATTGTCGTGGAAATTTATCATGAGATTTGAAAGATTGAGTTTCTTAGACCGGAGTCGTCTAAGAGGTTTAATTATCAGCCCTGCAGAGGGTTACCCAGTCAGCAACACGGCTCAGAGTGCAACAACGATAATTTAAAAAGGTTTTTCCAAGTTTTTTAACAATGTGATAAAAAGGGAACAAACCAGAAAGCCGAGAGAAAGTTGCACAGATAAAGGTCAACAGGAGTTTCTGTCAACTTTGAGATTGCATCACCTGACTGCACAGAAAATAGTCAAAACAGTACTAAGACATTGATCCATTACAGTGGAAGAGGCAGAACTGCAGAACAAAAGCTGACTCTAATGTCTGTTGTGCTTCTCGGGCGCTGAGATACATTATTCTCATAGAGCTCAGACTGGGAAACTACCAGATCTGTAAGCATCACTCCAACAATCAGATGGATTTTATCACGTAATCACTTTATCACTCAAGAATCTGCCTTTCCTTTCAATGCACCTGTCACCTGGAACTATTGGGCCTATTATAAGTTACACAAACTGAAACTGGAGTTCACAAAGTGATGCTAATAAAATGTATAAATGGGTTATTAAATAATTTAACAATTAACAACACAATACAGAATTACAGCCGGATTGATAAAGCAACACCGCCTCACTGTAAATTTGGCGGTGGCTTCATGTCAGTGCCAAAAAAAACATGACCGTTGGCGTCACAGATTGAACACTCATATATCAAAATTGCAGCCAATCCTTTTATAGCTAGTTATCTTAACTCTCTATTGTATTCAGGGCCGGGCCCGTTCTGAATCTAGTGCCATCCGTCATTCCTTTGCTGAAGGTCCCTGTCGTGCATCCATCATGATTAGCTCCACACCTTCCTCTGTGAAGACGTTACAGGATTATTCTGGATCCTGTATTTTGTCTCTAACAGAAGACACTTTCCTTTCCTGAGCCTCATGAACTGGAGTCTATGTTGGTGAAGTCTCATCAACTGTGGCAGCACTTATTGTATCTGGCCACAAGATGGCAGTATTACATATGCCTTGTACACAACATGACAGGGAAAAATTAATATTTTTGAATCAACCAGAAATTAATGCTTGTTAATTAATAAGATGATTGTCAGTGTGTGCGTGTGTGTGTGTGTGTGTGGGGGGGGGGGGGGGGGCTACAGTGTGATAGTGTTAACATTGCATATTCTTAAAGAATTGTGTGTGTGTGCGTGTGTGTGTGTGAGTGAGAGAGAGAGTGAGAAAGGGGTGAAGCAGAGAGAAAGTAAAAGTGTTGAAAATCTCCAGATCTGAGAAAGCCTCTCAGTGTGTGATGCTGAGGCTGCAGCTCTCTCTCTCTCACACACACACACATACACACACATACAGGCTCCTGCTGGTGTTTCATGTGGATGTATCTGTTCAACGCGGAATTTCCACAACTCAACTCGTATTCTTTAACCAGCTTCACGTGAGAGTGGATGGATCTTCTAGTAAGATTTGATGCAACATGAAGCATCTCACCGGCCGCTGCTTCACGTGGATCCTTCAGAGAGGAATCTTTTGTTTGGTGAGTAAAGAAAGCCTGAGACACTTAACACAAATTAGATGTAAGGAAAGTAAAGTGTATTCCCTAGATACAGAGCACTGACACTTACATAGATTTCTTTATGCAATTGTTTCCAGCTAGCTTTTGCAGTTTTTCATTATAGGGCTCTAAATTGTTATTTTCCAGTTTTACATGCAAAAATTCATTGTAAGCTATTAAAATTGTGATGCATTTGTACAGGGAAATCACAAAGATTATCACAGACTTGCAGATTTTTCATTTTTAAGAACATTATTGATGAACGTAAACATGTTTGGAATGCCACGTTTAGTCTTTCTTCTTTGTTTTCTCGTTTAAAATTGACTTCCAGTTGTACATGATGTCTAATTCCTCCCTTACGTCTGTAGTTAGTCCTTGGGCAACGTCATCATGGCGTCTTCACCTCGGACCACAGGGCATCAGCTGAGCTCACCGGACACCAGGAGGATTCTTCACAGAAGGATTCTTCACAGAAGGACCAGGAGCCTCAAACTCGGAGACTGATTCAAAACACCAAACTTCCCATTGGCCCCTTCATCCCTCTTTCAAAACAGGGACTTTGGGAAATACTTGGCGGAAACTCCCAGTCCCACTCCAACTCCTCCTTAAAAATCAAGTTTCAGCCGATAACGAAGGTTCATGGAACTTCTAAATTCTCCAGGAAGTTTAGTTGGGGGGACTTTTACTCAAACATCAAGACGGTCAAACTGAACTTGCTGATAATGGGGAAGATCGTGGATCACGGGAACGGCTCCCTCGGAGTGTACTTCCGCCACAACTCCACAGGTGTGGGCAACGTCTCCATCAGCCTCGTGCCTCCCATGAAAGAGGTGGAGTTCGACTTGGAGCGCCAAAGTGTGGTCAATCCCAAAGACTCCAAGACGTTCAGCTGCAGGGTGGACTACGAGAAGACTGAACGCAACAAGAAGGTGATGCTGTGTAACTACGACCCATCGAAGACGTGCGACCAGGAGCAGACCCAGAGCCACGTCACCTGGATGTGCTCCAAACCCTTTCAGGTCGTCTGCATCTACGTGTCTTTCTACAGCACGGACTACAGGCTGGTCCAGAAAGTCTGTCCCGACTACAGTGACCACAAACCAGGTGCCCTCCTGCCCACAGGAGGTTGATGCCTCAGTAGATCCAGTTTCCAGCTGTACCCACACTGTGGTGGATCTGTGATTTACATGCTTGAGCAGAATATATTTCTCGTTGTAGACTATAAGAGTTGTATTAGCCCTTTTTTCTTAAAGACATGCATATAACTAGTGCTGTAATTTAGAATTATTTTCACTCTATAGGTGCATATTATTAGTTTATTGATTAAAAACTTATAACATTTGATCATTTTAGTTATTTTTCATGAAAAGGTTACTTGTGTCCAGCTGCTCATGAAAAAACTGTCCCTTATCTGTTTGAAAATTATATATCTTTGGGTTTTTGCCTTGTGAGTGAACAGAACAAGAAATTAGAAAATGTCACCTTCCCCTTTGGGAAACTGTGTCATAGGTAAGATGCTGCGGATGAGCTGAATGTTTCAGGGGGACCAGAGATCAGAAGGGGTCCTGGAATAAGTTTGGGGGCACATACAGATTTGCAGATGTCAGTTGTGGCTTTTGCTTCAACGGCGACAACTAAACTACCACTCAGCCAAAGATCTGAGCTTCAGTTAACTCAGGAGGACCATCGTAAACCTGAAGGTTGACACACATACACAAGTTAAGTGTTTAGAATGAAACACAACTGTAGATTTTAGATGGTAGCTGCATGGTTTTAACTTGATGACAACTTTGTGTTGCGAGCGCAGACTGTAAATAAAGATGGACGACATGAGTGCTCTCCAAAAGTGAAGCCAATACCTCTTGACTGTCCCCTTGTGGCTGTCTGTCATATTGGTCATAGACCCAACCTCCTCCATGGTAGTGGACTGAAATTTTAAAAAACATTCTCAAAATGGTTTCTGTCATTTTAGGGGTAGTTCATCTCACACTGATGTTTCTTTACTTGTAACTGGTTAATTAGTAATTTGAAGCTGCACAAACAGGGCGAGTCATCATGATTGACAGCTGAGACTGACCCGCGATTGGTCGAGTGCATGTATGGGCGGCTCCGTGGCGACTAGCCCCAAATGCACAGGATGACAGCGTTTGTATCCTGGATATTTTGGTTTCATGATAAATTCCAAGTGAAACTTCCGCAGGTTTTTTTTTAATGACAACTAAAGGTAAAAAAATTCATCACATTAGTTTACACAAAAATACCAAGACAAATGTTTGCATTGCAGTCAATACAAAATAGTTGTGGTTTATTTTTTTTGGGAACAAAAAATGGCAACAACTAAGTGTCACTTCTCATGACCAGCGATATCTACAGGAAAGAAACAACCATGGTTCCTTCTTTTGATTTACCATTTCCCACCAGGTTTCAAATGATAACTTCAAATGTATTTCATGTGGTTCTCCATTGTTTCACATTCTGTCTTTTCTGAACATTAAAACGTGTTCAATTCAATTTCACTTCCCCCTCAGTCTTCATGCCTGCAAAGAAAACACTCGTCCACTTCTCTCTCTCTCTCTCTCTCAATTTCATGTTCCAAAATGCTTTTTGTTTTACACAGCTTCAAAAACACTAGTGTCTGTACAAATTCCTATGAAAAAAATAGAAATGACACTTCTGAGGGGAAAAAGAACAAATAAGGAATTTGTCATTAAAGAACATTAACATGCCCGACTGAATCCTAATGTTGTTTTTTGACTATTTCTGGACATTTAATTTCTCCACCACTTGTTTGTCTGACGACATCTTGGATTGCATTTTCTCTCAAGGGCTACAAAGACAGATCCACACACAAAATACTGTTCCCCCAAGAATGACATCCAGTTGTGCGTTGCTGTTTTTCCTGTATCCTCTCATCACTGGCTTTTATTTCTGTTTGTTTTTTTAAATGAAAACGGACGCAGATGAAGCTTGGAGAGTTCTGTATGGGAGTGTCTGTGTTGTTTTTGTCACTTGCTGATAAATCTTCTTAAAGGGAACTTGTTCTTGGTGGTCCAGCTGCGTCTTGAGTCCATGAAGCTTGCTTCAATGTGTGCTTGCCGACAGTATTTCTACATTACTGCTGGTAAGGGTTGACAAGGTGTAACCTGTGACTTTAGTGCAATGTTTTCCCAACGTCATTTAGGAAAATGATTTTGATTTTTGTCCCATTTTCTGCTTCTTTGTGACTAGCCCTTGGTTGTCTTTCTCGGGGGTGGGGGGGGCTTCTAGTTTGTAACCAACAGGCCCACGTCTTCTTCTTCAGTCCCTCATGGACCCATATGTCCTTAAAGTCAGGGGTTCTCCACTTGCTAAACTCCAAACTCTAAGAGCTGCGGGAAAAGAAGCCTGATGATTAAAGTCGACAGTTTAGACTTAATTTATCTGCACTTTTCCTTTGAGCCTTTGAAATGTCCAGACACTCGTCTCTTCGCTGGGTTCTCCTGTCCAGTTCGTCCTTCTGATCGGATTCGAAAGTAGGAACTAGCAGGACGTCAAAGGATTTCATTTTCACACGTGGAAAAGAGCACAACATCAGATCTCACTATGCCAGAGCCGAGGAGAAAAGGGAAGGTTGTTGTGGTTCTTTTGTAAACGACAAACATCAACTTCACAAGCCCACCTGTCCCTCTCTTCCTCCTCCTCCTCCTCCCTCTTCTTCTTCTTCCCTCCATCTTTAGAAGAGACTAAATACAGCAGGTTTGGATGGGGCAGAAGGGGGAGATTTGGGGAAGGCTGTAGGTAGTGTAGTAGGTAACAGCGATGGGAAGGTTTGTCCCTGTGTGTTTGAGAGGGGGGGTCTCTGTGTATGTGTGTTGGTGCGTATGAGTATGTTGACGCCTTGCTGTGAGGCTGTTAGGATTGTTTGAGGCGCTTGCGGGGGGGTCCGAGGAAAGGGCACTGAGCGGACGCCAGGGAGCGGTATGCCTCGGCCACCAGGTGAGGATGAGACGCGACCATGGACTTCCAACCGGCGGTCTCCATCACCTCGGCGGCGTGGCTGGAGGATGGGGAAGAGAGACAGAGAGACAACAGTCAGGGGAAATCAATTTGTGTAAATAAATACACCGCAGCATATTAAGGATAAGTTCACCATCGATTCTTTTCTTGATTAAACAAACGCAAGATCATATTTTTTTGAGGTACTAGTCCGGTTAAGTCTCTCACAGTTGTTTAGCTACACAAGAGACTCATGTAATGTGCTTTCCTGCTGCACAGGAAATGATGAAAGCGTTTGCCGTCATCTTTATTGCACAACCGGACTGAACTGAAGTCATGAGTCAAGCAGCCAAGATTCATCGCTGTCACAGCTGATGTGAGAGAAGACAAAAGTCTGAAGAAAATCATTTAGCGAGTTTCCAGAGCCTGACAGTCGAATGTGAGAGTCTGTGGTAGATGACAAACCTCACTAATCAGATCAACATCATGTTGTAATTGTAATATCTCTTGTTTCACTTTTACGTTAATTATTTCATTACTCAGACTCTTTTCTCCTTGGATTAGCAGCATCTCAGAGAAATTGCAGAACTGCAGGTGTCAGAAGTCTAGAAGTTAAAGATGTAGATTTCAATTTTTCATTGGCAAAAAAACTATTCATAAAAAAATTTAATATTTAATTATTTTCTCTGTCAATCCACTAATCTACTGGTTGTTTCAGTTCTGTGAATTTAAATCCTGAACCATGTGGCGAGGGGAGAAAAGCAATCTGAGGAGATTTGTGTGAGATGAACATTAGGGCCGACACATGTCCTGAGTTACGTTTGATCACACGTTCGAGTCAACAGAGGAGGGGACGGCCGACTGAGTGAGGAGTCAGGTTGCCCTGATCCCTCAGAAAGCCTCTACAGGATTTAATAATATCCAACAGACTACTTGAGGAAGGGACATGTGAAATTTGATTAACTGTGACACAGAGACATAAGTGGAAAAGAAGAGACCGGGGTCTGCCGCAGTCGGTAATGATGTGGAGATAAAGAGGAGAGAGATATAACAAATCGACAGAGACAAAATGTGCAGCGGACGCTGGATGAGTTTGTGAAACGCTGCTTGAAACTCAATTAGAAGTGGTGAAAAGCTCCTTCCTGCGTGTGAACTCACTAGTTGATGAAGTCGACGGCCTGTGTTTTGAGCTGGTCGGCGCTGTGCAGGTCGGCCAGGATGAGGATCTCAGCAGCGTTTTCCACAGACAGACTGGTGCACAGAGCGTCCTCGCACATGACCTTCAGTCTCTCCAGAGCATACTAGCAAAGAGAGGAGAGAAGGTTAACACACCTCCCTTCCTCATTGCTATTCAATTATTCATAGAAATGATCTTTGAGTTCAAAATGACAGCGAATCCTCAAATATGTACTTCGTTTTTAAGATGCAGGACTAAAGAGTAAACATTTCAATGCTCGACCTCTGAGGGAAACTGAGCCTAGAAGTAATTCTCCCATTTGGTTCCACAGTCCGAGGAGTGAGATCAGCGTGAAATCATCCAACTGTTTCTTGTAATCCTGATGGTTTACTGCGACAGGATCCAAACTGACAGAATTGAAAATCATATCACAGTACATCACACGACCATCCACATCCACTGGCCAGGCTCTTGCCGGTGTAGGAGGAAGCAGATTGTCTATTTGACATAAATGAATGATGAGACCTCTTCAACGATCTACAACCGAGTCCAGTTACCATCAAATGAAGTCTTCCACGACAAATACATGAATGTAGAAATGAATCACCTTGTCAGCTGCTGCCAGCAAGTCGTCAGCCATCTTGTCTAGGTTGGGAGCCTTGTCTGTGTAGATGAAGCACATCATCTCTTTAAACACCTCGGGCTCCACGTCGTTGATCTCCACGCGGTTCTGACGACAAAGAACAAAGCAGAGTTAGACCAGAACAATTCACCGTGACACAAGCTTCAACTGCTGTGATGGAGAAGGTTCTAACAGGAAAAAGTAGTCTTACAGCAGAGAAAGACTTATATATCCATCTTGTATCACTTAAGAAATTATCTGAATTATTATTGCATTATTATTATTAGTTTATATAGTTTTTCATGATAATTCAATGAGTAATTGATTTAAATCATACCAGACAATGTGGTTCTATCTGCTGGACATTCAAAACATAATTTGAAATACATATTTGCCCTGTATTCTATCCATTGCTGCTCCACATTTTGAACTGTTTGATTCCTTCAGACGGCCTTGATTTCAAAAACATCACAGCGGCTTCTCCTGCAATTTCATTTCTTGCAGTCACGTGCACAAATAGGAAAAAAAGCAATTCTCTGCTTCTGCAGCTTTGTCAGTGAAGGATGAATCCTGGCCCTCGTGTACAGCAGGACAATTTCATTCCAGGTGGGCGCTATCATTCAGTTTCACCAAACAGCTTTGTGCTGCGGCCAGTTGACAGCACACAATCCTTTACTCACTTTAACCCTTCAACGCAGCAGTGGAAGTCTGAGCTGGAACAAAACAAATTTATTTCCAAGAGTAAAAAAGCTCCAGGACATTGGGCTCACCTTTTTGCTCTCCTCCATCTCGTGCTCAAACATGGCGCTGAATACAGGGGAGCGGGCTGAAAGCAGGGTTGTGGAGAAAGATTAGGACAAAAGGATAAAACATTAATGTGTGAATAATTGTGGGAATAAACGTCGGTCAGAGGGCAGAGTGAGAGCAAAGACAATAGAAGTGACTCATGCTTGTACCTGCCAGGATGGCTTTGTGGGCCTGAAACTCCTGACCGGCCACACAAAGGGAACAGTCTGTGAAACGCGAGTTCTCCCACAGCCCCCCCAGCTCGTCTGCTAGCCGGCAGTCAGGCACCTTCACCATGTTCATGGTGTTCTGACCGGATATGTTGACTGAGTCTTGCACTACACTCACCTGGGGGAGAGAGAGAGATTCAATGAGATGCAAGACAGAACACTCTGCATGCTTTAAAAATAAAAGGTTGAACCAGAGGGAGGAGCTACCTCACAGAAGAGCGTGAGCTTGTCGTCAGGTAGAAGACCGTTGGCCTCATCGAGGAGGAAGTCTCTCCGGATGAACTTTTTAAAGCCCCAGTCCTTCCCCTGGACGAAGCGATATGCTCTCTGGCTTTCTGCAGACAGCCGGGACACAGAAGTTAAAGACATAAGACAGAGTAATGTTTAAAAAGTACAAGTCCATGTGACTCTATAATGGCCTCTGTCACAGCTAGAGAGTTTGTTGTATGCAGCTGACTCACCCATGGCTTTGGTCTCCTCTCCCTTGGCGTTGAGGATGGAGAACTTGAACTTGGCGCGCACCTCGGCCTTCGGACAGCTGACCAGCAGCAGGTAGAGAGACAGGTAGTCTTTACTCTCCTCATCTAGGCCCTTGGGATTCACTCGCAAACACCTGATCGTGGTGAAAGTTTCAGAAATTAAGATCTCTAGTAAAGGGGATAGAGTTAGTAATGAATTAATCATTTGATCAAAAAGATCTGAGAAGTCACAAGGTTCTGATTTGAAACTTGATACTTTAAAATTGGCGATGGACATAAAAGAAAAAGGACGAAAAGACAGTCATAAAAAACACGTTGGACTTTGTAGATGTTTCTTAGTCTAAAATACTGGACATTTGAATAAGATGAAACCCGGCAGCATCTTTCCCACTCACCATTTCAGCTTGTCATTGGCCCCTGAAGAGAAGGTGGAGCTCTTGATGACCTCACCCATCTCCTCACGACAGAAGCTGAAGTTGTTTATGGTCCACATGTAAGAGAACTTCACCACTTTGATCTGGTGGGGAAACACACAAAACACACGTATGAAGTCAGCAAAACACAAGTGGTGACAAGAGCGTGCTCTGTGGGGTCACTTTTACCTGTGTGTAGCACCAGCTCTCGGCCACTGGCCCGCTGGACATTTCCGCAGGGGGAGGGGGACTCGGGACTCTTGACATTGCCAGCGTGACAGAAGGTGTGGGGGCAAGAGGGTGAGGGGGATGAATCCGTCACTTCCACTCGTCAACGTGTTGTCCTGACGTCCATCTGCATCCGCACAGGCCAGATGGAAGCAGTTTGCCCCCTAGGAAACAAACAATGCGGGTGTGATTAACTGATGAGACGAGGAAATAATCCCATCTCCAGAAAGTCTAGTTAAACGTGAAACCTCATTCTTCAAACACACTTAACTTGTTTATTTCTGCATATGACATCTAAGCCTTTGCACCTTTTCATCATTGAACCTTTGAACCTTGAACAGAGGCAAGCAATCCCAGA